>NC_072467.1:17938238-18310738 GCF_027596085.1 Anoplopoma fimbria
TTGTAAATCCCAAACATCACCTTTGACACACCTTTTAACAGCTTTTTTTTTTCTCCTTTATTCAATAATATAAAATATAATGCAAAACATTCTTGTGTCTGGTTTACAAAAGACACCATTAGACTCTGTCTGCAGTAATGACAATCATCACAGCGCTTTTTTACACTATAAGGCAACATCGTAACACACAATCAGTACTGTATGTGCGGTAGCAGTATAAATTATCTTTAGGCTTTCAATAAAAACACTCACATGCGTCTCACAAATATAGAGATCCAACAGTAAGCTTTCAGTGCATTCTTACAATAGAATAAGAACAATCTTGTGGTCAGTAAAATCAGTTACTGTACACTTGTTTTGTCCAAGAAAAATCATTCTGACTTCAAAGTCTGTTTCATAAATGAGAATCCAGTTAGCCAGCAATTAACATTTGAGTGCAAACAATAGAGGAGAGTGAAAGCCCTCCGTCTGAACTCTTCAGAAAGATGATGAATGGCTTTGAAGCTGACTCAACACTGTGATAGTCTGGACACTTTAATGCACAAGGCAACACTGGGCACAGGGGAACATTTGTAAACTTCAGTGCTTGAATGGGGTCACGCTTCATATGAACTGCAGGAAAAAAAACAAAGGTTGGTTAGTTGCAGCAAGGAAACTGAGAGCGGTCCCAACATTGCAAATCACATCTGAAAACATATTTAATATTTTTTAATATATAATAAACACATTATTAAATCCACAAACTATGAATGCCACATTTGTATTTATAAATAATCCATTAGGATATTAGGGTTCAGTTCAATTCCAGTACCATTTAGGGGAAATATACATATTTCAATGTATACCTCTTAGAATTCATTCATGAAGATGAATGCTGGCTTTAGTAAAAAAAAATCAGTCAGAATGTCAGAATGTCTGATGAATAACATGTTTAACACAAAATAGACAGACTTTTAAAAAAGAAAGAAGAACAGTGGTGATGCTAATCAATAAAACACATCTGTCAAATTCAAAATACGAAGAAGCCTATCACATTCCTGAGATCATTGCAAATATCACGGGAGCGCCTTGTGTCTTTGTGTGTTAAAACAGTAGTGAGTCACATAGTGAGTAGTGAGTCACGCCATGGTCGATACCAGATCCACCTAATAAGTTCAGTATCAGCTCCAATACTGGGCCAGTATATCTGCATACATTTCGAAAACAAATGAGCAGGCAACAGGCTCTCACAACAATGTAAACACATATTTCTTTAGACTCACCTGAGTTCCTCTTTTAATCTGTTGAGTTTATCAAAGAGTCTATCATTCTTGACCTGCATGGGAGCGCTCGGCACAAACCAGGCTGCAACAAACTTGCATATGACGACAACGTGCTGCAAGCAGAGAGGAAAATGTTAGGAATGTTATCTCCCTTTCTATCTGTGAAAATATTGTTTTCATTAAAGATTACATTCCCTGATTTTTTTATACCCAAGATCAACATTGTGAAACATCAAAATAGACAAACAGTTGGGAGGACATTAGGTGTGTTGTATTTGATACTACTGTACAAAAAAAAACTGCTCAAAGAAATCAGTGGGAGAAGATGTGGTTGGTGGTTTCCTGTTTGCTCATGATAAAGACTTACCTCAAACAGAATGACAAAGGCAAACCGCACAGCTAAAATTAGCCAGTATTGTGGGGTTAAACTGTAGTCCTCATTGCTCCTGTAGTCTTTATACCTATAAAGAAAATCACACCAGAATGTGGAAGTTATCTCCCTTATCAGTCGTTTCTTTAAATCAATCACACAGTTGATTATTCTGGTAAAGGTCACAGTGATGGTAACTTTTAAGAAGATTGTACAATTGTTTATATAGCAATTCTACCACCTGAGGTTAGCCTGTCTTTACAGCAACAGTAACAGTGCAAAACTACCAAGATATCTGAGATACTGCAAATAGCGGTTATTAACACTAGTGGTGAGAAGAGTCAGTGCTTTTGACTCTGTTGTTCCTCAAATTACATGTTTTGACTTTGGTTTCTCTTGACATCATACTAACTCCTGACCTAATAACTCCTCAGCCATAGAAGACAAATAAGATTAAAGAGGAACAAACCTGCAGGAAGAGACATTCAAGCCAGTAGAAGTGATCATTTGACTGGCTGAAAACTCGTTGCCTATGTTCTGGTCATCCATTCGTGCAATTGAGAGAGTGTTGTTGATGTATCCAGCCATGCAGCTTGAAAAGAAGAACAAGGAGTTAATTACTGTAAAGTTAGTGTTGCACATTACATGACAGAACATAAACATTTTCTAGAAGAATTCTCACTCAATATCTGTCACGGTGCCATTGGCACATGGGCCATAGCGGTAGTGGTACACCAATCGAGGGATGAAGTCCGAAGATACGCCGATGACCAGCCCGTTTGCAATGACAGCTAAGACACCGATGGCTTCCAACACGTCTATCCACACACCTGAGGAAAGGAGGCGTTGATGTGAGGAGAATATTATCTTCAATATAAACAGGCTAACCCCATTTAGTCTCCGTCAACAGTGATGCTTACCAATATCATTGGTCTTCTTGGGAACCAGTCTGCGCTCCAGCGTGACCATTTTAATGGCATCCAGGCGTATCTCGATGATATTATTAATGAGGGCTAGCAGAGGAGCGAGAGGAAACGCTGCCACAAATATGGTGGTAAAGCTGAACTGGATCACTAAGGAGATAGCAAGAAGTATATTATTTGCCAAAACCAGTCCAGAATGTCTCTAGTTTCCACTGTTTTCATATTGAAGCATTCAGCTGAGTACACACCCATCTCCAGGAACTCATGGAACAAGCTGAAGGAGTCAACATCATGCAGACGGTAATTGCCGACCCAGTCTCGAAGCTTGCAGTTATCACACAGTTCAGCTCCTTGTTTAGCCTCTGACTCATCTTTCAGGTAGCAGTGGGCACATTTCCTCTGCAGCTTCTGGGTTCTCCGTCTCTTCCACCACCTGCAGAACCAGCTGATGAAACCAAGAGACAGCTTTCAAAACACCGGAATCAACTTGAGTACAGGTGATGTCACAGTGATATACAGTATTCAGTCACAAATCTGATATATACTCACGGCCCAGCGAACTCAAAGACATTGCTGATGGTTTGCTTGAGTACCATTATTATGGCCATTTGGATGAACAGATCTGTGAGGCATCCACTTGGATGACACTGCACAGGGAAGAGAGTTTGAAATGCAATCAGATACAATATTTAAATGTAAAACAGCAATTTTTACTTAAAAATGGAAAATCAGTGTTTCTAAAGGAGATACATGTTGATGTCACACACCTCCTCAAGCCTCCATTTCCCAGAAATTCGGACGTAACCACCAGGATGACCATTTATCCTGTCATGAATGTTATAAAAACACGTTATAAGTCAGGTTGGGACACTGGGCGTTAATAAGTAAGGACGATGAGTTTATTTTATTTGGACATTAATTTAGGGTCCTTTAGGTTATGACAATTTGTTGTATGAGTTTTTTTATGCCAATATACATAACATATGACACCACTGAAAGTCGAACGTGAATATTGAATTATCGGCCGGTCCAATAGTTCTTACCTGCCAAGAAAAAAGGCCACGTAGAAGAGGGAGGAGAAATAGGTGAAGAACTGGAAGGTGAACATCTTGACAGTGAAGCTCTTCTCTGTGGCCGCAAATGATCTTGTTTTCTCTGGTGAAGACAGACTTCGTGTCAGTTTTAATGCAGTTCACTATTTGGTCAACAGATGGCACAATCTCACACACCTGAGACTACTACATCATTACCCCTATACACGTTTTGAGTTACATGTTGGTGCACACAATATGAAGATATCTTTTTGAGTGTTCCTATCTAAAGATATATTTCATTTTCCATTTCAAAAGGCAGCTGTTAGAAACTATAATCAACACATCACAGCTGAACTTGACTGGCTCCCTACTAACAGGTAAAGCACAGGTGCAATCAATAACTTCATGATGGCTAAATTATAATAAGGTGAGACAGTTCCAGGACCCTGATATCAGGCATGCTGCCTGACATGGGACACTTCAAATGGACATAGCAATCATAAATTAATATTAAATTACACCTGTGCTTCAGTTGCCATGACAAGTCAAAAATATATATTTGGAAACAGGTCTATTAAATTAACAGTGTGTTGGTGCGGCTCAGATGTACTCTACATCACTGGGTCACATCATTTTGGGTTTGAGACTCTTTAAATTGAAGGCATGTCTTCTAGACTCATGACCCCTTGTCAGATGTTGACAAAGTTGTCAATGGTTTCATGTGGGTAATTTTTAGAGGCCTGAGAAGATAAAAAATCTCCTGTTTCTAACATTAAAATAGCAAAAATCTGATATTTCACCCCATCTTGTTATTCATCTTGCAAATCTTCAGATTTGTCTTATGACTGTTTGGGATTCTGGCTTAGCTGTACATGACAGACCAGCAGACTTTTTTTTTCTTTTACCTCTTCTCCCTCTCTGTCTTACTTCCTTATAGTTTCCCTCAGTGAGTTTCACTCCACTAAATATCACCTGACCTATCATGTGTCTTGGTCTTTACAGCTGACACTTATTTCACCCCAATCCGTGTACATCCAGTTCCAATGTCCAACCTGAGAGCTGTTTGCTCATGAACAAGATAATGCCTTCATGTAATAAAGACATTTTGCGTGGCTGCTTCGTATCTGTAAACTTGTCCTTGGTAGTTTTACTTTTTTTTTCTTCTTTTTTTTAGGTTTCACCTGATATTTTTTTTAACAAACGGTTACTGATTTGTCGCTAATTCTCCCAAGAAGATTGGGAAAAGTGTTCAGGGTCTGTGAATGGATATTGGATTTGGACAACTGTAGCTGCTGTATTGTTCCAGACATTACTTGTTATCTGTCTGCTATCTGTGTGTCTGACCTGCTTCCTTTCTAATTATCACAACTGTAAACCTGTTGAACTAATTTTGCATAGAACCGGGAAAAACTAATTAAAATATACAGGTAAAGTTAACATACCTAATTCACAGAGCTTCATAGCAACAATCCTGTTGATCTGCAAAGACGAAGACATCGTCATACTCACAGAGAATTTCACCAAAAGGAGACAGAGATGCACATTTTGAGACCTGCGTACCCGTGTCATGACTGTGATGATGAGGTAATGGAGGACGGCCCCCAGCATCATCGCCCCGCTGTTGGAGTGGTTGCTCAGGAACTCCCATGATCCCTCAGCCAAGAGCACTGCTGCGATTACCCTGAACACCACCAAGGCGTGTGTCAGGCCAATGATCACCAATATCTGTGGAAACACAAAAAAACACTCACTTGTATCAGTATACTTGTGAGGGCCTTCATTAACTACGAGAATACAAATACCCTCAACGCCAGCACCTGAACCTTATCAAACTTTAATCTGATTCTTAATTCAACATGATCTATAAAGATGTACAAGCAATTTAAAGGTACAATTTATAGGGAATTCAGAGCAATAAGATAGCTACAAACAAGTATTTTCTATGTAAAGATATAGTGAGGTAATATCTCCCAGCAGAGAATTAAGTCACTCTCCCTCTGTGTGTGCTGTTATCTGCACTGCCCTCATACAGCAGTAACAGATGATAACGGCATCGTTGCAGAAGAGTAGCACCCACCCTCGGATTACCCCTCAGGTAACCATTGTTAGCCATATCAGCACTTTTATCCTAGTTTGTATTGCTGGCACTGTTAGTACTGTTGGCACTGTTAGCCCCGTTAGCGGCGAGCTGCCGTCTCAGCCATCGCCATGTTGAGGGCTGTTCAGAGGCAATCGAAATGCGCCCAATATCACAAATAGCTTTAAAGAATATATACAAAGAAATGACAAGTCACCCACCATAGCTGTGACACAGATCAAAACCAGAGTGCTGCGCAGATAGGAGTGCTTGTATTCTTTTGGTTCACAGTTAACGTCGTTCACAATTTCCAGTATCAGTTCCTCCTACAGTTAAATAGAAAAATACACACAGTCATGTTTCCAGTGAGCACTGACCAGGTATTGCTGAAATGGGGTGTCATGTATAAAACTGATCATACCTCCTCCTCACACCAATCTGACACTTTCCATTCGCACACATAGGAAGCCCGATGTCTCTTCCAGAACTCCAAAAACAGTGTTGCTGCGAAGATTCAAGGATTATTATGAGTCCATAAAACTTAGTGGAACAACAATATGAAATATGAATAAAATCAAAAATCCACTGTGGTGGTAAAACTCTTTGCCACTTTTGGGACATAAGTTTTGCATTCATCTTTCTTTCAATGTATGAAAATGTCTATGTCTTTATTTAAGGGGTAACATCTGATGAAAATGTTTAGATTTTGTCATTTACATACATATTTGCTTTTGGTTGTATCATACAGACAAAGGGCTTTGTCCCACAGAAAAATCAAGAGTATAACTTTGTTTTTGACATTTTTTCCTTTAACCGGTATGGTAGGGGGACTTCCATTCAGCTTGTCCTGCAATACTAACATTTTCTCTCCTTGAAGCATTCTTCCTCTTTCTGTATATCACATTCCTCCCTTACACATTTCCTTTTCATATACTCATTATGTAAGCACTTTTTGAAGACTGTAATAGCTGTTCTAGTTAACTGTACTCTTCCCACAGTTGTGCTACTAAATTTAATTTAGCCTGAATCCTTATTTTTTAACAATGGATACAGATTTGATGTGAGAAAAGGTCTGCTAACAGACTGTTAACAGTTAAAAATCCACAAAAAGCTGAATAAGTCAGTGAAAGAGCGTTTATATGTTCTTATGGATGGCTGCTTGACCACCCCCACGGCCAGATGGCCTGGGCTGAATAAGATGTGAGAAGCCAGGACGAGTAGGTTCTCTCTGTGATGTGGCATTTCTTTGGCAGTGCATATCTCAGTGATCATGAAACATCCAGGCATTTGAATAAAATAAATGAGAGACACATAAAGACCAGTTGTCCTGCAAAGTCAAACGTGTTCAGGCAAATTAACAGTATTTGAAAAAGGGTTCTGCACCCTGATTTTAAATTAAATCTGCATGGGTTTTAATGGCTATGAAACAAAATTGCATCTGCATGAAATATGATTGTGATAAGTTTCACTAATCTATCTTAAACAGGGAACTTAATATTGTAAATGCATGACTACGTCTATCAACACAAAAATAATTATGTCATATAGACACACAAAACTCACCCCACACTGCCATGAACATTGCAAAGAGCACTGTGCCATTATTATCAAACAGCAGGCTCACCTGTAGGTAGACCAGGAGACCATCAGTGAGCTCAAACAGACAAAGACACCATTCAGCCGTCTAATTTAAATGCACTGATGTACCTTGGCGTATGTGCAGGTGTCGGAGAGCTGCCACACTTTGCATCCCTTGTCACAAAGAGGACACATGACCGTGTCAGCCTCACAAACCTCCTTTCTGCAACAAAATGAGCACTTTATTTATCACAGTGTTAATGCTAGGTTATGATGACACAGATACTGTGGAGCTGTGGAAAAACTTACATGAGGGGTGAACTGTTGAAGAAGGCAAGGCCATAAAGGAAGACAATGACCCCGATGATAGCAGGCGGGATGAGCAGATATGTGTACCAGCCCAACCAGAGGTAGTACAAGGCTACCTTCTCCCCAAAGTAGTTCCTGACATGAGAACACAAACACAGAAGGAGAAAATAACCAAATATCCTGAATATTGTACAAAATATACTTTAAAATATGTCTATAATATGTTTCTTATGTGTCATACACATAATGTACTCATCATGCTGTTTGAAGCATACATTTAAGAACAGAATGTGGTACTAAACCAAAATTTAAAAAATGATACTGTCAAAGTGTATACAATTTATAAAATCTGTATGAAATGGACTTTAATCAAGAAACACATAAAAAGGCACTGTATGTTGTCTTTTACAACATAAATTCAACTTTGTTTATATGAATGTGTTTAAGTCTCTTGGTGTTTAAAAAAGTTAAACGACAAGTTCTCGACTGACAGTGATGATGTACAGTGTACCTTGTCACCATGGTTTGCTGACAGGCCCAATGTGGGAGCGAAAATGTCAGAGCTTACATGTTGACATGAAGCGTACACATATCCAACTACTTTTTAATAGTGGAGACATGATGCATGTTTGCATAGTGTTCCTCTGTTTAAACTCTGTAAACAAGTGAATCTAAAGACAACCGCTCTAATCTGTACCAGCAACAAGTACCGTCCATGATTTTAAATAATGAGTCCAAACAAAGCCTGATCCATGTGTGGGTGGCGACATGTTTGCTGTTGTCTTGTTGTCTGGGGATGACATGTAAAACAATAACGCTGCAATAACTGCAACTATAAAAAGCGAGCTGGAAAATGAATAGGCTGTTGTGTTGCATTCCAAACCTGACGGCAGTGATGGGTTGCCCTTGGAGACAGGCTGTCCATCGTGCCCAGCTCTCCTTCAGCTCTCTCTGTTTCTTTTTCTTAGAAATCAAAACCAAAAGAAATAACCAACATGAATAACAGCTTTGTTTATATTGGTAATCACAAGGTACAGTCATTTTTGAAGAAGCTTTAGAAATGTATTTACGCATTGTGTATTTCCTAAATGTCTTCACCTCCCATAGTGTTGAAGTAAACACACATGAACATGCTATTGCTTACATGTGCACACACTGCATGTATGTATGTATGTTCACACTCATGCCCACATACTCCCAGCTCTGAATGACTCACTGCATTAGTATCACTCCCATCCCTCTGTGAACAAATACTTTTCTGGCAGCAATGTATTGTTTTGGAAAGCTCCTGCCAAGTTTCACTTCGTAATTTTAGATACTCTTTGTGAAAAGTAAAACACTTTGGTGGCCATGTGAGATTTAAAAGTAGATGATAGTGTCACTATCTTTAACATGAGGATATGTGGATTTACATAGAGAAAAGATACTGGTTTAATTGTATCATTCTAATTTCATTCAGACCTTAAGACAATGTTGATTCAGTCCAGAGTTTCATTCTTTATTCATACAATCTGTTTAATCTGCTGCTCATGTCCCAAACCTGGTAATAACACAATTATCAGGGCCTATATGGTGACTTTAATGCAACCTATAATCGTGATAAATCATAGATGCCGCACAAGAATGAGGCTTGTACTGTACCTCATGCAAGCAGAACTTTGCCTCAAAAATCTTCAACTTCATAAGATCCCGCAAACCCTCTGGAAAGAACAACAGGTGAGTGAATAACATGAAAGATTAGGTGTCCGGTCACCTATGGAGATTGTATATACAGTTAGTCTTTCTCACCTCCTGAACGTATAGGGGTGTGATTCAAGATGAAGTGGACAATCCTTATCCTGAAACAAGGACTAGTGTTACTTGTAGAACTAAACTTGTAGCAAGAAACAGTAAAACTTACTTAAGTCACCTTTTTATGGAGCCAATACGGAAAAACGTAATATATTGAGACCATAGGAAGCACATAAACAATCACAGATGCTTTAAATAGCATTTGTGACTGTTTAAAATGACAAAAATAGCTAGTGTAATGCAGTATTTTACCTGGTGCTGAGTGGTACAATGTTCTGATCCGAGCTCCAGTTACAAGCATCAGACACTTTGAGCAGATACCTGTACTTCTCAAAAATTTCTTTCGGCGCTTGAATCCCATAGAAGACGAGATCATCATCTATAATTTTCTTACAAGAATGAATAAAGACCAGATAAATGAAAGAATCATGTAACCTAACAGTAGAGACACTTTTTTTGTTTTTCATTAGAGACTTACTGTAACTTTCAAGTTCTTTTTTTTCAGTGTTTCGATGTATTCGGTCTGCTTCTTGAAAGCTTCTCTCTCCTGGTTCTCAATTGTTTTGGCAACCAGGACGTAGTCATATGATAGAGGAGTGTGCTGAGTGGCAAAGTCAGACTTTCAGAATTGATATGGATCAATCTTATCTGGGAATAAGGATGGCCTGGACTAGCTAGTTTGATGTTAAAGGGGACACATTAAATAATCTTACCACAGGAGGGATGGCTGTCTGATCATTGCCATTCTCTCTTACCACTCCCATCAATTCCAGTAGTTCAATACTGGGCTATACAACAAAATATTGAAAAATAATACAAGTCATTCACAAAGTTATGTTCAATTCCACACATTGTTAATGAGAGAGATAATTGGGTTTCATTATTCCACTGGTATTTAAAGGGACAGTTCACACGAAGATAAAAAAAATGTTTATTTGTATTTACCTGTACTTAAGTCAGTCTAGATTTTTTTGTGGGAGTTTTGTGGGAACTTTCTCTTTAATATAATGGGGTCTGTATTGCCGAATGCATCTGGTGTTCAAAGCTCAAAACACAACAGCAATGTCTCTTCAGAAATCCTGACCCGGTACCAAAGACAATACACAGAACTTGCTGTGAGCCTTTTCATGTAGAAACTGTTGAGCTTTTTTCAAATGTATTTTCTGGCCAAGTGCCATATAGTCCCATTACATTAGAGAGAAAAGGACATATCTAAGAGCCGGTATCTTCAAATTAGTCACACCAAAACAATCATAAACAGCATTACAGATACGACGGAAAAATGTATATTATATTACATTTTAGTGTAAACTGCTGCTTTAATAATAAAAAAAGTGTGTGAAAATATGCAGAAAGGTCATCATCTACAACAATAGTCCTGTTTAACAATGACGTGAGGATGTGTCAGTGTCATTGAATGCCACTGTGGTGATCCTGACTCACCTGCAGCTTCTATCAGAGAGGAGGGTTAGTTTAACCTGACTGAACCGTGCGGCATGTGGATATACTGACACCCTCATGCCGATCCATGCTATTCACCTACACTGCCAGCACTGTGAAGGTGTGACAGACCTAGACGTACAACCTGAACAGTATGACGCCAGTGGAAGCACACACACACATATATATACATCACGTTCAATAGTGAACACCTATGCAAGGGCCGGCCCGGTCCAACACTGGAGCAGTCGTATTATAAACAGCTGGCCTATGTTCAACATGACACATTGTTAGAGTAGCAGCTAGCCTCAGAACAGCTTCATTCTGAATCCATATAATCTATATGTTGTGTGTGAATAAGATCACCCACCTGCCTCCTGTGGACGGGCATGATGAGAAGGTGCTGAATGCAGATGCGACTTCCAGGATAATAAAAAAAAAAAAAAAAAAAAAAAGCTTCAGTCACCATTCAGTGATCCCGGAGCCTCTCTGTCCTCTCACCGATAAGTCCAACTATGAAATGACATGAGTGCATTTGAACTGGCAGAAGGCAACTTCCGTACTTCCTCTAGGAACAAACGTGTTTTTGTATTAGTAGCTTAGGAATGTAAAAAGCGACTTTACCTGTTGCTGGTGTCACAGCGTTTACCTCTGTCGCCTCCACCTTGTTTCCTCAGCTCAGTCAGGTCGGTGGACGCACAGACACAGGACCCACTGTGTGTTTCAGCAGCTACAGGCAGACAGAGATAATCTCGATAGGGTTTAGTCAGGTGCAATGGAATGGTATATTTATGTTGCCTCCTCCTCACTGGTGCAAAATAACATACATACATACACCACTAGGTGGAAGCAGCGAGTTTTACAGTTTGTAAATCACTGGTTGTGACTGACTTCCTACACACATACCAGTCAGCAATGACTGTGACATTTTTCTAAAAAGACTTCAGCGCCTCACCTCTTCAGTTTGAGTCATGTAATGGAGACATTAAAAGCATCTTGAGGGCCACAATAAAGGCTGAGGAGGTCCACTACCATTTACAGCAGATTAGGTACTTAAGCCCTAATCAACCAAACCAACATACAAACAAACAAAATAACTAATAACTAATATAACTATTAAAACTTAAATTCATCTTAAATATTAGTGTATATTATTATATTATATTATCAATGTTGTAGCAATTGAGCTATAACTGCTAATAGGCAACTGCAAGCTGAATTGATACAAGTAGGCCTATCTGACTATATATGTTCAAAATAAACTGGCCTTATTATGTTCCATGATGGGACCTTGATTTATTGAATATAACAAATCTTAATTTTACTCATTTGTTTAGTGTTTACAGTAACTCTCCAAGTTGATTCTGCAGCAGCTTTACCTCTACTGCAAATGTCCCTGAGAACAAACAAAGCATGTCCACATTTAGAGGAAATAACAAAACAAAAGTCATAAAACAACAATAGTTAATCATGGACAAATACACAAGATTGACCCACTGCTACTTTAAGTTTTTAGTGGAGGAAAGTCACTATACTTTAACTTGTGCTTTAGTTGAAAATGTCTAACTTGTACACTATATTGGACTTTTATTACAGTATAGTACAAAATATGATATGTGATCAACCTATTAAACAATGATGCAGCGTGACAGATTAACCTCAAATCGAACTTTACTCTACCTCCAATGCTGCTTAAAGTTGAATAGTATTTATCCTGTGATGTAATACACATAATATTACTCTTTTAAAAGGTCAATTCTCTTTATGAATACTTTTGACACTTAAAGTATGTTTAATTTTCCTTAGAGCTAAACAACTTGGATAGTTTTTTTCTGCATTGGTAACTTTATGTTCAAATGTAGCTCTAGGATTGTATTTCCATATTTCTAAAACATATTTCAAAAAAATCTTTATCTGCTTTAAATTATAGTGACACTAGGAGTATTCTGCAGTAGACCTACTTGATATTTGTAGTTTTTTTTCTTATATATAAAATGTGATTTCTTTGGCACAGTCGTGTGTACCTATTTCTGTCTCCCATCCTTTCTCTTTGACTGTAAAAAATAAAGAAAGAAAAACTAACATGTCAAACGGGTGGCCCTCTGTGCCTTGTTATTAAACATGAGTTTCACCATTAGTCTTGGAAACTTTGGAAAGCAGTGCACACCCAGGAGGACCCACATGAGGACGAGAGGCGATGTGAGGCTACAAGAAAAAAAAAGTGGTCGTGAAAATAAGTGGCTGTATTTCTGTACACGGCCACACCCCGCAGAGGAGAGCAGGACATAATTACACCAGAACAGCACTGTGTGAACCACTTGAAGGGCGACAGAGGGGGGCACTGCGGCTGAATTTGACCGGAGTGGAAGTACAGGGTAGAGAGGTGGCTGGGAGGAGCAGGGAAAAGCTGCTGGAGCCATTTCCTGAACTCCCTGTTCTAGAAAAAACAAACAGATGAGGTGTAAGACTGGGTAGATAAGCTAAACATCAAGCTGCTTTAAACAAAACAGAACAAAACACTAAACTAAACATCCGCGTGATTGCTGAAAGATATAATATAGAGTTCACACTGTCCTAGAAAGTGCTGCTGGGAAAACAATATAACATGTCTATTGTGTTTTATTTACTGACTATTCATGGTTATAGCCTCACAACATCACTGTGTTTTCACTCTCCAACTAAAATGGGAACTGAATTTTCTCTTTAACTGTTTGAGCATCTTCTTGGGTAAAAGACAGAAACTGTGGGATCTTTAATATGAAACAGTTTTGGAAAGTCACGAGTTAATAAGCTAATGTGGATGGTTGTAAGGAGTTCCTGGAAGCTCTAACTCTGGACATTTTGCTAAACAAATTGTATTAATCCCTAAGCAAATGTATTATCTAAGGGGACATAGTGACAGCAGCATCACGACCCTAGAAACACCACTCCTTGTGACTTTATCTGTATTCGTTCAATGTAGGATTGATTGTTTGCATATTAACAAATGATGTGGTTTTGATTGCAGATAATGTTGTGTGGGTAATTGCTGCTTGGTAGTTGTTTTATTCAGTGTTTAACCAACAATTTTTTAACCATCACAAACAAAACCCTGGTATACCAAACAGTGTCAAAAAAAAGAAATAACCCACAGTCTGCATATAGTTTACTTGTTTTATTGTATTGTCTTTAATTGATTTAATTGAAAGGTCATAATTATATGATAACGCCTGTTGGAGAATACTCGTTCCTGATTGGCTGGCAACTAAACGTGAACCTCTGAATTTAAAGCTATACTGTACGATTTGAGAGAGCTAGCATGATTTGAAATTAGCTTCTCTTCGGAGTTCCGTTTAACTCCTCCCCCACCCTTCAGGACTCCCTGCCCCCACCCCTCGACACAGAGCCGTGCACGAGCGCTGCTGCTACTTAGCAACCAGGTAGCTACGCTGCCGCTGCCTCATTGAGCGAGAGCTGAGCTAACGGTCGGCTGCGACAACGCTTTCTTTGCCCTCCGTGAACGCGCTCAGGCCGGCTCAGGCTCGTACACAGAGGGGAGAGAACGCGCAGGCTTGTGATTGGTTCTTTAGATTCGGGTACAATGTCTCCGATTGGTAAGCATTTTAACAGGTTTATAGCCGATACAGAATTCGTTTTTGTTTCGCTTCTTTTTCATTGCCCATAAGTTATTTATTGCTGTCAGGATGTAAAAACCAATTTCAACAACATATTAAAAAGTGCATATCACTGGAAACCGTACAGTATGCCTTTAAGTCTGAAACATGAATAACTGCCAGCTGTTTTAAATAAATGTTAATGAAGTCCACGGAGGAAAGCATTTGTATTTTAGCATGTTAGATAGATACATGTTATTTAAAAGTATCCATGTGTGTTAGTCCACTTTAATACTCCTAGGCCAACCTATAATAAGACTTGACTTGACTAGGCTGCAGTATCTGTTCGCCCCTGGGCTCATTGGCTTGTGGTGTGGAGCCACTCCCCTCACGGACCTCCCTCCATGCCGAAGTGATGCAGCAGTCGGCGGTCAGTGGGTGAAGGAGGGCAGCCTGGCGACTGTCCCGGTGGACTAAAGCTCCAGAGCAGCACTTTGAGAGCAGAACGGTTCGCAGCCCAAGCGGTGGGAAGACGGGACAGAAATCCTCCTTGGTGTGCGCGAGGACCGATAAGCACGGCTTGAGTGCACGAGAGACTCAACATGAACAGAATAACGGGGAAAACAGGAGAGGACAGTTTAATTGAGATGAGCCCATCGGAGTCCTTCAATGGTGAGTAGATTAAGATCCGAAGCCAGCCGGCCGGTCTGACGTCAGGCCGCAGTTCCGTACTTATACATTGGAAATGTCCCCGTGGAGTGACTGTGTTGTGCGTCATTAGTGTTAAGATACCGTCCTACTGGGAAATCAATTAAGGTTGGTATTCCCCAGTCTGTTAGGAAAAACTTTTTTAAAAAGTCTTCATGGAGTACTACACAACTATTACACTATTACACAAAACATTTCACAATTTAGATTTAGTCTTCCTGGGGCAGCTGGCAAATCACAGTGCATTCTAACAACCTCTACCACCTTACACAGGGCATTTTAAAATATGTTTTTGTTACATTTGCTCAACTATTTTAAGATGTACACACCCTGCACATTTCCTCTTTCCCCCTCCATGACCAGCTCATAATCTGTCTGTTTTTCTACGCAAGCAGCAGTGACTTGTATCCAGCCGGCCTCTGACAGCTGGCCTGCTTACTGGAAACACTCGGCCACTTACAGGCACCAGCACAAACCCCCAAACCTTCTCTGCTTCTGCCGTGGTTTGAATTCCAAACAAACCCTGAGATGAATTTGTTTTTTGCCATTTATGGTGTTGCTGAACGGAGGATGATTCACCCTGGATGCCCTCCAGTGTTTCATATGCAGCATAGAGAGAATCATAATATAGCAGTTCACTACAGGACCATGATCTATAGTTACTCTTAAATTGTTGTTGTGTGTTTATGGTGTGTTCAGATAACACACTCACAACATTAAGTCCCTGTAGTATTCCAAATTGTGATTCCTTTAATATAGAGGTACATAGATTGTACAATGGTGACTGCTGATGGAAAACAGCCTCTATACATGGCTGTACTGTATTGTATGAGGTAGGGCCAACAAAAAATAATTCAAAGTCTTACTGGTACCTGGCATATCCCCAGATTGCTAGTTCCAAATAAACATAAAATCTGAGAGTCTTTAAATGTAATTAAATGGTAAATCAGACTGCATGAAGTTAAAATCACTGAAGGCTGAAAGTCTCACAGTTTGCCACCCTCTGTGTTTTATACGAATAAAGCAGTTTGAAAACATGAGACTGCTGAATTAACTTTAACACCCTTGCACCTAGCAGACAGTAAAACAAAAAACTATGGGTACAACATTTGATACAGCTATGCAGATGCTAAAGAGTCGTCCATATCTCAGAGATTTCAATAAAACAGCTCTATTTGTTGTGGGATTTCCCTTTTAGTAACTGTATAGAGAAGTTGGAAATTATAGATGTAAGTGAGGTCTGGTGGGTTGCTGTGGTACTAAAAAAAAAAGAGTCTGAAGCAGCCTTGTGGCATTTCCACTGTGATCAGCTGCTCTCTTTCGAACAAAGCCTTAACTGTGGAGGCTTCTTAGCTAGGTGGGGAAAAAAACTGTTGGCTTCGCTGAGCAAGGCTTATACTGAGTGCTCTAATACTTAGTCCAACTGTGCAAAAATATGCTCAGCTGTGTGCTCATATGTTGTGAAAGAAACATTTTAAAACAACTGACAGCAAACTATCCATCAAAGTCAATATCATCAAGTGCTTTTGAGGAAGATGAAACAAGAAGTTGGATTTAATGTTGTTGTTAAAGCACTATAAAAGTCTGGCATAAAAGGGTGGCCACGTGTAAATTGTACTGAAAAGAATTGGTTCTTCTCGGGTCACTGCTGGTGGATAACGGGCCCCTCTAAACTTCCACATCCTGCCATAACTCAAAACATATAGGTATCATTAAGCATGCTGTGTATGCAAATGATAACAGCAAGCTTGATTTTCATATTCTAAACAATAAATACCTGACCATTACTTTTCTTTTACTTGTTACATTGTACCTGTGGGAAATTATAAATGGCATAGTCATTTAAGTAAAGGTTATGTTAAAAGAAAGGATTTAGTTCAACAAATACCAAAACAATAAAGGTCTACATTGGTAAATGCGAGTTCTGAAAATTGTTATTTATTTTAGTTTCGAACCACTAATTTATACTATGCCGACTTGGTGTGTAATAATGTAGAGACAGAGAAGGTTTACATATTACAAGGTTCGAATGCTTGTTTCAGATCTGTGTAAGCACATTTTGTGTGTTGAGTCCAGACTAAATATAACTCTTAGAGACCATCAATCAGGACGGTTGCATTTCTATTTAAACACAGACACAGAGGCTGAAACCTTGTGCCTTTTTGGCAAAAGTGTATCCAACAGCACTTGATGTTTGCCTTACTTTTCCACCTATTTGTGTATGTAAATATTTTTTAGTCAGATTAAATGTACTCTAGAAGGTTGTAATTGCTTTTTTGGGCACTTAACGGTGGATGAGAGCAGAACTTCAGCATGGTTAAAGCCAAATTCACTAAAGCAGCTTTCATTTTCAATCTCATTGAGGCTGGTTTACCAGACTTCTCAGTCTCATTTCCTGTAGTCACTCTCGTAGCAGAAGCAACATGGCTGTGTTTATTCTTTGACAGTGATCCTGTTAAGTCACGCTATCTGGCCTGTGGGAGCACTGCCACAAAATACTGTACAAATATAGACCACAACATTGGCCGTGTGTCCACGCTCCTCAATTAACTGAGGCAGCTGTTTATATTCCTGAAACTTACCTTTACTGCCTCCAACCTGCGTGTCTGAGATTCTCTATGCTACTCATTATTATTCTACAATAAATAGAGTATGCTGTCCTAATAAGCAGTGGTAATTGTTTTGCTGATTTACTGTTTCTCATGTTACTGTCTTGCAGATGATATGAATGGCTACACCCAACATCCCTCATCCAGCACAGGATCCATCCAGCAGGGACAATCACCGGTAAACACCGACCTCGCCGTATGCTTTCACTCACACAGCACCGTCAGACAGACATTTCTGTAAAGCAGCTTCTTTTGTCTTAGATTGCGGAGAGACTGAGAGAGAGTTTCATTTCATACGAATACCAAATGCTAATGTATTAAAATCCCATGATATTATACATGTTTGCAAGTTTCTCAGTATAGTCTCTTGGATGATTTGAGTTTACACTGGCTATTTAAATATGTGAAAATGCGGTTCTTCTATATGTTAGTTGTGACGCCCCTCCCCCATGTCCATGCACTATTTTCATTTGCTGACATTGCTGATCAACGCACTCCATTGTTCCTTCGAGTGAACATTGGCTTCCTAAGAGGGATAATAAAGGATTTCTGTCTGAGAGTATAATGCCTCGTGAAAACATGGTAGCAGGAAGTTCATTGTGTACAAGTGAAATGCTTTTAGATATCCCCATCAATCACACTGATTTTCTTACTGTAAATCCCCCTCCAATCAACAGCCAACATGTGGTAGAAGGGTTGACTTGCCTTTCTTAGAAGAGCCCATAACTTATAGTCTTAGTTTTGAGATTACATATTTTTTTACAATAGAATTACATGCCATGAGAAAGACAGAGATAACCCGTTTTCTCCTGTCTTTGCCCTTTCACACGGTACTTAAAGTCTCTCCTTACGCCTGGTGTGTGCGTAGATACTTGTGATTCTCTCAACACCAGCCTGGCCTCCCTGTCCCACTCTGACCACAGCGACAGTCCACAATCTGAGCCTCAGACCTTAGAGCAAATCAGTGCTTTGACTGGGGTAAGACACCAGTCGGGGCTGCAGATGCATGCTGCCTTGTCAGTGTCTGCTTGTTTGTGTCATTTTACATCATCTCTGAACTCAAACCTGTAACTAAACAAGACGTAACCTTTCTTATAACATATACTGGTTTTCAGAGTGTTATGAAGTGTTTTGAAAATCTGTTATGATGTGTAAACGTAACGCAAATGTGGAGTGTCTGACATTCTGATCAGCTCTGTAAGGTTGCTGCTACAGTTTTAGCCGTGTGTTGTTGGATTTGTTGTGTTGTTAGGCTTTCCCTCACTATCCACTTGGTTCCTCCACAGCTGTCGAGAAAGCGGGCGCTATTCCTGAAGTATCGTTCCAGGGTATGGCATGGTAAAACAGGCTTGTGATGTGATGCATTGCAACCTTATGCATATTTCTGCCTGCCAGCCTTTATATCCTTCTTGAGAGATGTCTGTTCAGTGTTGTGTTTCTCCACCGGCATTAGTGAGAGAACAAAGCTTGGACATAAGAGATGAAATCAATACACATTTCTTGGTAGAGAGCTGCTGGTGGCTTCTGGAGATAAGAGTAATGGAAACATGCTGGCATGAGCTGTGTGTTGATGCATCATTAGAGTTCATAGAAATGGAAAAGTCCTTTTCACTTGCTTTGTTCTCACCTGTGATAGCCGTCCGCTTCACTGAAGATAAATCAACAACCTGGTGGTGTTAAAGCATAATGAGAAAGTGCACATTTGCTTATGCACTGCATTTGCCTAGCTGTTTCTGTATGTGCGCCTTTACGTGTGTGTTCCTGTACTTTAAGTATATACAGTCTATACTGCAATCATGACCCTGCCCTCTGCTCATGACAGGACTGGACTTGGCTGTGGCTAACTAACCATATAGTGTACTGTAGGCTTCTTCTTTTGAATCCTCTAAAATGCAGTCTTGTTTAAACAGTTTGTTTCCCATTTTAATTGAAAGTGGAATCATTACCCTTTTTAACGGCTTCTAATCTTAAAGGAAAAAAAAACTTCAATAAGCATTTCTAATAATCTGCCCTCCTCCAACTAAAGGCTGCAATTTAGCCGAGTGGAATATATCATCAAGGAGCTGTAGAGGGGAGGCAGCTGCATATCTATAAATTGCCTATATAATTAAGAATGGAAACAAAAGCTGAGTGTAAGGTCCTACTCTTACAAGAAGGTTCAGCTGAAAACAACTTTTCAGCAGGGTTGTCAACATGAACTTTTAGGGAGGCTCAATGAATCTGATACATTTTTCTGCATATTCAGTGTTCTCTTTTAGGCTTTGGAAAAAACACAATCTTCTCCGTGTTTAGAGCAAGTCTCAGGATTGCGATGAGGAAATGAGGCTATAACCCAGAGTTCTAGTACTTTACATGACGTTGAAGTGTAGAGAATGAATCTTGAAAAGAGAGTCATTCGATGGAGAGAAGATTCTACAATGTGATGCAATTGAGCAGCTGTGATATATTTAATATCAAAGAGGTGACCAGTTTCATTGAAGTTCTGTTCCAAACTATCTTTTATCCTATAAAAATAAATGTTTTGACAGTAGTATTTTAAAGAAACCCTCCCTGAAACTAGAAGCCGATTTATCTAATGCATGTTCTTCATTTCCCCACCCTAATTAAGATAAAAGACACACATGTCTAAACACCCGGTATTTAGAGGTTAGTTGATAAATGTATAGAGCTCTGTGGCGGCTAGCAGCAGTACTGAGCAGGAGCAGGTTCCAGCAGATGCACTGATTCCATACGACTGATCTGTAATTACAGCAAATTTGAGAGTTTTTGCAGCGACGTCCCAGTTAAAGAGAGCAGCCACCCTGCCATCATCAACATGGTCTAATTTAGTCTGGAAGGTAGTGCAGATCAAAATTTAGAACATAGGAATAACTTTGGATACGAAAACAGTAAAAAGATTGAACACGTGGACAGGAATTGTTCTCTAACTTGGCGTAGTAGGAATCAGGATGGACCATCCAGCTGTAGAGCTAAAACAAACAGCTTTTCTCAATAAAGGTACATCACTACTTGTCTGAGGCAATTCACATGCAGTCACCACTGATAGTGTCCCATTTGCACTTTAAACCGTTGTGTTAAGGACAAGATTGTTTAATTGATCAGGTTTTAAAACATTCAAGTCAGACTGGGGAGATAAAGCTGAACTTATCAGTTTTGAGTTTTCAGTCATTTCCCCGTATCAGAGCTGATTTCTTCATGTGGTCAGTTTGCTTTTCAGCTAAAAATGTGCTCGTTATCTGAAATATTAGCCGGCATGTTTGAAGGACTTTTGCTCTCCTGATGGTCAGTGTTGTACAGTACAGTGATATCACCTCCTCTGATGCTGTGCTCTAATTACATTAGTTAGCTAGCTGGCAGCAGCTATGCTATCCCTGTGCTGATGTCATCACTAGGAAAATCCCGGACTCTCTCCTAGTGTCCCTCCTCCCGTCTCTCTCCCTCGCTCTCTCTTTGCTAGATGTCTGAGCAAGTGAGGGCTTGTCTAGGGAGGTTAGAGGACTAGATGGGACTCCTCTGCCCAGTTATCAGTGGAGTGAGAGTGAGAGAACCAGAGCCTTCAGGGCTGGATAGCTTTCCCAGGAGAAAGGCAATTTTGCCCTTTCAGACAGCCAGCCTTTCCGCTGATGCATTACACCCATAAAGGGAGTGGGCCATGGAGGTAAAGTGCTCTTCCTTTCCTCCCTACCACATCAGCGCTGTGCTGATGAGAGGGGGCAGCTCAGTCAGAACTACAGCACAGTACGATGTTTTTGTGATGCTAAATGTTGAGTTCTCTAAATTGCCTGCAGTCCAGTGTAGCTAGCTTCTGTAGTGATGACAGAAGTAGCTGGTACTCTGTTATATTTAGCTCTCTGAACAGCTGAAGCAGCACTAGCAACATGCCCTCCTTTCCTCGCTTAAAGCATTCTCTTCAGCCCTGTGGCTGCTGACAAGACAGACACTGAAGGGCTAGCATTTACTGGCTAGCACATGTTTGGAATTTCTTTAGCCATCAATACAGGTTTTAGACACTATGGACTGAAGGATTTACAGAAAAGCAAATAAACTGCAACAGTGTTAGTTTGTTAAGCCCGATACAGCTGCTGGATGTCCCTGTTGTGTAGAGAGTGGTATTTAAGATTTTATAGTCCTTTCCACATATCCTTTGCTATGACACGTAACCTGAGGTAGTGCTAAATGAGTTCAGATTACCTGAAATTAAATAATTCTATTTCATGGATTTCTTTATGGATTTAATTATGTTTATAAAACAAAGATTTCTTTTAGTGCCTATTCTCATTTTTAGTATTTTCCTATAAAAGGGACATGAGCGACATGAAACATCTAAACTAACATTTCCCCTCCATTTAGCATACTGTTTGTGTTTGGAGTGACTTTTCTTTTTGTTTTGGGAAAAACAGTTGAGTGTGGAGTGGTGTGGAGGCCTTGTTCTTTGGGTCATGCTGTTAGCCACTGACACATATTGGTTTGACCGCCTGCGCTGCTGTGTTTGAATGCATCCAAACACTTGTTAAGCTGATACTGTACCTGTGTATGGGGTTGTGTGAATGATGTGACCTCTGTTCCATCTCATTATAGATTGACAAAAAACAACAGAGTAAGGATTCTGTGTTCTTCCGTGATGGAGTGCGTAGGATTGATTTTGTCCTGTCCTATGATGAAGATAAAGATGGTGAGAGAAAACAGGTAAGAAGCAACTTCTAGGTACTGTATGTCCAAATCATTTTGCCTAACTGCATGCATGTGTTTTTTTTTATCACTGATGTTTATTTCTTGATGACTTGTTTTTCAGTGTTATTGTTGTTTTATTTCCAGAATTGAGTATCTTGAAAACCTACAATTTCACACAAAAGAAGAGCTAATGTAATTTCCACTTTTTGATTCATACAGTGAGACCTGTTTCTTACAGAATATCCTCAAAGTTCACTGTGTGTGTCAGCAGCATACCCCAAATACCACAACACTGATAACGTTAGATAAACTGTTATTCTCAGCTTGTGTAAGTAATCCTCTCAAGGTCATTTCTAGAGATAGACTGGCAGCCCTTTTTTCTTTAGTCAAACTGCATTAAAGTATTTCCATACTGGATCTGGCTAGATGTGTTCTAGTGGCTTCTCAGCTGTTTTGTGTTTGGCTAGTGTTTGATGCTTGGCTGTTAGTCTTCACATCTCTGTGTTACCACTCGGGTATGAGGCAGTGTGTCATAGCTGACTCACATTTTACCAACAGCCTAGTCAGTGAGTCAACGCTCAGACCTCTTGGCTGGTGGGTCAGGAAATCTCTCATTTGTTCCACTGTCTGAGGAAGGGCAGACAGGAGGCCACATCCTGTATATTATCCACATGTTGTAAAATGTGACAGTAAATTTCAGCTCTAACAAGGAGGTACACTTTTTTGTTTGAAATATTGATGACATGGACAATTGTGCCTATTTCTGAAGACATTAAAGCTTATTCCATGTTATGTCATGTCTTGTCCACAACTGTTTTAATAGTACTTGTGTAATTCTTTTTTTCTATTGTCCCACCTGCTGAACTGACTGTGACTATACTTTCACTTTTGGTTTACGTTTGTTTTTTGGCTTGATTTACTTGCATTCGCAGTATTCAACCTTATTTCAGTTTTATATTCTCAGTTGTGCATCACACAATGTGATCCACATTCATCCATCAATCCATCCACAATCTTTATCGCTTATCCTGTTCAGGGTTGCGGGGGGCTGGAGCCGATTCCCAGCTGACATTGGGCAAAATTAGGGTACACAATGGGCAGGTTGCTGGGACTATCACTGGGCCAACACATAGAGACAGAAACAGAAAGGCTCTTTTCTTTCAAGTGTGTGTTTTAATGTTTTTACACACAGCTTGTGTGTACTTCATTATGTTGGACAAATGATTTCACTGTTGTGCAATGGCAGGAAAGTAATTCATATAAATTCTTCAAAACTAATAAATATATGCATATATGCTTTGTTTCCCTCTTAAGGAGAGGAGGAAGTTGTATGAGGCCAATCTAGTGAATGTCGGCCTGGAGCTGGAGACAGAAGATAAATCGGTAAGAGCATCCAATTATTTATTTGATTATATCTAATGTAAAAGGAAACTAAGTGATTCACAAAGATGTGTATATGTATGTTTATGTGTTTTCTGTTGACAGAATAAACAATGGAAGTTCTTTGCGTTAAAAGAATAAACCAGTACAAAAGTGTCTTTTACATATAACCTGTAAAAAAAAGCTTTTATCACTGAACTTGTATTTTAGTTTTTGAACCAGTAAGCTTACACTCGTTATACTGTGACACATGTCTCACATCAGGAGTCAGACGATGGAAAGACTTATTTTGTGAAGATCCACGCTCCATGGGAAGTGTTGGCCACCTACGCAGATGTGCTGAAGGTTAAGGTTCCATTCAAAACCAACGACATCCCAGACAACAGCGAGATCCCCATGAACTGGCTGTCCACCCCTTTTCGTCTGCCGGAGCACATCATGTACCCCGAGCCAGACTATTTCACAGCTCCCTTTGACAAGAGCAAGTCTGACTTCTTCCTCATCGACAACAAAGAGACATTCTTCCCGCCTTCTACTCGCAACAGGATAGTAAGGATACTTTTTTATCTTGTTTGTGAATTTTGAATTAAAACTTTCCTTTGACATTCACATCAAATCTGAACTTGCAATATTAAATACTACAGATGCTGCAGTTCTATGTGCAGGCCCCCACACGTGTTACATTATTGAAATAGATTAAGTAGGTAATATCTATTGTGAGGAATTTAATGTCCATTCTCTCAAAATATTGTGAACATAGAAGCCACTTCATTATTATGTTTTTATCCAACAAAACTATATCCTTCTTTATCTCCCTGTGCCCAGGTCTACTACATCCTGTCCCGCTGTTCATACTTCAGGGATGAATGTGGAGATAAAGACAAGAAGGGGATCAAGAGGTTACTCAACAACGGCACCTACACTGCTGCCTTCCCGCTGCATGATGTGAGCCTCCTTTGGTGAACTTTCACCTCTTTCTTTTTAATTGGAAAAAGAAATAGAGACTTCAATGAAATTTGCACTCAATGTTTTCCAACAGTAACATCTTGTTGAAGGCAGTGTTGGATGACGCATTTGCATGATGAATAACTAATGAATGTGACTGTGTTTCAATTGTGCGAGCAGTGTAGATACTGGACAAAATCGAGGGATGCGAACTGCGAAAGTGACAGAAACAAACTCCACAAACACTGGGCCAGATTCTTCTGTTTCTTCAAGGAGCAGCCCCTCAATCTTATAAGGTAAGACTTTAAAATCAGTGTGCTCACATCTGATGTGTTTTTACTCAACATTATTGTTACAACCTCAAAGATTTCTGTTTCTTTAATTTTGGCGGCACCTATGGTGATAAGTGGTAATTGTAGGTGTTTTTTTAAATCCCACTTTCCAGACATACAAACAGTATCATCTGTGATTTTTCCTGATTATATTGCCACAGACATCCTGTTTGATATATGACAAATGCAAGGGCTTTCATCAATTGGCCATATGCCCAATCACCATTCTGTTACCTCATTCTGTATTAGATGCGTCTTAACATAAATCTAAATTAGAATCTTACATGCTGTAACGTTAACTAAATAATTTACTGCTACTGTTGTTTTTCCCTTCAACAGGAAGTATTATGGGGAGAAGATAGGTATTTATTTTGCATGGCTCGGCTTCTACACTGAGATGCTGCTGTTTGCGGCAATAGTTGGGACAATTTGTTTCATCTATGGAGTCCTCACCTACGATGAAAACGAGTGGAGGTGATTTCTTTTTTATCACCCGCCTGTTTTGTTTGTCTTTCAGATGTCATTGTTTTATTAGCTATTATTTTTATTATTAATCTCATTGTTTCTCTCATTTCCCTCAGTAAAGAAATATGTAGTGAGGACATTGGAGGGAATATTGTCATGTGCCCGTTGTGTGACAAGAAATGTGGCTACTGGAAACTCAACACAACATGCAACTCCTCATGGGTGAGACATCTCGGCTTTGTGACTGAGTTGTTTTTGTTCGTCCTGAATTATGTTCTACCCACAATATTTGACATTTAAAGGGTGGTTGCAGCTAAATGTCAACAAAGCCGTTATTCATTATCTCATTATTTCTCCAAACATGTTCTTCTTTCAGCAATCGCACCTGTTTGACAATGTGGGAACAGTGTTTTTCGCCATATTTATGGGGATTTGGGGTGAGTAAATATCATATTTTCTCACTTACTTTTTGTCTACTAAGGTGCTGAAATCTGCCACTTTTGCATCCAGACTTATAAGATAGAGGTCAATTGTGGTCAAAGCACTGAAAAGTTTCATTTTTGGGGTTTTATTCTCTATAGTAACGCTGTTTCTGGAGTTCTGGAAGAGGCGGCAGGCTCGTCTGGAGTACGAATGGGATCTGGTCGACTTCGAGGAGGAACAACAGCAGCTTCAGCTTCGGCCAGAGTACGAAACCAAGTGCACCAACCGCAAGCTGAACCGCATCACTCAGGTGTTTGTGTGCACATTAAATACTAATATGCTGTTTGATAATGTTTTACTGCTTAGGGTCTGCATAGCTTTCCACAAGACGTTACCAGACACATATACTGATTAGTAAAATTGCCCAACTGCGCTTTGGGGGATCAGGACTACGTAGGTGTGGATAATGACAGACACAGATGTGTAAAATGAACAGAAACAGGGTTCTGTAATTTGCCTTGAAAACATCCCGCCCGCCTTTAGGAAACGGAGTGGGTTCTTCACAGGACTGCTACAGATTTTATGGGGAAGTTGTTGCTGTGCTGGGCCACCGTGACACTCTGGGTAAGGGTGGCACCTAACATGGAATGCCACATTGGTGGGGAATTGGTTTTGGTGTGGCGTAGTTTGTGTGGATAATAGACATTTCTGGAAAGACTCAGAGGCACAAGTTTCCTTCTGTACTGCATTTTTGTTTGTCTTGTGGATCAGTATCTTGAAAGGCTGGCTTTACTAGGAGACCGCTAGATGAAAGAATTGGACTCAGACTGAAACACCTACACACAAAAAAGCTGTGATTGGGCGTCCGCGCTCTGCCTTGCATCTGGGGCCAGTCAGTGGTAATTAAAGGAGCCTGGCCTCTTTTAGTGCTGTCTTTTCAGGATATAACAAAGGGTGACTGACTCCTGTGTTAATGCTTTGCTTGCTTATGATTTAGGAAATGGAGCCATACTTACCCATAACAAGCCAGTGTGCACGCTCATGTCTGTCTGGAGCAACCGTCCTGTTATGGGTGAGCATTGTATTTTTGGTACACTTGATGAACTTTCCTATCAAACTGGTCATTATCATCATTATCATTACTACTATCATGTGACCAGGGCCATTATGTATAAAACTCCGAAGAAATGGAACTCTCTTAAATAATTTTCGACCTGAGACCAAGTCAGAATAGTTTTTATTGATGTCACTTACTCTAAATGATGATCTATATAGGCCCAACGTCTTGCAGTTTTAAACATTGTGGCCTAGAATATTACTGTTGTGGATTATTGTTAGTAAAACAATTGTAACATGTTAAATGAGTTAGGGAGATTATGGTGTATTTCTTTTCATGGGGCATGTGTGGACACTTTAAGCATGACAGTTCCTCTTAACATGTATGTTTGCAATAATTCACCTTGTTTTATTCATATGTCTATATGTATTTTGGTGTTTGCACTTGCATCACAATTGTGTTCTCTGTGTACTGTACTTTTGTCTTGTGCCATGTGGTTGTCTTTCATGTTGTTTCCGTTGTCTCTGTCCTGAAGATCTCATTGATCATTGCCTGCATCATTGGTGTGATTGCGTACCGCCTGGCGGTATACGCAGCCTTCGCCAGCATCATGAAGGACAGTGCCACTGCCCACCTGCAGGTGGTTGGCCCCTACATCACGCCACAGCTGGCCACCTCTGTCACAGCCTCCTGCATCAACTTTGTCATCATCATGATTCTCAACCTCATGTATGAGAAGGTGGCTGTTTGGATCACTGACATGGGTGAGGGTCAGAGTGAGGGAGCGTGTCCCGGATTATTAAACTTCTGTCTTTATTCATCCATTATGCATTTCACATTGAAATGAAGTGTGAAATGTGTTACCTTTTTCGTTTATGTATTTAAAATCTCTGTGTTATTATCTTTTACTATGCGGCAGAAATCCCCAAGACCCACCTGGAGTATGAGAACAAACTGACGGTGAAGATGTTCCTCTTCCAGTTTGTAAACTACTACTCCTCCTGCTTCTACGTGGCTTTCTTTAAGGGCAAGTTTGTCGGCTTTCCTGGAAAGTATGCGTACATGTTTGGCAGCAACCTGAGGAATGAAGAGGTAGAGAATTACATTCTAAAAGATCAGTACTGGTAATTCGACTTGAGTCTATTTATTTAATATTTATTATTTATTTATTTCCCCTTTAACCTGTCTACATCCAGTGTGACCCTGGTGGCTGTTTGATTGAGCTGACCACCCAGCTGGTGATAGTGATGACTGGTAAACAGGTGTGGGGCAACATCCAGGAGGCTCTGGTCCCGTGAGTACAACTGAACCGATTAATCAAAGCAAAAGAAAAGATACAAGAGGGTTAAATTCACACATTCTTTACAGGCTCATAGACACATCAACCATGGATAGGGCTTTGTTTTATATTTTTATGTCATTGATCTGTTTAGAAATTAGCCTAGATGTTTTTCTTTTCGAGACTTTAAAAAATTGCCAGTTAGTTCCTCCTGCAAGATGATTTAGAAAAGTACCCAAGGTCTTGTTAATATGGCATCAGAGCCATTGTTAATGTTAACTACTAACAGCTGTGCTTTTGCTTCCATGAGAAGTCCAAATGTCTGCTTTAAAAAGGCCTGTTATCAGTGCCTGCACAATCAGTTTCCATTCTTAACAAATACCCAAATGAGCCTTGACTTTTATGCGCAGTTCGGTTAGACAAGTGCTATGTTTAGAAACTTCGTCATCTCTTCGTATTGTTTACAATTCAATAGAGCCTTCAATATTGTTGTTCTCGGGTGAACTATGTCGCCTCACACAGCTCTCTATCGCCCTCTTGTGTCCTTCAGGTGGCTGATGAACTGGTGGGGCAGCAGGAAGGCACGAAACCACCCAGAGAGTCTGTACAGCCGCTGGGAGCAGGACCACGACCTGCAGGTCTTTGGACAGCTGGGCCTCTTCTACGAGTACCTGGAAATGGGTAAACATTCAGTACATAGTCAATCCATTACACAAAGAGCGAGAAATAGAGACACACTTGAAGGTTGTCAAGACCATTTTAGTGAAGTTCAGTTTCAGTTCAGACCAGGCCTACAGCAAAACCAAGATAGATAGATGGATTGATGGATGGATGATAGAAGGATGGATGGATAGATGCAGTGTCTGCCCTAATTCTGTAGATGGTGCTGTTTCCATTTTACAGTCTTCCACTAACCTCTCTCTTCTCTGTGTCCCAGTGATCCAGTTTGGTTTCATCACACTGTTCGTCGCCTCCTTTCCACTGGCACCCCTGCTGGCACTTATCAATAACATCATCGAGGTTAGAGTGGATGCCTGGAAGCTCACCACTCAATTCAGACGTCCTGTGGCAGCGAAGGCTCACAGCATCGGAGCCTGGCAGGAAATCCTGAATGGGATGGCCGTACTCTCTGTGGTCACAAATGTGAGTGCTCGACAACATCTGTGGGCCTTGTGTTTGCTCATCATCTACATAGTTTTATCTTTAGTTTTCCTCACACCGTTTCTTTCCCTGCTTTCTAGGCATTCATTGTGGCCTTCACCTCTGATATGCTACCTCGGCTTGTGTACATGTACGCCTACCAGCCAGACGGTGAGATGAATATGAAAGGCTACATAAACAACAGCCTGTCTGTGTTTAACATCTCTGCGTTCAGAGTGGACAACAAGCCTGATGATGGGGAGAGCCCTTCCTGGTTCAACGGCTCCATCACTACCTGCAGGTTAGTGTGATTGTAAGACTGTGTGCATAAGAGAGAAAGAGTGCTTACAGATGTGGATTATGTTTCCACTTCAATGTTCAAATATGACTGTGGTGAAAGAAATACTCAGAGTCTTTGCTTAAGGTAAAGTAGAAATACCCAATTCTTCACATACTGTCAGGAAACCATAGCGTAACTTTTCTACTGCATCAAACTGTAACGCTTCACTAAGGTGGCAGTAAACACTTGGTTAACGTTTGGGATTCAAAGAAAATGACTTGGATAGGTTTAGGCAACAAAACTATATGGTTACTTAAGGTCTAGTAGTTCAAAGACCTTGCATGTCCATGGTCCAACCGCAAAGTATTGTTAAAAGTTTATCACTTTTTTTAGTACTCCATCCTGATGAGGTCTAAAGAGCCACAATACTTAAAATCACCTGTGTGGATGTTAACGGCCTTTTATCTATAACAATGCATCACATTAGATAAATTGATCATATGTTTTGTATGTAAAATCTAACTAATGGTAATTTAAGCTATTGAATACATGTAACAGAGTAAAAATCCCAATGCGTCGCTCTGAAATGTAGTGGAGTAGAAGTATAAAGTAAAGTACAAATATCTCAAAGTTGTACTTAAGTACAGTATTTGAATAAATGTGCTTACTTACTTTTCACCACTAATGGTGGTGTGAAATAGTCCAGTGCCATCTGAACACAATGATGCAAGATTTTTTAAGCTAATTTAAGAAATTTCTATGTAGTAAAGCCACATAAATACAGCTCAGCTGAACCACTTATCTTAAATCACTAATTATCTTCAGATTTAAATGTTGTGTTGTTAATTTTGTATGTATTTTTTTATTGTTTAACTTCACTTTTATAGGTATTACTATGTAGCCTGAATAATATGCGTACGCATACATGGAATTTGACTCCGGTTACTTACGCTCACTAATACACAGAAACAGAAAAATAAACAAAAATCAAGGAGGTCCAAGAAGAAAAAAGGATAAACATTAACTATTTTGTACACAGAAATATAAAAATGCAAAAGTGCATATATATATATATGAACATAAAAACACAAAAAACAATGACAGTGAAGTGTAGATATAAGTGTAAATATGCAGAGTGCAAGGCTGCTTGAATAAATATGTAAACAATTTGAATTTAAAGTTACCGGGTTATTGCACATGGATTTGTACCATACAGAGGATGAATGATTAATTGTTCATGAGAGTGAATTGACTAAAGAATGCCACCAAACAATCTTGAGTTGAAGCCTATATAAATTTGTTTCTTCTTTGTAGGTATCGTGATTACCGCTACCCTCCTGGCCATGAGAAGGAGTACCACCACACTATGCAGTTCTGGCATATTCTGGCTGCCAAGTTGGCTTTCATCATTATTGTGGAGGTAAAACTAGGCTGAAGTGCTTCCACCACCACTTAATAACTACTGTAACTGAGCCTCACATTCTTACCTTGGACAGTAGTCAGTTGTTACATTTATAGTAACCCCTCTTCTCCCACAAACACATTTTTCAGATATAATGTTTTTTTTGCAGTTCTTGTTGACTCCAGCTTGAAGTAAAACTAACAAGTCGTGCTTTCTTCCTCCACAGCACGTTGTGTTCGTGGTCAAGTTCTTTGTGGCCTGGTTGATTCCTGATGTTCCCTCTGACGTGAGGGCTCGAGTAAAGAGAGAGCGCTACCTGGTCCAGGAGTATCTCCATAACTACGAAGTGGAGAAACTGAAGATCCAGCTCAGCCAGAACGACCACAATGATTGTTCTTGCACGCCCATGATCTATCCGTCTATACCCAAACATGAGGTGCTGTCAGAGTGTCTCTAGCCCAGCAAGCTGCCGGTCAATCAGCTGGACATGATGGGAAGACATGTTGGTGTAGAATACCCTGCTTGTGTATTATGATACTGACCCCCACTCTGCTGTAGTGCCTGTGTTGTTTGTCTAGTACACACACACACACACACACACACACACACACACACACACACACACACACACACACACACACACACACACACACACACACATTGAACTTTTATCAAAGAGCTAGAGGTTTCCTTAATTCACAGCCATCCCTATTCTACTATTCTGCTGATAGTGAAAGTGCACACAAGTAAAGAAGACCAACTCTCCATGCATGAAACACATGTAATTTAAACCTCTGCCTCATATTTAAGGATTTTCACTCTATGTTGTAACCAAAGTGCTGATGATAATCAACATTTGCTGTAAAGGAAAGAAAAAGAAAACCTTATACACTGTGTCTAAGCCAGACAACTTACTCTTATTGTAGTGTAAGTCTATTTATTTAAGTGCCACTATGAGTCACCAAAGACTGGATGCCTTATTACATCAAACACGTATCATTGGTTCCATCTTCCATTAGAATATCAATTGGTATAATTTAAAAAAACTGAGAACTTGCTTATTATGGGGTTTTAAGTGTTTCCGTTTACTGAAAGTTTATGTTCAACTCAGTGTTTTGTTTTTGTTACAGTTACTTCAAAAAAATGTGAGCATTGTTTTTGTTTTGTTGCATTGAGGTCATAGCACAGATGTAAAAAATTATTTTCTTCACCAAATGATTTCCTTCACTCCACTGTCAGTTTATAGGCGGGTTTAATCTCATAGCAGCCCGGCAGTTCCTCCAGGCTAAAGTCTGACATGTGAAGTAGCTTTTTATGAAGACGAATCCGTGCAGCTGTTAGTACTGTGAGTAAGGGCAGATTTTGTCCTGCAATGGCCAGTTGTGGAGCAGCAGCAGCAGCAGGTGTTGCATGTTGGCTGTTGACAGTGAGTGAAGAGATCCCTTTTTAATGTGCCTCTGTTTACCAACAGGTCGGAGCTAATGAAAGCCTGCCCCTACCTACTGAACTATGTTTGCTCTGTCACACAAAGCACATCAGCCATCGCCCAGTTCTTGTGCTTGTTTTCCTACTCTGTGGCTCTGTAGTGAAGGAAAGAAACGCGTTTTATTTTTTTTATTTTGCACAAAGCACTTAATGAAACGTAACTACCGAGACATAAACACGTCAGTTTAATTTCTACCATGACACTACATATTACGAATCAGTGTTTTAAAGCAGCAAAGTGTAATGATTTGTGTTCATTTAAATGGAAAAAAGTCTACTGTCTGAATTTTATATTTATATCGAGCTTAAATGACAATTAGTAGAAAGGTGTAGCTTTTTGTTTTGAAATTATATGAAGGACATTTCGTTTTTATTTGGCTGCCTACATAGAAATATGTGAGAAGAATCTGTTGTTGAAGTATTCAAATTTGTTAAGGTTTAATAGCTGGCTGGCTGGCTGTGCTACAAACTCAGGCAACCAAATCTGTTTGTTTGAGATGCATGTAGATGTGACCACGTAGCCGAGAGCAATGTTGGACTGATCCAGTTTGCCTTTTTCATGCTCTGCGCTCAGCTGAAATCTGCCTGTTGATGCCTTAATACATCTAATAACTTGTGTTTTCTATTTTATTTCCCTGTATATCTCTTTTTCTTATGTCTTCTTCTTGTTATGCTCTAGTAATATTTCATTTTATACCATAACCATTCTTGGGATTAAGGTGAAGCTGTTTACTGTATGCAAAAAAATTAAAATTTTCATCCATTTTGTTTCTGTATTTTGTAATTGTCCTGTATACAAATGTGTATTGTAAACAAAGACAAATCTCCAAAATAAAGTACCAGTTCATCTTGAGTGATTGTTGGATTGCATCATTCTTAAATACTGTAGCCCATCGGCTCCTCTGCTGAGAACATGAAAGTTGCTGTTCACATAACAGATGGCCGGAGAGAACACTGATAGCTATTCAGTGTTTGTTAACACTGGTGGGTGTGTTTTACGCCTAAATATGATGGCATGGTTGTTTCACTTGGCACACCGTGAAGCCATTGAAACAAAGAGATGGGCAACACTCAGGTAGGCTGGAGAGGGTCGCTGAGATTTTAAACATGTTATCAATCAGGTTAAGATTTATGAAACAACAAATCTAGACTTTTACTAGCATTGTAATGATTGAACATGATTGTTCCTTAGCTCAGGGCTGATTATCCTGTTCATATATTTAATGTTTTGAGCACTGAAAACCAAAGTTTTACCAATTAAATGCAGCTTTAAATGAAAAATGAGAGGACATAAACTATCTTTTGAAATAAATCTGCATTGTGAACTCGTCCAGCCTGCAGAGGAAGCCTTCTGCGACCTGGAAACAAATCAAGGTCTACCTGTGGTCCAGCTCTACGTCATGCCGACCTTCTTCCTGGCGGTGCTGATCCTCGGGCTCCCCTTGAACCTGCTCTCCCTCTGGGTCTTCTTCCACCGCCTGCGTCGCTGGACCCGCAGCTCGGTGTTCCTCTTCAACCTGACCCTGGCTGACACCTCGTGGCTGCTGGCCTTACCTTACCTCATCAACTACCACCTGAACCAACTGTACTGGAAGCTGGGGCTGCCGCTCTGCGTGGTGGTGAGGGTCTTCTACCACAACTACTTCTACCTCAGCATCTTCTTCGTCACCTGCATCAGCGTGGACCGATACCTGGCCATCGTGCACCCGCTGCGCTCCCTGGTGCTGCTGGGCCGGAGACAGACCTGCCTGCTGTGTGTGTTGGTCTGGCCGGCCTCTCTGGTCCTCAGCATCCCTGTAGCCAGCATGAGTCTGATCCAGACCTGCCCCGGGAGCAACCGCACCGTGTGCCCCCTGTACATCCTGCTGAGTGAGACCGGGGAGAGCCTCTCTTATTCCCTCTTTTGCTCCATCGTGGGCTTCCTCGTCCCGCTGCTCTCCATCTGCTACTGCGGCCTGCGCAGCGTCAGAGAGCTGCGCCACCTCTCCCGCCGCCCCGGTCCGCTCCACAAGCAGCGGCGGCTCCGGCGGGCTCTAAGCGCAGCGCTGGTTTTCTTTGCCCTGTTCTACCTGCCTTACCACCTGGTTCGCAACGCTGCCATCGTGATGCGGGCAGTCTACCCTCACGAGCCGGCCTCCTGGCAGCCCGCGGACCTGGCCTTCGCGCTGGAGATGTGCTTCTGCAGCCTCATCACCTGCGTCAACCCGCTGTTCAGCTGCTTCATGGGCCGCCAGTTCAGGAAGGAGTTCCACGGCCCTTTTGGCGTCATGTTTTCCCAGTGTCCAGGCACGCAGGTGGCCTCGATGATATCTAAGAGGACCCGGATGAGGGAGAGGGAAAGACCGAGGATGTGTTCTGTCACACCTGTGTGCGCACTGCCAACATCTGGATCCTAACGAGCTGCAGAAATAACTCACTATTGTTCTGTGAAACTGTATAAAACCTCTGTAAGTCCTTTTGTTTAATCAATAAGATAAATATATATATATATATATATATATATATATATATATATATATATATATATATATATATATACATATAACAATGATTCCCAGTCTCCTTCATCTCATTGAATCTCATATCAGTCTGGTCTCCTTACCTTCCTTACACAACACTGCCTCTCCGTGGTTGACTGCGTACTGTACTTTACAGTCTGCTTCCACGTGTGTCTCTTTCTTTTATTCAGTGGAGAGAAAAAAAAATCGCAATCCTCTGTTTATTCTATTTAGTGAAAACAAATATTTCTATAAATGGGTCCAGGTACTTTTAACACCGTCTGTAAGAGCAGCAGGTTCAAACTAAAACCGAACAATAGCTGGATGCAGAGGGAGAGTATAGTGTGTGTGTGTGTGTGTGTGTGTGTGTGTGTGTGTGTGTGTGTGTGTGTGGTGGTGGTGGTGGGGTCTATGCTTTGTGCCTGCTGTCTAAATAAGTGTTCGGAGCTCATCCTAAAATCCTTTTTATTCAGTTAGATATAAATGAAGGAGAGAGGTTACGCAAGTGGCAAGTGGCGCTGTTAACAGATTTCTTTTTACGTAGTAATTGAATAAGGGGAGAGGATGGAGGAGGGAGGAGGATGGAGGAGGGAGGAGGAGCGCTGCGCGGAGCTGCTGACAGGTAGACGAGCTGCGCGCTGTCCGCGGTGCTGAAACCTCCTCCGGCTGCTGCCTCACCGGAGATCTTCACCTTAGATTAGACTGGAGCTCCTCTGACCTGCAGCCGGCTGAAGATTTTTCACTTTTTTTCTCAACCTCGATTTCTCCAAGAATTGAAGAAAAAAAAAAAATCCCACAAAAAAAAACAACTTTCTATTTTCTGTGTGGCTGTTTTTCTAATCGCTGCCTGGATCTTAAAATGGCACTGCATGGATTAACATTGCGCAAGGCAAAAGCGGACTTACTTGACTGCTGTTTTGTGACTGTGAAACCTGCTCTTTCAGACTGAACGGGTTCACCTTCTTCTCCATTTTCTGGCTCATCTTTTCAGGACATCGAAAGACAGGAGCGCGTTTTGTTTTTTTTGGATTAATATTTTAACAATATGCTCCTTAATGCAGCACTTCCATTTGTTATAGTATTGTAGAATTTGATATATCGTTTGGATATGGAGCCCGCCACGGAGAAAACTGCCCCTACTACCAAGGAGGGAATAAAGCAGATCGCAGGAAAGGCCCTCGGGAAAATTTACAAGTAAGGCAAAGAAATCCCCATTTCTGCACGTTTTTTTTTTTTGATTACAGAATGATATCTGCTATGATACATTAAAATAGAAACTATCCAGATGTTAAGATCACACATTAGAGTATCTATCCCACACAAAACATGCACTGGCTTTAAATGTGCTTATTACTGAATTTGATTGAAATCAAGAGGGAAATCTCTTCATTATGAGATGGATCACGGACAGGATGCTGAAAGCAGAGTCGTGTGGCCCGAATATTTAAGGATCAGATATTTCCCTGGAGGATGAGCCCCTCCACCAGCTGCTGTGGGTGTTTTTTAATAATTAATGAAACAGATCGAGTCGTGACACAAGGTCGGAGGATATCTATTACCTTATGTATCCATCAGAATTAATCCCAGATCGATGGACTTCATATCAATTGACTTCCTTTATTCTTTATACTGTCAGAAGGACCTAAATGAAATGTAATCCAAAGGAAAACTGATAAAAGCAAACAGCCCTTCAATTTAAAATCAGAGTAATGGAGCAGGATGTATAAATCACATCTATGAAATTGAATAATGTATTAATTCCGATTGTAAATGCGAATAAAATTGTCTTTGGTTGAATTTTAAGACGGAAAAATGAATTCTTACACAAATCATTTGAAAACACGTAACGTTTATAAATGACACATATTCTGAGTATTTTTTTTGTGCAGGCACACAAAATGTATTTTTTGCTTCTTAAATGGCAGTTACAACTTCATTTCAAGCTGCAACACAGAAACTTGACTCAAAGCTATGCAAGAAAAAAAACGTTGGTTTCATTTAAACTATAGGAGGCCTGTTATTTTACTGGATGAGGCCTGCACATTTCATTTTTTTTTTTTTTTAAATTAACCCCAAAATTTCTTTGTACAAATTTGAATGGGAAGCCAAAGCAAGATGCCGACCACACATTTATTAAAGCTGATTAAAAAATGCTAAGGACACAATGAACTCTTAACAACGATGATGCTGATATTGCTGCAATGCGGTATGAATGTAATTCTTTCCTCGTTTGTCAACGAGTCTTTCTTTTACAGAAACATTGAGAAATACAGCAGGGAACGAAATAAAACAGATTGACATAAACTAGAAGGCAGCAGGTTTTGAATGGCCTGAGCCAAATTAAAATATGGAAATATAGAGATTGCCAAGGCCTGTCGTTGAAAGAGCACACAGTACTTGAGATGCCAGCTAATTTCATCTGTAACACTAGCTGCGAACAGCCTGTGAGAGGCATGTGAATAAATACATGAGTATAAACACATAGATATTTATATTGTTGCAGAAAAACAACGAAATCACACATTTCCCAATAGTTCTCGCTCCTTTAAATGCAGCTAAATGTGCCTAGATGTTTCGATTTATACACCCAAGTGTCGATATTGAATTTAATCTAAAAGAAAAAGAACATTTAATCGGTTCGTGTCGTGCAGGAAGCTTGAAAAGCGGCAGCAGACAGGTGAGGCGATCGAGCTCACGGAGGATGGGAGACCCACGGCGGACCAGGAGCGGAAGACGCCCCTGTGTGACTGCACTTGCTTCGGGCTTCCGCGCAGATACATCATCGCTATGCTGAGCGGGATGGGCTTCTGCATCTCCTTCGGCATCCGGTGTAACTTGGGTGTGGCCATCGTCTTCATGGTCAATAACCACACGGTCCACGAGAACGGCAAGATCATCATCAAAGAGGTGCGTGGGGACTCCTCCTCGCACGAGCCCACGTGTTTTAATAAGTGATGAGGGTCAGAGCCAATCGACTGATCGATAGGGTTTTAAGCACACCTGGAGAACCTCAATTGAGCTCATATGTACTTTTGAATTGTATTTTTTTTTTTTTTTTTTTGCTGGCCCTGTATGATATACAAGGTACAAAGAAAACACTTTTTTTTTTGTAGTTTTTCTAAAAACTCTGCTTATTGTGTGCTTTGATTCATTGATCAACCACGTTACTGGTGTCGTTGCAAAGGCATTGATGCATCAAATAAAATAGAGCTGATATCTTTCTGATAATATTTTAGACAATGACAGTATTTCACACTTAGATGAGAAGCATTTTGATTACTCTTTTAACAATTTCACCATGTTACACTTGTTTTAAATGTCTGTACTTAAAAGTCATTAAAATGTGTGTGTTTAATTCTTTTTTTTTGAAAGAAAGCAGAATTCAACTGGGACCCAGAGACCGTGGGGATGATTCATGGCTCCTTTTTCTGGGGCTACATAGTGACTCAGATTCCGGGAGGGTATATCTCCTCAAGACTGGCTGCGAACAGGTAACTGGACATATGTAAAGTGTGGGCGTTGCTAAGTATCTGTTGTAGGTCTCTATTTCTAATTGATAATGGAAATGTAGGCGTAACATTTGGATGTCGGTTTTACGGTTTGAAGAAAAGGAGGCTGACCTTACAGCAGATATACTGGGGATTTGGCTGATGCCCACCAGGCGTGCCTCCTCATGTTAATGAGCTCCCGTGGGACCACCGTGTCTAATCCTTTATGTTCAGAGGCATGGCAACCACATCAGCCAAAGCCCTGCAGTGTGAAATGCAGCTCTGAGTAATGATTGCCGTATGATTTCAATGGCCATACTGCCTCTATAATCACATTATTTCACTATAACAACTAGTCAGCTGCTATTAGACAAAATGTAACAGACACAAAACAACAACAAATATGTAAAAACCGTAGAAGAAAAACAAATTATACGAGAAAACACATTAGAAAGCTGTGTAAATATAATAGTGATGGTGCTTTAACAAGCAACCAAAGTAGGATAAGGTGGCAGTATAAGCCCTTGTACGTCCACATTATAAGGTTGTTAGATTTCTCCTGAGGGAAATGAGGCCTAAATAAGATGCAAATGTTTGAAGAGCTTCATCATGCCAAGTCAGCTGAGCCCACTGAGGCCTTCTGCTGCAAACAACTCCTGTCCTCGCTCCCCTAGAAATCTGAATAGTGTATGCGTGCCACCCAATTAGGATTTATTGATCTTCCTCATCAGTGATATCACCAGTAAATTACTCACAGTTTAACATTGTTTTGATATTTTGTATTTCTCATCTGATGATTTATGCTTGAATCAATATCGCTGCCATGTATCTTCTCTGAATAAAATTATCTTGTTTTGATGTTATTCTGACAAATAATCCCAACGTACTATTTATCCAGAGTTTTCGGTGCTGCCATTGTGCTGACGTCCATCTTGAACATGTTCATTCCCACTGCCGCCCGGTCGCACTTTGGATGTGTCATCTTTGTGAGGATATTACAAGGCTTGGTGGAGGTACGGATGCACAGTTTGCACATCAGATCCTGACCTTTTAAAAGACTCAAAAATGATGCCTCATTATCAAGATGAAAGCTAAACTCGAGCCTAATGAAAATGTCCTGACATTCTGTATTTGACAGAGATTTACACAAGTCCTCTTGTTCTCACAGATCCCCAGGCTTTCTATTTGAATTTGCACTAGAAAATGCAGCCCATTATGGAGAGGTCTCATTCATTATACTGTACATAATTGTCAGATTAGTCCACACGCATCATAAACCCATGAATAGCAGGGCTAATGTGTTGGTTTACTTGTCCAGAATGGCTCCATGTTCACATAGAAACATGCAGAACAAAAGACATTAAAACCACTTGATGCAGGCGTTCCCTACAGCGCAACAGAAAAGATTTCAGAGCGAGATGCTATTATTAGACTGAAGGTTATTCTCCTTTGTTTTTTTGTTTTGCTGCATGCTGTATTTTCAATAGCAGCTCAAGACCATTGAGAGAGCGAGCCCCCTGTGCTCAGCACCCATCCACTTATTAGTGCAAATTAAACATTAGCATTTCGGGGTGTCTCCCACTGCAAGCCCCAGCAATTTGTGTCTATCAATAGTTGATTGTATGCCACTTAGTGTGTAATGAAGATTTAATAGGAGCAATTCAGGGTTTTTTTTTCATGAAGTGGGTAGTCAGCCTGAATCTGCACTGACTCACACCTAACCCATTAGTCTCTATTAGAAAAGGTCAGCTACAATGCATGTCAGTTTTATTTGTTATTAACTACAATTTGTCTTGTATGTCTTTGGCAGATGAGAACAGACTTGGTCAATCAGGCAGAATCAGTTTCAATATGTAAATTATAGTGACTGAAAGTGGAAAAATAGATGTAATATGTATTGATGCAGGAAAAGTTAATTGACTCTTATTAAAAAAAACATATCATGTTTAATAGAAAATGATCGGCATGTGTTCAGACTGTGACTGTAACGTCATTTTTCACCTTGCAGGGAGTGACTTATCCAGCCTGCCACGGGATCTGGAGTAAATGGGCTCCTCCGCTGGAAAGAAGTCGTCTGGCAACCATCTCCTTCTGCGGTACAAAATCTACACATTTCTGTGAATAAAATATTAGTGTCATATGGATATTACAATCATATACTTCACACACTGTAATGCAGGTTTAGAATGACAAAATATTGCTCCTGAAATGTGTGTAAACGTGTGCTGGACACTTCTTTCACTGGACACGGGGACAACACTGCACTCTGAATAAGCAGCCGGGATCCAATTCTGCTTGCTCATAATATTTTGTCTTGTTCAGGATCCTACGCTGGTGCAGTGATAGCCATGCCTCTGGCTGGGATCCTGGTCCAGTACACTGGATGGTCCTCTGTCTTCTATGTGTATGGTGAGTATCACCAGAGTTGATTTAAGGCATGACACAACAAAAACATTGTTTCTCATCATGGTCAATTTTGCAATTTTGGGCTGTTTTGCTTCCAAAGCATGTCTTCTTTTTATTTTACTAAACTTTGTCTATTTGCATCTGTAGATTTATTCTAAAATCACCTAAGTCTATCTTTAATAATACCTCACTTGCATATTTAAATAGAACATCTCAAAAAACTGCAACACATATTTGTCTTAATGTAAGTAATCAACTGGGCAATTTTTACCTTATTAACCTGCAAAATGCGATACATAAAGAGTTTTTTCTTGTACCCTGAGCCAGAAACCTACCCTTCAGTAGGACACCAAACCTTCCATGTATCATTTATAGTCTGATAATTTAACTTTAACTTTAACTAAAATCATATCAAAACATTTTTTTATGGCTGAGGGTTAAACCTTTAACCTTTTATCTTTAAGTGTTAAAGGTTTAATGTTTTGTGGATCTTTACTTTGTGAGAAACTGTACTTTCTGTTAGTTTCATGAGGAACTCTGCAACAAAATCATATTTCCTGTCACACTATGAAGTCCTGACGTTTAGCTGAGCTGATCTGGAGTCTGTGTTCATCACGAAAGAGGGGAAGAGGGAAGTTTATATTCTGAGAAAAATAAGTATCACTCCAACGACTTTTGGAGTGATACAAGGAGATATCCCCAAAATGTCCTCCGTAAAAACCTTTGACTTCAATATATGTCAACAAAATGAAACAAGAATTGTGAACCTGGCTTATCCAATTTTTTATGTCTGTTCTGGAAATATATGTAAATTAGCACATATTTGATAAGACAAAGCCTATTTGCATATTCAAACATGCATTTAAAAAAATTGTAATCCAAACAATTATTGCCTTAAAGTAATTAATCAACTGGTGACGTTTCATGGTGACATCGACGAGTTATTTTTTTATCCTACTCACCTGGGGGTCTCCCCTTAAACTCCCACACAGGTGTTGATCTAACTGATTAGACATCTGCTCAGCACTTTGTGGGCATGCATAAATGATTGAGTGACATCTTGCTAACTAGAAAGCTAGTAAGCTTTGTTGAACCTGTGAGGGTGGGAAAAATTACACCTCTATCATTTTTATTGGCTGATGCAGATTTGTGATCCAATAAATTCCCATCAAAACTCTGACCACCTTTGACCTGAGCAGAGGTTTAATCAGCCAGAATAACTTTAAACTCCTGTGTGGATGTTCAGAGACTTAAATACCTTAAATGGAGACTATGTCGCTTTCAAAAGAAGAAACAACACAAAGAAGTCTTCTTACAAATGAAAAATTTAGTTCATAAGCTATTTATCGCACCTAAACTCAATTCAATACACTCAGGAGGTTTGATATTACAGTCTGATATAGTCTGGCTGTGTTACTGTAACATCGCTCTATCAGTTTATCTGCACTGCTGTTACACTTAGCACATGTAGCTACACATAAACACATGTCAGAGACATCCTGTCAGGTACATCCTGTCTCTCTTTAATTTACAGATTTCCCCTTTTTATTCTTAAGTATAATTGTAGTTAGATAAAAACATCTTCTCACTTCTCATATAATGTTTATACCAGTTTGTACCAGCTCCTCGCTGCTCACTGTGTCTTATGGCTGCACTATCCTATCAAATAGAAATATTCTAGATATGTTGTGCATCATTTTATACACATTTCCACAAAATTATCATATTTGATGTCTTTACAAACGCTGGCATCTCCACTGGAATAAAATGAAAAAGTTCTGAGCAATGTTTAGCTTCACAGAGTGTGAAATGATAGACATGTTTGATTCGTTATGCCATCACTGTGATGATCTGTTCAGGTTGCTTTGGGATATTTTGGTACATGTTCTGGATCTTGGTGTCCTACGAGAGCCCAGCGGAGCATCCGACCATCACCGACGAGGAGCGCCGTTACATTGAAGAGAGCATCGGCGAAAGTGCCCAGCTGATGGGAGCAATGGAAGTGAGTTCTCAATCTGCATCCATTGGCTTGTAACACCTCGACTAGTGTTGTACGTCCAGCTGATTCTCTGTTTGTTCTCATAGAAATTCAAGACCCCCTGGAAGAAATTCTTCACCTCGATGCCCGTCTATGCAATCATCGTGGCCAACTTCTGCAGGAGCTGGACCTTTTATCTGCTCCTCATCAGCCAGCCTGCATATTTTGAGGAGGTGTTTGGCTTTGAAATCAGCAAGGTAAATAAATCCCCCATAATAACTGCAGTCAGCCGAAAAATGTTAACAACTTGTGATTTAATGTTAAAAATTACAAACTAAGATTTTCTCAGCTATGAATTGCTCAAGTGCAATGCAGTGACGCTTGTGCTATGATCTGTCTTATTCAAGGTGAGCAACTAGCTGGATAACATTGTGGAGAATTAAGCAGCTAAAGAGACAGATATTTACCTCAGGAGTTGGTTGAGACCAAAAACAGAGCTAAACGAGTTTGACTCATCTTGATTCATCAAGTGGCCCAAAACACAATTCATAAAGAACGATAATGTTGCTGTATAACTGCTGGATGTGTAATAATCAACAAGTTCATCAATCAACTTAAAAGGTGATGATGACATGTTAATGTTATGTTCAAAACGTCCACTGGCCAAAAGTGCTCCAAAAATCTCTCCACCTACATTTAATTTGTTGTAAGAATACGTCCTACGTCCCTTTGCTCTTCTGCCTCCGTCGTATTGAAGTCAATGGGTTTGTTTGAGTGGGTTTTCAGTTAGCTGCCTCAAATAAGATCTGTACTTAACATAAGCTAACAATATTTTATTTGTTTCATTCTACGATATGAAATACGTCAATATATACTCCAATTTTAAAGCTTTCAAGTATCTTAAAAAAGGTGGTAGCTTACAAGTGGCTAAATGAGACAACACAATGTCATTACGTCGACTAGTCAGCCTTTACAGCCTCGTTGTGTTTTTCACGCTCATGAGACTGCTTAGTCTATATCCTAATGATAGTGTTTTACTTAATAATAAAGAGGTGTTTAATGGTGAGGATTGTCTTGCTAAACGACATGTTCAGGTATCATACATTTGGGTTTGCCACAGAGCTTATTTTCTGCAATAATCCAAAATCCAGTGATAAAATATCTGTTATTGTTGTCGAGGGAACCAGTGTGATGCTAGCTTCCAAAGGTTGGGACACAAAATTACAACATCCCTACAGCACTCAACACAACAATGTCTCCAATGTTTCCTTTGTTGTTATCCTTACTGATCAATAGCAAATGTCATCAGACTGTGAGGGTTGATGACAAGTTGAGTGTATATAGTGAAGTGGCTGACATTTTACAATTTAAATTGTTTGCCTAACTGTCTTTTTAAGTTCAACTCAATTTTAAGTTGAGTCAAGTCTAAAATACTTTCAGTGAGCCTTTTTACAAAACATTTAATTGGGATAATCTTGCTCCTTTATTATAATCTTTCACTTGGTTTAAGAAAATAGATTTGAATACTGATTTTGAAACGCAATGTCTTGTTTTACATGAAAGCATTCTGAAAGCTTTGGTTTTGTGTTTTGGTACTTTTCTGATCATACTGTCCATGAGTGAACGTGTCAGACAAATATTCCAGTTAAACTTAATATTTAATTATCTTTACCTTCCCTGGAGGGTTTGAAGCATGAATCAAACTGGTTTGGCAGATGTTATTCAGCTTCAGGATGGGCTGCTGTGATGACTGCAGGTGAATTATTGCTCAGATGTGACGCTGCTGTCAGAGGTTCAAACAGGCACAAAGATTGGGTCTGAGAATAGAAGAGGAATCACTTTTGTTTTGACAGTTTATTTGAAGTTGTCACAAATGCTTCAGACAAGTGTTTGATGGTTTCTCAGGTTGGAATAGTGTCAGCGCTCCCTCACTTGGTCATGACCATCATCGTGCCCTTAGGAGGCCAGTTAGCGGACTACCTGCGGACCCACAACATCATGTCCACCACCATGGTCCGGAAAATCATGAACTGTGGAGGTGAGGCTTTGATAATCATCTCTCTGTCTGTTTCCATGATACTATAGAAGTATTCCTCATCGGGTAACTCTCTTGTGTTTTTTTAGGGTTTGGTATGGAGGCCACCCTCTTGTTAGTGGTTGGTTATTCCCACAGTAAGGGGATGGCCATCTCTTTCTTAGTTCTGGCGGTGGGTTTTAGCGGATTTGCAATATCAGGTGAGTCTCTGAGCAATTGGATTCTAGTTCAAATTCCTTTGTGCCACTCAAAAGAGCACCAAGCTCAGAATATTCACTCTTTGTTGCTGCAGGTTTCAATGTCAACCATCTAGACATCGCTCCCCGCTATGCCAGCATCCTCATGGGTATATCCAACGGGGTGGGAACCCTGTCAGGGATGGTCTGCCCTCTAATAGTGGGAGCCATGACAAAGAACAAGGTGAGTCATTTTTATTCATACAGCGATGTGAATGTTGATGCAGATAGGAACCTTAAAAAGGCCCTGAATAAGTGGTTTCAAATCTTGAGAATTTTTCTATATTCAAATCTAAAAGTGCAACAATTGATTTCAAAGAGTTTGAAGTCATGAAACCAAGTCAGATGGTCAGTGTCCCTCAGCATCTCATAGCGACGTATGGAGGCAGCCTTTAGCGTCTGTATGTGACGCGCTGGGCTTTCAACTTACTACAATTTAAACTCACCCTCGTCTTTATTAGACGGTCAGAGCAACTGACGTAGTGTAAAGATCGAAATATTACACACAGGGCGGGTAAGTGCGAGGGCTCAAACTGTTCACTTGTCATTAGATCAAGAGGAGGATAACACCATTACGTAGAAAAGAAAACCAAGTTTTTGCCTGTTGAACTCACAATACACTCTATGCAATGCTTGCAAAAACATCGGGGCCTTATTACAGAAGTGACTTAGCCTGGCTGCAACTCTTTTCTGTCTCTAGACGCGGGAAGAGTGGCAGTATGTCTTCCTCATTGCTGCCATGGTGCATTACGGGGGAGTGGTGTTTTATGGGATCTTTGCATCTGGGGAGAAACAGCCATGGGCCGACCCTGAAGAAACCAGCGACGAGAAGTGTGGCTTCATCGATGAGGATGAGCTGGCCGAAGAGACGGGTGACATCAGCCAGGGTTACGGCGCCATGGGCGGTCCGGCTAAAACCTACGGGGCCACTGCACAGCTCAACGGAGGTTGGGTTCAGGACTGGGATAAGACGGAGGAGTATGTTCAGGAGCCGGCAGGAAAGATGTATGCTGAGCGCGGCTACTCTTAAGCCAGACTAGTCTGTTTACAGAAATAGACTTTCCATAACGGATTGCACAACATTAACTTAGATATTTAAATCCATTCTGTGTATTCAAGTAAAACGGTTACTAGTCTCAAAAAGCCAATGTAAAGAAATAGTTTATTGCAATGCAGAACAATCCTCATTAGATTCTCACACGACTCTCATCACATCTACCTACTGTAGGGCTTCAATATAAAGAGAGCAAAGAAAACTGCAGGCCTATGTTGTACTTCTTAGGCCCTCAAACCTCATCAACCTACTTGAACATCATGAACCAGATGAAAACTGCAGTTGACCATCGTATACGGTCTTTCTCTGAAATACCACTCTGATTGCACTGAAACTATAAGTATTCTAAAACAAGATTCTATTCTGTTTCTCAAATGTGTTTTATGTATTGTATATACCTGTATACTGTTTCTGTGAGACTATTGTGGATTTTGGGTCGTTGATCTGTGTTAACATTAATATAAAAGGCCATATTTTTCATGGACAGTACCTTTTCAGGGAGATGTCTGCTTGCAAAAAAGGTCTCCTTCTCCTGGAGCGAGGCCTGTAATACACTATAAGACAAAAATAGCGTGAGTGAAGGTGAACCGTAGAGTTTTAGTGTGTGTTTGTTGCATGAATTTGCTCAGATCAATGTTTCAGATGCAGCCGCCTCACAGTCATTGATAGTCCTCATTCGGCTCACTGCTTTGTTACTAGATAAGCGTCTTTTGCCATTACAAATAATAAGATAAACTTTCAAAATCAGGTGCCAGTCGTGATGTGAGACAAGTCAAAAAAGGTTTCTGAAGGCGATTGCTCTAAAGACATTGTTTCTTGATGTTTGGTGTGCACTGCAATAAATTCTGTGTACCAGCCGCCACCCATCACATTATGTTTTGTAATGTAACACTGGCTTGCTGTATCTAACTGTAATTGTTTTGGAGTCATGTGATGCTCAACATTAAGGTGTGTGTATTAACAAATTGCTAGTGTCTAGAGAATCCAGCTTTTGTGCTCATGATGCAGGACGTGTTGCATTTTGACAGCGAGGAATGCAGTAATGTATGTGACCAACCAGGTTGTTGTGATCTCTTGGTGTTTCTTGGTTGTTCTCATTGTCACCAAAAGTACTTTGTTGACATTTTGATATTGTCACGTTTGAGTGGACCACTTGAGTTAATACATCGCTCTTCCACCTGAATTTATTTGCTATTTGAACACTTTTCTTCATTTGCTGTATGAAATTTGCAAGGATGTTTAAAATATATGAATATTTAAGAATGTTTAAGATGACCAAAAGATGCTATTATGGCTTTGTGCCTGAAATTTATGTAAAACAGATAAATGTGATTTTATGGCTTCTAATATTGTGTTTAATGAAGAGGTATGTTGATGTCAAAAGTGTTAAAAGTATAAAAAATACTATCATTTTATAAAAAACAAAACAAACAAAAGTCATCCTTTTGTCATTCGTCATCTTTTCATCGCGTGTGTTGATGTGACCTTCTGTAGCACATCCAGCTGTTTATCTGAAGGTTAGTGGTCCTCAGAGACTGGAGCCAGACTACCTTACCAGTTAACCACCTTCTCCAATCAGTGTCGTGCATCACCAATTTTCTCCACGTTTCTCATTAGTAAATCAATCTCTGGAGTCCAGGGGAGAGTATTGGACCCTGTAGCTCGGTAATTGGTGAAAGGAAAACAGCTATTACTGGAGTTTACGTCCATACAAACCAGGATTATTGTCTGCCTTCCCTTAGAGTCCTGTCTTTAATATGCAGTGTGGATGAAGATGTGTCATGTAGGTGCAAAAAAGTGTGATGAACCCGTTAAACCATCAAAAGCATCAAACATTTCTCTGAGTTGTAGAGGAAAAAGAAAGTGGAATATTAACGATCCTGTTCCCCCAGTATGTCCTCCTCTACACAACTGAGGTCAACAGTGTTACATGCAACATATTCAAGTATTGACCCAGCTCCTGCTTCAAATCAATACTGTTTAACTTTAAAGCTTATTGGACTTTTAAAATAAAAATGCTTCTAATGAAAGTTTGAATCCAGAATAAATGTTCTGGACAAGCACATTCATGCATTGCTACATGTAGTTCAGAATTATTAGTATTTAATTTTTGCTAGAAAAACACTGAATAACAAAACACGAATTAAAACACATTAGACATAAATGCTCATTACATTGCCTAAACAGTTAATTTACATTTTATTAAAATACTTGATGTAACTTACATTGAGGATAAATTCCTACATTATCATTGTTACAAGCAACCAATAGACATAAATGCAAAGCCTGCTTGCACAGCACAGAAATACTGACTTTAAAAGGTGAAACCTGAAGGCAACATCCTGCTGTGGTGATGTCATTCAATGAAAATCAGTAGCAGAATTAACTAATTTTAAATATCAGGATGAGTTTGTTTAGGTTTTAACTATTGCATGAAAGTCAGGCTAAAAAGTATTCATTTGATTAAAGAAATTATTATTGAGAAAAAATAAGGAGACATTTCTACCTGTTAATCTTAACTGAAGAACATAAATAGATATGAGACTGTTACAAGGCAAAAACAAAGCAACCCCACGTTCAGGGAGTAGAGAGAGAATGTGAAGTGTTATGACTCACAGTTCAATCTGAAATCAGAGTTGTACAGAGTGGATATTACCTTCTGTGGTGCCTCTGTGCTGCTCTGCAGTGTTTCAAACACGCCGCTCTGGAGGCCGACGAACTGCAGCGCATCAATAACGTGCTAAATAATTCAGGAAAAACATGGCGTCCAAGCATCAGTCAGAGCATCTCGTTACAGCCGCAAGGGCTCGATGGTTTGTACGAGTCTGGATAAATCAAAGACCGTGATTCTGCCTTTCAGCATCTGCAGGTGGGAATGAGTCATATGGAGCAGATACAGAATATGAGAGTTCATTAGAGGTCTGACCAGCTTCTTCAAGCTCCTCATTACACGTGTTGTCAATGTGACCAACAGGTAGCCATTGAATGTGTTCCTCCTGAGGACAGGGTGATTATAAGAAGGAAAAACCTCTGCAGTCTCTTGCAAATGGGCCTTTGCAGCTCAGCTCACCCATTCAGAAGAATTGATAGACAGGCATGAAGTTTGTGAGGGTGGGGGTTAACACGTTCACCATCAGCTCTAAGCACATGACGGACATTCTGAATCAATTTAATGTGCAGCAGCAGAAGCAGCATTGAGTCCACAGAAGCCTTGCTCTGTGTTGACTGATGCTTCGATCACAGGAAGCAGCTCCATGTCCAAAACACTTCCAGTAGCAGCCATGGCAGCAATTACAGTAAATCTCAGTTTCTCCTTCCGATTATCTGCCCGGCTGAGGAGAGAAAACCATTAACGCTCACCGCCGTCTGCTCCTCGGTGCACTTGTTAATTTGACAGAAAACACAATTGTGTCACCAGCCACGTGGAACATGTTTTCTCATGCCTAACCAGCCGGAGTGGTCATGGCTGTTGCTCCGGTGACGTGCTTGTTGGGGCCCCACGATAATTGGACTAAAATGTGGCCCTGCATTTCATTCATAGGTGGGAATTGTTCTCAGCATTCACCTGCCTCTGACCTCCACCCACTGTGTTGTTTTTGCAAACAGCATCTCAAAAACGGTGAGTTTTTGAGATGCTGTTTGTCTGGTTGTGTAATCTTGTATGCGAGTGAAGGGGGATTGAGTAGTTGTCAGTGGGGCAGGTGCAGTGTGGCTCCTGGGGGACTGTAATAGGATGAGGCCCAGCCAGAATGAGTGTTTGATGACGGGGTTGCACTCCTCCCCCGGGACTCAGCCAGCATGCAATTATCCTCCCGATCCCTTCTCTCTTCTTTAGTCTGCAGAATAAATTGTACACAGCTTCCTCTCCTAGCTGCAGCCTGAATATCCTTAAACTCACGATAAAAAGATGAAAATCCCTCATATGCAAAAAGAAGCAGTAATTACAACCCCGAATTTCAAAGCAGTATTGGAGTAATTACTGTTTTATGGCAACCTCCAGCATGACATTACACTACCACGGGGCAATTGAATATATAAACACCTCCTTCTCCTCCCTTGCTAATTGCTTTATTAATGGAGAGCTTGGCACCCCAAATCAGTCTGTGTCACTAGACATGTTATATGACTCTGCTCTCCACCCACTGCCAAACATGTGAAAACAAATATATATTTTTTTAAATATCACAATGTTTAGAAAAAAGATAACTGAATCTCCTCTGCATGATTTTTTTTAAAATCTTGTGTTTTTGCAAAGAGCTTCTGTTTAAGATGCTCAACTTGGATGAAAAAAAAAAAACCTTCCTTTCGGGATATGCAAATAGCATCCACAGTAAAACATCTCCATCTTGTTTAGCTCCCCGAAAGAACTGTGTGCTATCATTGCTCTTATCTCTGCACTGAAACATTTATTAGCACCAGTACTACTAACACAGTACTGAGGTGGGGCAACAGTGATGCCATTAAAGTGCTACATTTTCAGCTCCGGCATATGAGGAGTGAGACATTGCAATCTTCAACAATCAGGGGAAGAGGAGTGGCGTTGTATCATCCAATTGTTTTTTCCTCCACAAAACTGGTTTCCTTCAGTTGCATGTGAGGTAATCTATCACAGGTCCTTCCAGTTCCCCTCCCCCATATCACATTACGTTGACAGCTTCATACCCTCCTCTCTACAGCGGGCTCTTATCAAGCTTGTATCACACTCAGACAAAAGGATGAGAGGCTGATAAGATTTTTACACGATATTCTCGTTGAAGCCAGTGCTTTGCTTGGAAATCTGGATGGATTGACGATGATGAATTTGCAGACAAAGGAACATATTTTACAGCTTGAATTGTGTTTGCCTGTCATGAAAAAATGGGCATTCCATAACCATTTAAAAGCTACAATTTACAGTAGCCTTTCATTTATGGCAACATCCAACGATTCATGTCATAATCAAATAATCGTTGCAGCTCTACTTTCTTTTGTTGTGGCCTTTTTTTCCTTCAACACTACAGTCGTGTTTCTGCAACCACAGCACCTCCCTGGAGTGGCTGACAGCGCAGTTTTTATGGGATGTCCTGGGAAGGGAAACAAGAACTTATTTTATTCTGTTCTTCACAAGCTGCACCAACATTTTATCTGACCCTGTAGAATCATCACACTTCCATCCATCTTTTCCTCACAGCTTCACAGCGAAAAAACCCCAAAATGAAAGCGGCGGTCCCTCTTCCTCGGCGCATGCTTGATGTTAATGGCCGCTGATCAGCATCCTCTGAGTGGGGCACAGGTGTTTGGAGGGCCCCTCCTGCCTCTGTGATCCGCCACCGAGGCCAGACGTAGGCCAGGCTGGAGCGGCTTAGGCACGTGCCAAGGGAGGGCTCCACACCCCTCCACCCTTCCACCCCGCCCCTCAGAGGACTCCCTATTCACACCACCAGATGGGGGCTGGATCTGAGTTTTAATGAATGCTATCCTTCACGACCCTTTAGAAGCTTCAGTCGCCCTCAGCACGTCTCACTGCAGTGTGCTAACCCACGCTGACACAGAACAATAAAGCACGGGACACAATCAAAAACAAGCCATGGATAAGATGTGAGAGCAGGACATGCTGTGCGTTTCATTTCTAATTTTGCATCCTCACTTTGGGAAATTGTTTTTTATAAAAGACACCAATGCTACATACTGTATTCCCACAAATACTATTTTCATTGTTGAAGAGATCAGTGACTACTTGAACAGACTTAATAGACGTCTGGAGGCAAACCTCACACATTTAAAGTGGGCTGGTGTAGTAATTATGGGTCTGTGACGACCTCCTGCTGTTTGAAGTGATACAATAAGACAACCCGCAATTTCACCTTGCAGGTTAAGAGCAGAGGGCAATTTAATCACATTCATGAGACAAAAACACTGGTTGGTAAATAGCTGCTTTATTTTAGAAGGGTTTTAATACTATGAAAGTGAAAACGGTTATTTTATATTCAAATATCGCAGCTCCCTGTCAACGAAAGCTAAAGATTATTTGACATAAGAATTTAAATGAATGGTCACTCCTTCTTATTATCAGTTGTCAGACATGGGCATCATATAACCTATATAAATAATCGGTAAAACATGTCTTCATTTAATATAGATACAGGCATAGGATTTAATTGTAGGCTTCTCATTTGGAGTGAGACTAACACATCTGAATCATCGCCGTGGCTGCTAAGACACTCTGCCGGATATGTGTAAGGCTGTGAAATAGAGTGAGAAACATAATCTAAAAATGAAAACAAATCTGTCATCTGTGTTCAATCCCAAAAACTCAAAATTAAAGTTCTGCTGGGTAACATGTAGAGGATGAAAAATCTTTGCTGAATAAACTCCAGAAATGTGTCCTTTCATTTTTTCCCCTTTGGAATACCCAACTTGCTAAAATCAGATCTGACATGATCTAAACATCTAAATTATTTTTATTTGCATACATGTATAACCTTGGAGCAGGTGAGACCCATTCAATCATTGTTGGTTTCCATCCAGCCAGACGCATATGTTCTTCATTGGATGGAAATAAATTGGTTGTGTACATGCGTCCCCTTACTCAGTGACCCTTGTCTGTCTCAACGTGAATTGCTTTTTGTGGCGTGTTAAACGAGCCGTGGTCGTGTTGGTGTTTCCCCTCCGCACGCCGGCCGGTGCTCTAATCCGCTGTCTGCCACAGTTCTGTCACACACCAGCTATTGTGGAGGGTTTGATTGAAGACGCCTGATCTGACTAACTGATCCCTCGCTGCAGAGGTGCTCCGACACACGGGTGAGGTCGGAGATGTGTGAATTGGCAGTCGAGTCACATGACTGGCATTAGGCCAATCAAAATGTTTAGATTCAGAAGGAGTGCGGCTTTGTTTTGAGGAGGCAGTATTGACAGATGGTGTGTGAGAAAGTGAAAATGATTTCAGGTGTGTACAGTTAGAAAAGGGTAAATTAGATTACACAATGCCTTTCCTTTCCTTCAGCAATATATTTAAAGCCCCCATTTTGTAAATCAGCAGCTGAATGACTTTTAAACTGTTCATCTATAACATAATTTGATGTAGTGAGGTGGGATTTATGGGGCCAAATGAACCTTGATTCTCCAGAGACCAATTATAAAGTGTAAACTATTCACTGCCTGACAATTACTTTAAACTTAATTCAGTCAGATCACGTGCTGCTACAAGACAGCATGTGGTGCTACCATCTGTCCAAACCTTGTAAGCGTTTTAAACAAATATCCAATTGTATCGAGAGAAACAATTAATTCCGTCATAATAAGGTGCCTGGATAGAATATTACAAAAATGATTAAACTGTTAAGGCTTCAAAATCTACTGAAGTGAGTCATTTTAGAATGTTGTAAGCAATTACAGTTGTATCAGCATCAAAAGTCAAGAATTGAAATGGAAAAGTAACCTCTGTGAACGACTGGACAACATTCAGGAGTTGTGTGCTTTTATGTGTATTTTGCAATGAAAATAGTTTTTGGATACTAATGCTTTTATGATACTTGTTTTTCGGTTCTAAAACCAAAATGTTACTTTTTTTGACACCTTCCTCTGCTTAAAAATGAACTTTTACTTACTAAACCATTTTTTCCCTATAAAAAAAACAAGTTATTAATTGTTGAATGTTAATGTTGCCTTTACCCAAGTAGCCATGCAAGAACTCTGCCTAATCAAGATATGAAGTAAATCATGACTGAAATTGTTTGATGAGAACGAGATCAACAAAAATATCAGTCATTGACGCAGTTGACAATAATCAGTGCTATGGACATTTTCTTTGGTAACAAAAAGTACTGAGCTTTATTACCCAGCCCTAGTCATACATTACATAAAGATATAAACAGATTTAGACATTTGGCTACATTTTGGCATCTCTTCGCAATAAATAATCATTAGACTGACAGTCACCTGCTTAAAGCTGACAGGAGGTCTCCCCAGACACTCAGACCTCTGACATCAAAGTCTCCATCGGACATTTTCAAAGCATTGAGCTCCTTTACTACATCCTCCCTCAGAGAGGGACAGCTCTCAACCAAGCCAAGGAAGTGCTCAGTCAGTCTGTTAAAGGACACTGTTCGGTTTGTTGTGGTTTGAACCCATTCACCCTCACTCATGCTGTACTCCATATCAGAGGCCCACTTTTTCAGCAAATCACAGTAAGCATCTCTAAATTGCAGGTGTTCTTTGGTCAGGTCTTTAATAAGTGTAGCAGGCAGAGCAGTACACATGCGTTGCAGAACACTGTGTTCTTTCAGCAGCCAGTCCAACAGAAAGTCCTGTGAAGCACTTTGTGCGGGTGAGTTCTTCTTTGTCAGCAGAGCTGCAGCGATGACCAGACAGAAATGTCCTGCTGCTCCTTCAAATCCCTGGAGGACGGAGTCTAAAATGTGCTCTGGTCGGCAGGCATCACTGCCTCGGCTCAGCAGGGCATCCAACCTCTCCATCAGTATCCCCGCCTGCACCTCAGCATCAGCACCAACAGCTGACCGGTCTGTGAGTGGACTCAGGACTTTATAAGCAGATTTGCATTGAATGATGTGACTGCAGAAGCCTGTTACATCCTGGCACTCACTCTGCTTGGTGCTTACAGGGCTCGTAGTGTCAAAGAGTATCTTCATGATGGAGATAGGCAGCTCAGGATTTTTCAACAGCCCAACAAGCAACAAGTGCTGACACCGGGAGAGGTCCGAGAAGGAGACCTCAGTGTATCCAGGGAAGGCAGCCAGCAAACTTTGATTAGTGAGCTGCAGCTGTTTCTCCATAATCCTCCTTATAGCGGGGTTATTGTGGAACCTGGAGAAGAGGTGTTCGCAGTACCGGGCCCACTGAAAGGCTCTGGGCAGAGTGTGTTCATCCCACCGCCGCACCTCCCCGCTCAGCGCCGCCACCGCCAGCAGCTCACATGTGCTCGCCAAGTTTCTCAGCACCGCCTCCATGCGTCTCCTCCGCGGCCACCGTCCAGCCTATGAGCGCTCAACGAGCGGAAAAGACACAGTTTAGCTGGCCAAGCATTGCCTGCAGCCGACAAAACTACATAAAGTGAACGGTGCCACGTTTCAAAACAACATTTTTTTATTTTATGAATGCTGTTTAATATTATATCCAGCTTTACTCACAAAAGAGAGAGTATGCTAAACTCTTTAAGGCTTAGTAGAAATAAAAATACTCACTTATGTATTTTTTCCTTTACTCGCCTACGCCGGAGTGTTTGTGGCGCTGGTGCTACTGCGCAGTGCGCATGCGTGCTTGAGTGCGAAACCTTGGCAATGTCCCTACAAAATAAAAGCAACAGAGAAGAAAAGAAGTAAGCCAAACTCAGTATGCACACATTTGTTTCTAATGGTTATTAATTATAATATACATATTCATGTTCATTCTCTATATTATATAAATAGTATTGCATATACAAATCCCATCTAATTCATGCATTTCTTTCCAATGTATGTATTTGGGGTTGTGTCTGCTTCTTTATGATGATTTATTTATTATAACAACAAAACGGTGTCATTCCAATTTAGTATTCACGACTAACATATTTGCTACAGTCAGGGTCTGTCAGTTGGATCAGATTACATGGGCACATATATTAAAAAAAAAAAAAAAAAATCCATTTAATCAAAGTGTATCGAAGGATTTAAATTCTCGGGCTGCCCTGCTGAAAGCAATCCAGAAATGTCATAATGAGGCAGCACAAAGCGGAGAGAAGAAGGAGGCACTGCCAGCAGGATCAAACTTCCCTCCCATCAGCAGCAGCAGCGAGAGTGTATATGTGTGTGTGTGTGTGTGTGTGTGTGTGTGTGTGTGTGTGTGTGTGTGTGTGTGTGTGTGTGTGTGTGTGTGTGTGTGTGTGTGTGTGTGTGTGTGTGTGTGTGTGTGTGTGTGAGTGAGTGCAGTCAGATCCTTGTGCAACTGCGCAGCGGTCCACATTGGTTCAGTGTTTTGGAGCCTAAACCTGTGGGTCGGTGCACCGCGGTGAAAAGCATGAAAAGTGAGATCCAGCAGCTCTCAGGACGAGTGAGAGGAAGGTGCGCACCAACGAGCTGAACCCTCAGGGCGAGCACAGGTAAGGAGCTTTTTAAGACTCATGCAAAACATTTGCGCTGCTTTACTGTTACCAAATGAATGGCAGACTTTTGAACGTCTTTATGCATATTCTGTTTAAGGTTGGGGTTTGTACCTTACCCATGAAATAGCCCCTTGCTCTTCTCACCGGGGGGGTGTGCCCTTTGCAAAATTTCATATTCTTTTTTTTTTTAATTGGGGCTCAGTTCGGTCTTACTTCTTAACAGTGAAAAAGTTGTTGATTCTAGCTGTTTTAGATTTCTCTCAAAAGTATTTCAAAGCATATTTAATTACACAGAATGACATATTTTATTCAGTCGCATCTTTCAGACATTTCATTGGTTTTAATTAGTTGATGCTCTGCTGGAGTTCAGTCATAACTCATCATGCAGTCCTCCCTTGATCCTATTTCCAGAGTGGTGAAATGTCTGTTGTGGCAGCTTTTATTTGTGACAGTTGTAAAGGAGGGGGCAGCTTTAAAATCGTATAACAGTTGTAAATTAAATGTGCTGCAGTGTTTAAGGCTTAAGCAACACTCCAAAACCATTTTATTGCACTAAATTCAGACATAGCAACGAAAGATCTGTGTGGTGCAGGAATTAGTCGGATATGCAGACATGTTGTCTGTCTGAAGTGAAGTTTGCTTGTACTGAAAAGTAAAACAGCACAGGCGTCTTCAAATGCAGGCCTAGGCTGCCTATTATATTTTTAAATGATTTAGTCTAGAATAAATCAATGCAAGATTATAGCTCTGGCTTTATGGCATCTTGTGGTCCACTAGTAAGACAAGAACTGTTTTAATGGGATGTGTGATATGATAATAAACTAGCTTTGTGCTGTATTTATTTTATTGTATTGTGGCTGTATTATTGTATTGTTACCACACAAGTGAAAGTGATATTTTCTGCTGTAGATTTCTTACTTTACTGACCACAGTTGATGATACAATCTGGTACCTGAAAGCAATACTGACTCACAACACACACAGTACTTATCTGTAGTAGAAACATGCTGAGTCTCCTTGTTTAAATAGACAAATAAGTCCCAGGATCAGTTTACTGTTGTAGTGGAGAAAAGCATGAATGGCTGTGAGTGTTAGGAGCACAGAGCCAGTCTTGTTTTTGTTTTTTAATTGATGTGATTCAGCAGACAAAATGCCTCCATCCATATGCCTCTCCTGGAGCAATCTGCAGGCAGGTTATGAAGGCTTCCCTGAAGTCATGAGGCTTTTCAGACCGAGAAAAAAATATCTCTGGGCTATGAGATGAACCTGGGTCTACTGTCAGATTCTGAATCGGATTATGAAAAATAACATCACTAGATGAAGCAGCAAGTTCAGCAGATGGTACATGCTACATGAAGCCTGTCAGAGTGGTGGTGTTGGCTCTGTTCTTGGCCTGCAGTGGAAGAGGTCAGGCGACAGTGTGGTGAGAGGAAACCAGGTATGTTTAACAACAGCTCGTTGTTTCTTTAGGAAACTTTCCTGGGAAAAAGAGAAGTCATTCCAGTATGGTGTTTATTTATGATCCTGTTGAGAACCATACAGCTTTTGAATAAAGTATGATGTTCATTGACGGATGTTTACCCAGAGCTCCAATGCATTTTTTTCAATTATTTATGTTGCTTAAGACTCACAGTAGTAAGTTGAATACATGGTTTTCATCAGGCAGTAATGAAAATATACAGAATATAAAAAAAAAAAATAGAAAAAAAAGAGGATTTTTCTTTACTGTGCTATGTTACCCATTGCCAGATATGTCAAAACCAATACAGTATATTTGCCCCAAAGTTGCCCCAGTGCCCTTGTTCTGTCTGTCAGCCTGCACCACAGTGGACGTGTGAATGTAGCACCTGTGTGTGAGTGCTGAGCTCCGGAGTCTAGTGTGTGTAAGCAACGTTGAGCTCTTGTCTTCAGGAAGATAAGACGTCCTTGGTCGGACATTAAGGTCCTGATGTCCAGCGTGGCACCGCGGTGTGATTTGGTAACAGCCAACTCCAGAGGGACCTTGAAATGTTACAAAGCTTTAAAGGTCAGATTCCTCACATTGTGTTACACTCCCTCGGTATTCAGAGGACATTTTCAGCCATCACAGACTATGAACTAATTGTTCGTGGCAGCTTCCCTTCCTTGTTTGGGTGAGCTCTCCTTGTAATTTGCATCAAATAGCCTGTTGCTATTTGCCTACCGTGATGTCCCTGTTTGTGTCCAAGCTGGAGGCAAAAGTTTTGCTACAACTTGATTCCAATACAATGAGGGGATTGTGCTCAACCCACTTTCTGTTTCTTTAATAAATCCTGAAAGAAGAATTTAGTGATGACAAAGAAACAGAAGCGGGAGAGGAAAACGTATCGATCGTCATCAGTCATCTATGTTGTTAAGTTATCTGTAACAATAGAAAACTTAAGTTGTCTCTGTCAGAATCCTAACCCAATTTTTAAACAATCCTGAGAGAGTCTTTTCTCATTTTCTTCTGTTTCTTTCTTCTTAATTCTTAAAATGATGTCCACACATTCTCTTTTTCCATGTCAGCTCTTACATCTGGTGCCCAGTTGTTTTGTTTTGTTACTCACTTGCCTCATCAGCAAATCCACTAATGGAGTGGCACTGGATTGAAATGTGAAAAGATGTTTACATTAAACCTCAGATGGTGAACGCATGGCATACTGTAGCACCAGACTGTGAGAAATGTCTCATTTACTCATTGACTTCACTTTGCAGGCAGTGAGTCGTTGTTAAAATATCGCTCCGAATATCGATGCCAAATCCAGTCTCTCCATCAGGCTGCGATGTGAGGCCTGCTGCAGTCTCGTCTCGATTGGATGGTTTAGAGTCTCTATAATAGAGTGTATCTGTAATCTGAAAGAGCTCTTTGTTTGTGGCTGCTGTTTGTTGAATAGACGTCCTACTGTATGTGTCTGGCTGCTATAAAAGTGTCTGTTGTCCAGTGAAGAGGTGTACAGGAACTTTTGCTGTCTCATATCATCAGGTGGACTGAAAACCAAACCAGGATTCGGGCGAGAGGACAAAAGCCCTCTGATCCCTCTTCTCTGGTATTCATTTGATCGTCCTCCTCTAGGGCCTGGATCGCAGCTGTTATTGAAGAGTACTGTCATGATCATTTAGAGTTAGAAAAAAAGGTTTAGAAGGACTTTATTTCCACGGGTGATTCCTTTTATTATCATAATATATCACAAGATTTGAAACAACTTGTTGGTTTCTTAAGAGCTACAATTTAGGTAGCTGTTAGAGCTGTTCTACATCGTCAACTTAATATTGGGGGATTTTAGACTGTTTGTTGGTCAAAATAAGACATAAATTGGGATTTTTCACTATTTTCTTAAATGTTACACATTCATCTATAAACATGCGTACACATGGTAAATACCACAACATGTGTATGCACCGGTAGACACAATGATTTTTAACACCTGGTGAAGTAATTCTAACCAACACAAGGAGCGTAGTCTGAAAATGAGGTTGAATCCACAAAGTTTCAACAAATCAAGAACATTATCAGCTTCCCATACGAGGTATTGATTGCAGATCTGCTGTACGGTAGCCTATTACAATGTATTTTCTAGACAGTACATATAGACATGTCTGAAGTTCCCTTTGCAAACTCACATTGAAGATTCACATTGTGTCTCTGTCTGCATCGTCGTCGTGTGTCCTGTCCTCCTGTCCTTCCTCAGGCTGTCAAAAGGGAACCATGTGCAGCTTCCTGAGCCCCAAACAGCCCAGCGGCCCCGGCCTCACTGATATGCAGCAGTATCACCAGTGGCTCGCCAGTCGACATGAAGCCAGCTTGCTGCCCATGAAGGAAGACCTGGCCCTGTGGCTCACTACTATTCTCGGTAGGAAACACTCATAATCAACACATGACACATCTGACTACTAATAATAGTTCTGCATTTTTCATAAGGAATTGTAGCAAATTAATGTCTTTCAATACGTTTTAGTTATATTCCATATTGTGCCTCAGTTATTAATTTCCCACAAATCTAGATACTTTTGCTAACAAATCAAAAGTGCTGTTGCTGATTTATTCAAAACACTATCCTAGAAATAGCTGGGCTTTCAATTTCCTAACCTTCAGCATTAATTGAACCGGTGCTGCTGATGCAAACACCTCTGCAGGGGACTGGAATCAATCTGAACCTCATTACAAACAATTTTAAAGTCACTAGAATGTGTGAACCAGTTCCCTATTTACTCTCCAATAACTTTCCCCTAATTGAATAATTGCCGTCATTAAGAGTTCTTGAATAATGCGCAGCCGGTGGTGGAGAATAAACAGAAGAGGGAATGTCAGCAGAGGCTTTGTGCAAGGTTTCTATTGCATAATAAATCTCCCTTTGTAGTGTACTTCTTCAACAGTGCAGTCACAAAACAAATGCACGAAGCACTCTGAGGATCTGATTTGAATTTAGAGACTCAAATTGAATTGGTATGCAGAAAGTTAGGTTTCATGTGTGCACATAATAGTCTAAGTACAGTTTATAAAGTAAGGTTTATAATGGGGAAAAGACAATATGCAGGTTTAACTGAGGCACTAGTGACCAACCAGTTTCCACATAAAAAAACACAGATTCTTACAATTCCTCCACCATAAGAGTCGGTGATAATGTAAAATTTCAGCAATTGTTCGCTTCATTTCTTAGAGGCTTACTGTCTGTTAACTAGTATTTGATGCCTCAGCATTTTAGGTTTTGTTAAAGAGTTTAAGTTTTTAAGAAGTAAGGCAGTCTGCTGATGAACCTCAGTATTTGAAGCTTTTTCTTCAAAATTTCTTTTGAAATATTTGTAGCTGCACTTGATACAGTAAAACTTATTCACCTGATGTCTGGGAGGTACTCCATGGGACATCCTGCATACTGTAAATACTCCAACAATAACTTTTCAAATCAACTGGAAGCCGGTTAAGTTTCTGAAACTGACTCCTGTCTGTGTGTGAACTCCTTAAAACAACTTCAGTATCTCCATTGTTATCTCTGGCGGTCTGTGTGTTTGCGCTGGAACCAGCTGAGCTAGAAACTTTGCGTCTGCTGTAGTGAGGGATCAAGGACTTAAGACTTCAGAAGCGTGAGCATCCACAAGTTTGCAGTAAAGGTTGAACCAGTTTGTTGATTTTAAACTGTGTCCTGTGTGTTCATCATCTTAAAATTCCAGGAAAGAAGGTGCTGATATGATTAGCAGGCTTTACAGTTTCAGGTGGTCCACTGATTGAGTGGGAGGCGGATGCCTGGCTAAACTGATGAGTCATATTGCTGTTGTGATGGGGGGTTGAATGCACTAAGCAATGTATGGGAGTGAGTATTTGAGTTGAACTGTTTCTCTCAGAGCCTTCTGGAATATATTGTCCTCTCACAGGGATCGAGGGAGAGTCTGAGCATTTAAGACGGGAGCTCACTGAGTATTTCTCAAGATTTCAATCTTTCTTTTCTGGGCTCAATTACAACATTTGGAACTCATTAAACGTCGAAACCCCCCCCAAGACCCCTCCTCCTATAAGAAACAGAAAAGGGATTTTTTAAAAATCTCTCCGGTTTCTTTCCACAGACACCCCCCTGCCACCACCTCCTATTTCACAATGATCTAACTATGAAGGAATGGTCCTCTGGAAGTCAGTCAACTGGACACCACATGTTGATCACCAATCTATCTCTGCAACTGTGCAGGATAATGAGGCATAATGTGCACCATCAGATGCCCCCTTTTGCATGTGATCTTGTCTTAGCCACCCCACGGTGTACTACCAGAAAATCCCCCCCCGCCCCCTCACCAGATTCCCCCAAGTCATGTTGTAATATGTGAACATTTGGCTTCTGCAGAGCTGCCTAGACCCAGCAGCACAAGCCAAGCTCAATCAACCAGGCGGTTTCTGGGAGTCAATAACCTTGCATCGGGTTCAGCTTCAACTGGGAATGGATGGAGAATAAATTGTATTTCCTTATACTGCACATATATTTTAAAATTAGCTTTTGCGTGTTGAATTTACTGCTGGGTTCTCTGCTTTCTTTATGTGTCCCCTGGTCAGGTCTGGAAATCACCGCTGAGAGTTTCATGGATCGCTTAGACAATGGCTTCCTGTTGTGCCAGCTGGCTGAGACACTGCAGGAGAAGTTCAGGCAAAATAATGGAGACCTGCCTGCCTGTGGCAACAGCAAGGTACAGAGAAACCTGAGGATTACAGTAGTGTGGCATGATAACGTTTACAGTGAAAAGCCCTGAAAGTGTTCAATGATTCAACAGAGAAATGATTCTGAGAACTTATATGATCATTTTGACTGACAATCACTGTTGTCCCAACTATTTGTACAATCCTCCTGCTTGATTAGAAAAAAAAACTGTGGAATCCAAACATACTAAGTATTACATTTATTATCAGCTTTCTGCATCGCCACATTAATTATCCCTTGAAATCCTTTTATTTCTGCAAAAGCTATTGGGACCAAACTGCACAAAGACAACAGTATTGAAGTTGCATTGACTCTTCCTGAGACAGGAAACAGCTGATATCAGGTTTCCATCAATTAGATCAATAAAAGCTACACTGATAGAGTTCCTCCCATCTCAAACAAATGTTAACATCATAACCTTTGAAGAGTTACACAGAGAGACCCTCTAGAATTAGATTTGATATCCAACCTGTCCATAGATCTTACTTGTTGATTGGTTTTGTTAGGCTCAGCAGCAACCCTGAATTCCAACTTTGCAAGGAGCTCCATAATTTCAGAAAGCGGTGCACAAAGGGTGGAGTGGGGGATGGGGGTCTCCAGCCTTCAGCAGGGCAAAAAGGAAAAAAAAAACAAGGCTGGCAAGGACACATTAACTGATGGGGCCCCACATCCCCTGTGAGAATTGGCAGAACTACGTTAAATGTTCATTTCTTGGGAGCTTTGACTGAGGCTTAAATTAATTTTAAAAGATTAAAGGGAACCTTGCAAGTCTATTTCACTGGGTCACTGCTCAAGAAAACAAACCGATCGGGGTGCAAATCTTGACATTGGATCAGCTTTAGAGCTACTGCGAGAAGGTTCGATGTCTTAAGCTTACAGAGATATTGTTCATCTACTTCCACTTGTGCCCAAACCTAAAATGTGGCTTAAGAGTTTCAAAATAAAAATTGAATTGTCTCCGTCTCCAGCCATGAATATGACAAAAGCATTATCTTGTGACATGAATACATTAAATCTGTAGTTTCTATAGGTATCTGTACTTCTGTCTGGTGCTAGTGGGATTATATATCTCTAATGGAGGGAAACACTGATTAGTTTCTGTTCAGAGGAAATTAAGCAAAAGACTCCTGTGTTGGCTCTGGAGGGAGAGTTGTTGATGTTTGCACTGAGGCATTACTGTGCTGATGACGGCGAGTCTCCTGATCTCAGTGTGAGTGTAGCAGCACAGATGTGAGGAAATACTTGAGGTCAGTGACGGCAGAAGATCCACTGAAACAGTCTATTGATCATGTTTGCAACAGACTGAGAGTTTTCCTGAGGCTGATAGAAGTTCTTGAAAAGATAGAGAGAGAGAGAGAGAGAGAGAGAGAGAGAGAGAGAGAGAGAGAGAGAGAGAGAGAGAGAGAGAGAGAGAGAGAGAGAGAGGAAGAGTGTGGTTTACCCTGAACTATAACTCAGGCTTAAATCAAACAAAGTTGCACTATGATGTTTTATGGTTAAGCTACTTACAGCTCACATTATGCACTTTCATCATTTGCCTGACACAATGTACTTCATCTTATGTCATTTTAAGTTTATGATTCAAACAACTGTTGGTTTGCTTATCATGGCACTGTGTCATAAGCTGTAGTTGTTTACTGTTACATTTGACCACTTTAAAGAGAACGTCCATCTGCTTTAAAACTCATTATAAGTTGTGGGTGGAGTGGGACTAAATGATTCCAGCAGAGAGAAACAATAAATCCTTTTGTAGATGCTGTCTCTTGCACATCTTCCCACGTGTTTACATCAATATAAACTGCAGATGACTGAAGATGATATTTCTTTCTTGTCTTATTAATGTCATGTGCCAGGTTCAATACCACCACCTCGTTAAATGTCTAAATTATTACCCCACTAACAAATTTTAAAGGAAACGTTTTTTGGAAATACGCTTATTTACTAACCCTTCCTATATCTGGCCATTAAATGTAAAGCCACAGTCAGTGGAACAGATGCGGATAGGGAATGGAAGGATACATGATTAAGACCATGTTTAACTTTGTTACACCAGAACTAGTCCGATTAATTCAGCACAAAAATGGAAACAGCCTGGCTCTGTATAAACTCCACGAAATCTGCCTACTGACACCTCTGAAGTTCACTTATAAACTTTTATTTTATATGTCCAAATCTAGGGTGTAAAAATTACGTTTTAAATGGGTTTTTTTGATGGCGACTATTTCTTGGTTGGGACTGGTTGCCAGGCAACCAGCAGAGACTCCAGGAAGTTACTGTGCTGGAAATAGTTTAATGCATAACCCCCCAAGCTTAAGAGGAGCTGATAGGGGGGTTTTTAAACTGTTGAACAGAACAAAGCTAGCTGTTTCCCCCTTTTTCCAGTTTTATGATAAGCTAAGATAACTGGCTGCATTGTTATAATCTCCACGACTAACTCTCAACAAAAAAGCACTATTCCTTTAAAGTGTGCATGTACAGCCATGTAGGTAGAGATACATGAATCATTTTTATGATACTCATCTTCCTTAGTGAAAGAAAATGATGTGATTTTTTTTACTTAAAAGTACTTTCTTATCGTTATTATTTGTTCCTATTCGTATAAACACAATGTCTTTAAAAATTCTTCGCCTTCTGTGCAATTATTAAATATGTTAAGGTGCATAGAAGCACCATAGAAATAACAACATGTCATTCTGATTGTTGGATCAAACGAAACTGCAATGTGGTCGACATTATTTCTCCAGGAATGCAAAGTAATTCAACAACAGAAAGGATCCCAGAAAAAGTCAAAAGGAGAGCCTGGAAAAGAAAAGAAAAATACCCACAAAAGCCTGCATATTTCCAGCATGAGCTCATTGCACCTTTCTCATAGCACAGACGCACATATCCTGTATAAAACCACAGCGAGGCGCATAAATCTCCCCGAACAGACCGCGTGGGGGCTGAAACCTTTAAGCATGTCATTTGATCCCAAATCATAGAAGGCCTGGTAAAGTAGCTCCGTTTTTCTCACCCGCCATCATCCGTATTGATCTTTGTTGAAAAGGACCTTGATCCTGAGCCGAAAGCAGCAGATGGAGAAGAAATCAGTGTAGATATAAAAATGTGTGGCTCAATGTTTTGGTGGAAACTCTGGGGGTTTTGCTGGACAAGTCACCCTGGTTGGATGTTTGTTTTTGCTTTGTCAAACACAGAATAGAAGTTCATGTTCAATTTCTGCGTCAAAGCATTATTCATCGATTTAAGTCTCTTCATCTCAGGTTCATTTGTGTGTAGCATACATGAAGACATCTACTAACCTCTCGTTGTCTCTAGCAGAGTATTCCCAATCGGAGGATACCATGTCGGCAGAGTGCTCCCTCCGGTTCCTTTTTTGCACGAGACAACACAGCTAACTTCCTGGCCTGGTGTCGTAAGGTTGGAGTTGGAGAAACATGTCTGTTTGAGTCAGAGGATTTAGGTGAGCGTACTCTTTTTCTGCTATAAACATCAGAACTCTAGAGAATCTAAATGTTGGGTAATCTATAAACAGGTTTCAGATACAAAACACAGCCAGTCTTTCTTGCTGTCACTGGCACCCCCGGGGCATTGGACTCCGGTTTCTATCTCCTGTGAATGGCGTGATTGTGCAGGTATAGAGTCTCACGCAGGTTGGACTGCTTCTCTCTCCTCCCCCCTGAAGCTCAGAGGACTCACATCTCCGGGCTTCTCTTCAACTCCTTTGACATTCACACAAAACTCACTAGGGCAGCAGTCTGCTGGGAGCAGCTCCACCTGACGACGAGGACATGTGCACATTGAATACAGTGCTCATGCACAAAACGTCTGAGTAACAACAAAGGGAGCACAGACAGAAGGGTGTGAGTTAGAGAGAAAGTAGGCCAACGCTATGCAAATGTTTCCCTCAGCCCAGAGTGGGGACATTCTGCTCTTTTCCTCATTCACACACTCACTGCGTTATCTATATCTCACTGATCTATTGCAAGGATTTTTTGTGCATCATGTCCGTGGATTAGCTCGCAGTTAAGATATGCATGGACTGAAATATTGTCCTTACAACTGGATGTACAGTATGTGACCCTGCCGGTAACAGAAATACCGTACATTGCTGTAATTTCTGTCTAATGCCTGCTCGACCAACGCTTAGCAATTTCAGCTATGCAAATCATTTCTGAAGGCTGAGTCACACACACAGTTATTTATCAACACTGCCCCATCACATGAATTAGGCACGTTATTGTGAAATAAAATGCTGTGAAAACAGCTGATTTCATTCTTTCTTTCTCTCTCTCTTTCTTCTGTTATTTCTCTGGATGGATTTTTCAGTTCAACAGTAGATGAAACAACAACAGGTTTGCTATCATGCAGTGGATTTTTTTTTTTTGATGCATGATGTGGTGTGTCACGTGGATCTCACATCTTGTCTCACTGTCTGGTCACATATTAGGTGAGGTTAGAATAAACACCTCAACCGTAATATAGAATCCTCAAGTCTGAACAATATACTAATTTGGGACAATCAGGCAACATTTGAATGCATGAAGTTCATGAGCATTTGTATGTGCACCTTACCATCACAAAGCCACTCATTCTCACCCAGTGCCTTTTTCCATATACCATACAATGTCTACATACTGATTTGCTAAAACTTAATCTCTTCCTGTAGTTCTTCATAAGCAGCCAAGAGAAGTGTGCCTCTGTCTTTTAGAGTTGGGACGAATAGCTTCACGGTATGGACTTGCTTTTAATGTAATCTGTATATTTTAGTTCACACATCACTAATTAACCATATGCTACTTTAGATTCTTCTATATCTTAATTCTACATTTATTGAAATGACACTACTCTTTGTTTCCTTGGTAGATACAACGTGGAGCCACCTGGCCTTATAAAATTGGAGAAAGAGATTGAACAAGAGGAGAAATCTCCTCCACCACCTCCATCACCTGTATCCCCGGCTCCGACCCTTCCTCCATCTCCCTCATTATCTCCCTCCCCGTCTCCTTCCCCTTCTCCGACTCCTACCAAAGTCAGTTCCAGCAAGAAAAGTACAGGGAAGCTGTTGGACGATGCTGTAAGTTAGCAGAAGTTAACCCCTGCTTCTAGTTTTGGTATCAGAACGTAAATATATTTAATATATTTGTGTGTTTTACAGGTAAGACATATCGCTGATGATCCCCCCTGCAGATGTCTGAACAAATTCTGCGTAGAGAGACACTCACAGGGTCGATACCGTGTTGGGGAGAAGATGCTTTTCATCCGGGTAAGTTTTTTCATAATAAGAAGATGTATGCAGCATCTAGTGTTAGATAATGTTTTCATTTGCCAACAGTGATGGAAAAAGTAATCCAAATCCTTTGCATAGTTAAAAATAAGAATAGCACATGGGAAATAAAGATTAAAAGTATTTTAAAAGCAGTTTTCTATCTGCTTAAGCTCAATTTTGAGGTACTTATACAGACTTGAGTACCTCCATTTTGTGCTTCTTGTACTTCACTACATTTCAGAGGTTAAAATTTTACTTTTCATTCCACTTTATAGAATCATATTTTTTTATTCAGCATCATTTAGCTGATTAATCTGTCCAATAAATTCAAATTAGCTTCACTTTGACCAGCAGCAACATGAAATGTTGTATTTGTCATTAAGAAATAAAGCACAGACAGGGGCCTGCCTAATGAGTACTTTTACATACAAAACTATGTCATGTGATCTGTTTCATACATTTTGCTAATATCCTTCTGTACTTTTACTCGCGTAACATTTAAATGAATACTTCTTCCTGTTTCATTTTGTGCTTCATATACTGTTTGCTAGCTACAATATCAGAAGTTTAAACAATCTATTCTGCAAATGAATAACTAACTGCAAGTGCTGGATAAAGGAAGCTAAGTAAATGCTACAATATTGCTTTCTGTGCCGGAAAAATGTAGTAAAGTAAAAAATATATAAGGATGATAATATTCAAGCAAGTGTTGGTATCTATACACGGTATTGGACTGAAAATCTTATTTTTGTGGTTTATATGTCTATGGTTTATTGGGTTGATAGATATTTTAGAACATAACACAATGACAGAGAAAAACTCACGTTCACATTTTTGCTAATCAATGTTCTATTATTTTTCTAATCAGTTTTGGATGGAGAACAATAAGGTCTCACACTGCAGTGAGAACCCCTCTCAATGCACTCAGCATATGGCAGTATGTTGATACTAGGGACTGGCTTTGGGATGAAAGTAAACCATTGTGTCTTGAGAGCCCGCCTTTGCTGTGAGGTCTCATTTACTGGTAATGGTATTCCAACAATGTCCGTCTTCAGCCAAACATAATGTGGCTCGCTGGCTATTAAGGGAATAAAACACCCACACATTTCCATATGATCTGAAGTTATTGCTTGGAAAATATTTTACTAAGCTTTATCGCCCGTTAATTACAGTTTATAATCACACTGAATCTATCAGCCCAGGAAATGTTACTGGATTCTCTCTACCGGAGTGGAGGGATAAAGGATACTGGAGGAGGATAAATGGAGGCTAACATAGATTAGAGAAGTAGCATTGGTCCCCTTGGGATTCCGGTTACTTGGCAACCCACAACCAGAATTCACACCTCTAAGAATGTGATTCATGCTGACGGTATGTTTTGGATGTGGAGATGCTCAAAAGAGAGTTTACTCTTGGATGTCCTCTGCTGTCAGCCTATTATACTGCAACTACTAATATCAAATATCAACAAAAATCTTAGTCATTGTAGGGTGTAGATGAACAAAGCTGTTTTTTAAATATAAGTGAGGACCATAAGACTCGATTACCTGCTAGAATAACATGAGGGAATCTGAATATTTATCATCATTTGACATCTTTTTGAGGCTTTGATGCTTCAGTCTTTGGTGTGTTGCTGAGCAACCAAGGACAGATGGTGAGAAGCTCATAGTGTTGGTCCAATGCAGTATGCTGTACAGTATTTAATCAACACCACAATACATGTCTATTCAAATCAATTTTATTAATTTAGACCAAAACCATATACACAAATTTGTATCCAAGGGCTGTTTATCTTCCTCGTAAATACAATATAGTTTCACGTCTTTTATTTCATTCTTTAGTGCTTTTTTTTTTTACATACTTAGTTATATTATATAGCCTATTTTATTGTTTTATTCTATTCTAATTTAAAATATTTGAATATTTGTTTATATATTTTCTGTGTGTGTATTGTGGAGGGGGGCTACAACTGCAATTCATTGTGCAATCCTGCATTGTATGCTGACAATAGAGCTGAACCTTGAGCCTCTTCAATTTGTACAGCATACCACTTTCTCTATGTGCAGGCAAGGCATAAGAAAAATCGCCCACACACACACACACACACACACACACACACACACACACACACACACACACACACACACACACACACACACACACACACACACACACACACACACACACACACACAAAAAAAGCTTTATTGGGGAAAAAAGGAGGAGACCTTCAATAGCAAAAGAGGAGGTATCCCTCTACCAGGACGGACAGACATGCACTAAATATGCATTGAGTAGTCAGAATCAAGGAAACTATAATGCCATATATGCTTATGATGATTCGTTATCATGTGTACCAAACAGTTAAAGTATTTGAGATTCATTGTTTGATTAGACCGCAGCGAGTGTGAAACATCTATTCCTTTGTCTCTCAGCCAGCTCTCATAGTCAAAATGCTTTAATTAAAAAATTCCTCAGATGGTTTTACCCTGCAGCAGCTGCTTCCATTGAAAAGGCACGAGGACACAAGTCACTGTCTGTAGGCAGTGAGGACAACAGTAGCATGCAGCCCATATAAGAGTTTACTCCACAATTATCTGTGCATGCCTGAGAGACTGACCTTCTCAGCCCCTGGAATAAATGAGGTGGTTGTAGGCCCAACAAGGGGGCAGAGTAACATTACAGTGTTAGTGAGAAGTGCTGTCCAAGCTCAGCCCCGGGCCTCTGTCCTTCTCTGGGCTGCATAGGAGGGAATGGGCTCGAGCAAGGGTCTCGTCCCAAAGCAGCGTGATTGAAACCCCTCTGCATCACACAGGTCCATTAAATCCACAGTCACAAAGCCTGAAGGCCTGGAGCTGGTGATTGGAGGCACTGCCCCACCAGTGCCCTCTTGATTGATTCCTTTAAGAGGCTTATAAATGTTGCATGTTATGCTGCCTGGAGGGCAGAAAGCCTCATATCAGCCCAGACTGAGGGGACAATCTCATGAGGTCCTTTACCCTTTTTATCAAACAATTTAGTTTGGCATTTGTCTGAATTGTTCTCCTACTGTTTGTGTTTCTGAAGACAAATATAGCATCCTAATAGTCTTGATAATAGGCTGTTTATGTACTATTTCATCCGGGAAGGACACCCTGTAAACAAGCTTGTTTTAGTAGAGGTGTAATGTGGTGTTAATGAGGTAAGGGGGTGATAAGGCTCCATAGTGAGGCTGACATGTTTTATGTGCACATAAAAATGCCTCTTGGGAATGCGAGTGTCTGAGCATTCAATATATCAGAGCCTTTTACATCTTCTTCTCTCTATTGTAATGGCCGATGTTGCCATGGTACCCAACCTTGAGACCGTGTGGCAGGTGGCATCATTTTTAAGCAAATGTTGCAGATTGAACGTTTAAAAAACCCTCCATGTTATTTCTTGGTTAAACAGAGTGTAAACGGTATTTTTTAGGTTTTGTGCTCATCATCAGGACAGAGGATGTCGCATGTGCACAGATTGTAAAGCCCTCTGAGGCAAATTTGTAATTTGTGATTCTGGGCTATACAAAATAAACTGAATTGAATTGAATTGAATCAGTGATGAAATAGACAATTGTGTGAATACTTTCTAGCCATGCTAACATGGCTGTAAGGATGGCAATATCAGTCCACCATTTTGGTCAAGACTAAAATATCTCAACAACGATTACATTGACATATGCAATTTAGTTAAGACATTCGTGGTCCCCAGAGGACGCATCCTACTGACTCTTGTGATCCTCTGACTTTTTCTCTCCTGCCACCAGGAGGTTGACAATTTGGTTTTTGAAGTTTTTGACAACTATTTGATGGATTGCGACTATATTTGGTGTAGGCATTCATGTTCCCCACATAGTGAATCCTAGCACTATTATCAGTAAAAAATAAAATAAGAAAGAAAAAACAATTATTTGGTTTAAGACCAAATACCTGCACAACTAATGACATTCCCATCAGCCACAACTGTGTTGAGTGCTAGTTAGCAAATTTTAGCATGGTAAATAGAGATGGTAAACATGGTAAACACTATACCTGCTTAGCATTAGTTTGTTTTTAATGTGAGCATGGCTGACATTAGCATTTAGCTTAAAACTTAATCGTCTTTATTATGTAACCCCATAATTCAAACAGAGATGAATCAATCACTCTGTTTTATCTCAACATGGTATTAGGCAGGTATGACATGGAGAGAGTTTCCCTCCAGGGACACCAACCAGTCAGAGGCCCCCCAACATCAATCAACAACCTCTGACATCAAAGCCATGCTTAACTGTTCATTCAACTTATGCCTGAGAACCAGAGCCTCAATCAGTGAAATGACATTAGTCCTGTTGAAGGAAGGGCTCAGCAGCTCGTTTTTAAGCTCTCCTTTGACACAGCGATGTCAGAAGTTACACTTTAACTATTTCTCTCTGCAGATGCTGCACAACAAGCATGTGATGGTGCGTGTTGGTGGAGGCTGGGAGACGTTTGAGAGCTATCTGCTGAAACACGACCCATGCCGCATGCTCCAGGTCTCCCGGGTGGAGGGTAAGACGTCCCCCATTAGCAGCAAGTCCCCCAACATCAAGGACCTCAGCCCTGACAGCTACCTGGTGGTGGCAGCCCACTACCGCAGCAAAAAGTGAAGACATGAGACTGAAAGGTGCTATTCATAACAGGATGGCTTGTTGCCATTGTTTACTCCCTTATGAACGTGCGTATATAACATATCCCTTTTCTTATTAATATGGCTACAGACTCAAAGGCATTCATTGAGAAAGGAGAAATAAGTCAAATGGATGTTTGTGAGCAGATTAAGCCTGGAGTCACATTAGTGAGCCCTCAACAATGTGCTTTGTTTAATTTTACAGAACTGAAAAATATGGCAGTCATTACAATATAATTCAAATTAAGTCAATCTGGTCCACAGTACCCGGTTTATTTTTTTTTCAGAATTTAATTACGTAAGTGGTGGCGGTTTCATGACCTTTAATAAGCTAGTCTTCTTTGGCAACCTGGCAAAAAGACATTTTCCACAAAGGCAATATAGCCCCGCTTTTCTTAATTTGCCTTTTGGCTGACATTGTTACCTTGCATTGAATAAACAGGTGGCTTCAGTGGGCAGCACCCTCAAGTTGCAAATTTAACTTTAACTATGACATTAGAAGAATAAGTGGAAACTTTACTGTCCAAAGAAATGTAATTAATCAAATCTTTACATGATAGTCCACTGTGTAATTTGCGTTTAAAAACTGCCAAATCATTTAGATACCAAACATTGGTCATAAAATTCTTTGTTCTTTATGTATTTTTTTTATTAGATTAAGAAATTAAAGCAATGCTTAGACTGTTAACATGTTTAATACTTTTTCTATGAAATGCATTTTTATACTATAATCATTTTTAATAATTCTTCATTATTAGGATAGCTGCTGTCTTATATCATTTCTAATGTAAGAACATGGACAATCACCTGTACAAGCTGCAGTATGTAGTTAAACAGAACCTCAATGATTTATTATTATTATTAATAAAACAGTTGATTAAGATTTGAGGTTCTGCAAATCTTCGATTTGTTGCATGTTACAAAATGCAATAATTGTGCAATAGTGCAATAATTAAAGCTTGCTAATCTCTGTTCAGTTGTTTACACTTAATAGATTGACTACATTATCATTCAATATATTAATTTGTTCAACTTCTTTCCTGGAAAATGAATATGTGGGTTTGACATGAGATCATTAGCTATGCAAACAGGCTTGTATGTGAATATAATTGGTCCAATTTCTGTTTTAGATGTAAATTTTTAATAAATTCTCAAAACTTAAATCTGCATAATTTGAAATATCTGCTTTGTCTGTCAATCGTTTCATCAGGACTGGGTATTTTTTCTGACTTAAAACCCAAAGATGAGGAGCTTTTCAAATTTAAACCTTTTAAATATTTGTAAGACTGAAAAATATTAGTACATATTCAACAGATCAACATTAGACTTAAGTATTTACTTACATCTCAACCAAAGTATGCTGCAATTTTATCACTGACCATTTCAACAAAATCTTATCGGAACTGAAAGTTTCATGAATTTCACACGAGAAGCAGAAATGTGATTTATTGTAACAAATAACATTGGTTAAATTTCCTGTTCTACAAAATGGCAAGAGCACCGGAAGCACTTCAAGTGACGACTGTAAGAAATGCACTCAGTTCGGCAAGTCAAAGTTAATATTTATCTAAGTACTGTACACACTTCACTTGTTCTTTTCCTTCAGTATCTTTCTGTTTCCATTGTAGGTGACACAAATCTCTCCCAACATAAGAGTGTGAGCAAGCATGTTTGCTGTTCAACAATTGAAGACAAAATGTGTGAAAATACATGTCTAACGAAACCTTCTGTTTGTAATATGGCAATTCACAAACATTTCATTTAAATTAAGCAGGCATCACATCAATGTTCCAAAAACATTACAATTCAATGCAACAAACTCAAACTGTGCAGAGAAAAAACAAAGAGGGCTCTATTAAAGAAGTAATGGCAAAGACCAGTGCACAGATTAATAGGCCATGTGCCCAAGGTCATTAACGGTGTATCCTAGTGCACCTCCTTTTCATTTTTACTGGTTGGAGAATGTGTTAGTGTTGTTTTATATTAATCAGCAGCATACTATTGCTGCTGCATATTTTGTCAAGTATGTAGTTTGTACTTCATGATGGAATCAACAAATTAGTGATTAACTGACGTTGCACCAAGTACGAACATATTCTCATCACAATATACAACAAGGACAAATCAGGGGCAGGCAACGTGCATTACAAGTTCAATAAATATCTAAAAGTTAAAGCACTATTAGCACAAGTCTTTGCGTTGCCACCAAATAGAGCCCACAATAAAATAAAAGTGAAATGCGTGTTACTGTATACTAAATACAATAAGCACACTTTGTATTTTTGTAAACATGAACTGTGTTACACTTGTGAAATGTGTCATTTGCATAACTGACTTTAGGAGAAGTCATACAAAAAGTAATGTGGCCAAGGTGAATTAACACATCCTCGAATATGCAAACCAAAAGCAGTGTAGTAAAAAAAAAAAAAAAAATATGAAAAGTGTTGGACAGTTTTGTCTTACAGTGACAACAGTCGTCAGATAAGAATATTATTAGAATCATATTCTTTTGTGTTATCTCGTGTTGGTCACCGTCAGACTGTCTAATTAATGGTCAAATAACACTAATACAATAGGACCTGTTCATGCTTCTAAATGTTCTGTGTCATCCCTAACTTTTCCAAAAGGTCTAAACGACTTGTATAACTTGGCAACAAGGGGGCAAGTCCTGCTGTTCTGTCTTTAATCACTTCAAACTGATTTGCATAAAGCACGAAAACTGTTGTTGTTTGTCTCATAACATCATAAATTAGGCAACAAAAAAAATGGATTGCAGTTCAAACATCTTTCAAGTCATCTTGCCGCAATACTTCATGTTGTTTTGAACTTCAGAGTCAAGACTTTAGCTGTTACCATCTTGATTTTCAGCCCACCTGCCACTAGAAAACAAAGAGGGGACAATCATCAGAACAATCTTCAATCTTCTTTGAGACCTAGTGCTAATTGTTTATATAATATCCATCAAGAAATGAGATATATTATGATGTTACTGCTTACCGGGTTTTAGATAAATTACAGCTGAACAATCCTTTTTTGGGGGGGGAATATTTTACTGCTTTATGTAATGATACTGAATGCATTTTTCAGATGAGTTCAAGAGACCAATATGCTTTGCTTTTGTTCTAGAAATGTTTAATGGCAATTTCTATACTCAGCTAAATATTACAAAACAGACTCCAACTTTTAACACCATCACATTGTACCTGAAGATTCAGTATTACTAAACTGTATGTTGCATAACATCTCTAGATTCACAAAAAGAGATTGCTCAAAGAATTGAATTTGCACTGGACCTCATGAATGTCATTCAGGATCATCCTTTTGTTCTTGAAATCATACATCTTGAGGATAAACACGAAACTAACCTTCAACCCGCCGCCGCCACCACCAGACACCGAGGAGGTCATCTCCTGTTTTTCAATCCCTTCTTGTTTTTTCTTTTTTCTCGACAGCTTCTGGATTTTTAACACCCCTGTATGTTGTCTGAAAAAGAATGGAATATATCAAGCACTAATGGACACTGGCTTCATTAACAAAGTGTTTTTATATGGTTATATATAGGCAATGATTTCAACAAAAATGTTTATATAAAAAAAAAAGGTAATAGCTTCTTTAAAACTGTGTTTTTATCTTGTTGAAATGTTAAAAATATAAACAAGCTTAAGTTGACTTAAAATCATGCATATTTTTCAAAAGTATTTCTAATCAATCATTTTATCACAAACTTTTCTAAAAGCACAAGGTATGTTCAATCGCAAGTAGCAAAGGGGCATTCAACTGCCAAATGAGGCAATTTAGATAAATGATGGAGCAGCAAACTAAAACATGGCTGTGGGTTAAGGCTCAGTGCTTCAATTTGCTGTAGTGAAAGTGTGAAATCCTCTGTGTTTTAGGAGATTTTAAAAGGTGAAAATAGTGACTTGTCTCAGAAACATGTGGTAGGTGAGCCATCAGCCAATCCAAAAGAGTCACCTGGCCAAGAAAGGTTCTCATTCTGGTCCATGTATACTTACCTTGATGCAACTTTAGCACGCCTCTTACGGGTTTGCAAGTGGCTTTTCTGTATAATAAAGAAATCACTCACCACACTGTCATGTGCATCTACCTTGAATGGGATGTAAATATGAAATCAAAAGGCTACAAAGTTTGATTGTTTGGAACATCACGATAAAACCAATGCAGCCTGAACAACCCTACATTAAAGCCTATCCTTGTTAAGGTTATGATGCTCAGTTTTTTCATTATATTGTTTTTAGAGCACTGTTCAGCTTGCTGTTTATTTTGGAGGCTGTGGTGGGCTTTGCTGTTGAACTGTAAGGCGTTAACCTGAGAAATGGTAATACTAATCAGCAACATTACAGCCTGCAATGACCCCACTGTCATAATGATATGATTTATAGAAAAACTTTTGCAGAAGAGTCACTTTTAGCTTAATATGACAACACAAAATAGTATTTAAAAAAAACAGACGCATCCACTTGTAAATTTACTCACCTCTTTTTGTCTCTTCTCAGCGGCCTCAGCTAATTGTCGTCTCCTTATCTCCTGTAAAAAAAGAAAGAAAAAAAAAAGTGTAACTTGTAAGCTGTAACTATAAGTAGTCAGTAGACCCAACTACAGTACCAGTCAAAAGTTTGGACACACCTTCTCATTCAACTACTTTGAATCTAAAATATAAAACATATTCTGGTTTGTTGAGCATTTGTTTGTTTACCACATAATTCCATATGTGTTCCTTCATAGTTTGGATGTCTTCAATATTAATCTACAATGTAAAAAAAGAAAGAAAGAAAGAAAGAAAAACCATTGAATGAGAAGGTGTCCAGACTTTTGACTGGTACTGTACATGGGTAGATAACTCAGTTGGGCCTCGAGCATACTTGACATCCCCAGTGTTTACAGAGGCTAAACACAGTCAACCCCTCTTAAACACTACCTAGTAAGGCCTTGGTGACAGATCACATTCATAGTACAACTAGTTTGCGTCACGTGTCATGTCACACGTGTGGCACTCATTATGCATCTGTTGACACAGCAGGTAAAACACGTTTAAGTAAATTAACTCACTGGATCTGGAGTGACAACAACGTCGTCTGCTGCTCCTCCAAGGCACGCCATGCACATCCCCATACTGGAGGTTGTTATTCCAGGCAGTAAAAGGCAACGTAGGAAATGAGTTATCACTGGTTTAGTAGCTGCTAGGCCAGTTTCAAAGTGCAGGGCTGATTGTTAAGGCAACTGAGGCGAAAGCTTAGCATGCTAGCTAACGCATAAGCATAAACTACCACTACAAGCACACGTTGCTTCTCCAAGACACCTAATAAAGTATCACTCCTCACACCTCTTGTTTAATCGCAATGGCATTTGGGGAAAATATGCTTTAAAGTCAGACGTCAAAGCCAGATATTTATCCCTCTGGGTTTGTTTTGGTCACAGTTCAGCTGGCTGACGAAACAAGGTAGTGTTCAAGAAGAGAACATGTTGCGAGCGTGCTGTAAACACACACAAAAAAGCTAATATAGTGTTTAATTTCATGTCAGAGATTAAAATACAACTTTTTTAAATAATTAATAAATCGTAAGTAGTTGAGCAGCAGTCGTATTAACAAAACATATTAGTTAACCTGTTGCGTTTAAAAGTGTTCATAGTAGGATCTTGAACGTAGCTCAGTGTGTTAGGTGGACGCTCAAAGCTGGTCCAACAGCACCACCGTGTGGCGAGGGACACATCTAACGTGATAATGACAATATAATGCATCCATGACTTCTTTATTCTGATGTTTGGTTTGCAATTTACTCACGACTAGCACAATAAATGCAGAGGGGATCAGAATAAAGTCTGTTAAATACATTTCCTGGTTTCCCATAAATACTATATTGGGCTAGATCAAAAGTAAAAGGGACATTTAGAGAGAAAATTCAGTGTGGGACTTATTAGGCTACAATACATAAATAACCGATTATAAAGTGTAGGCTAATTAACATTCATTGCAGCAGATTATGCCATTCTAAGCTATCAAATTCAAGGCACTCCTGGTAATGTTTCCAATCACGTCTAGACTAATGAGAGCTCCATGTGATGAATCAGCAGTTCCGTTCCTACTCTACAATCAATAACTTGAGAGTTGTAATGTTGTGCTGCGCTTAACCCGTCAACATGTTAAACTCCACCCATCCATCTTCGCTGCACCGCCCGGGCTACTTCACAGCTCTGAGCGCTGCACTGTGGCAGTGGCAGGTTTATGAGACTGCACAGCCTTTCAGACTATAAGTTGTCATTCAGAAACTTATTGATGGGGGATTTGCACTGAAGGTACATGCAATGGAAGTCAAGGTGTCACAGGATCTTGACAGCTCCTCAGGTATGTTTGACTCACTTCTGAAGGAGGCACATTGAGTTGTATTTAACCAAAGAATGAGAGAAAAACTAATGTTAACCAAGAGCAACTTAATACATAATGTGATCCGTTATCAGGGTGTACTTTGTTTATACTTCAATGTTTGTTTAATGTTTTTTTTTAATCAAGTGTTTAAACAGGCAACCTATTCAAAAGACAACAGAGATAGAAAACGTACACTTTTGTATAGCAGTTGACCATTATATTTATACGCTATTCATTATACTGTAAAATCTACATGTGTAAGTGATGAGTGCAAAATAGTTCTGTACACAAAGCTGCTTATTTACTTGATGAAATCAAGATCATTCAGGTTGTATTTATTTATGAAGTGTCATTTCCATATATGATAAATAGTGGTCATTGTAAAAATGACATTGCACTGTGTGTGGTGTTTATTTTATCATTGACAGGTCAGGAAAGCACATTGTAATCTTGTGCTGAAACATCTGTGGTCAGAAACAGACTGAAGGAATGAGAGCGTGACTGTTTTTGAGGGAAATCCAGCAAACGTGTCCAGCGTCATTCAGTTTAATGAGCCATCTAAGGCATGGATGCCGTGGCTTTTATTAGCTGTTCTAAATCACCACTGCCCCAGGCAAAGATGAAATTGGCAAAAACTGTGGTTATGTCCGGATAGCTAATAGGACAGTGTTTTCATCCATGTTGATAATGTCCAGTGGTGTGCAAAGACTCAGAGAGGGGGCATGGGAGCAAACTGTGACGTGGTGGATCCGCTATAAGCTGCTTGGTCAAGTGTTCACCATAGAACAAATCATCAGGTATTGGAAACTGGTTTATATCCTTCAGTTTGTGCCCCCTTACCCCATGTGTTTTGGTCACTATTCAGTAGTGTGTGTGAACTCTCTGGGAAGAAAATGGTGAAAATCTTATTTTTTTTAAACTAATTTGTAGTGATCTTTGTTTAATGGATTTTCTTCTTCTACTTTCTTACAATTTATTAATCTAAAGAAAAAACATCACAACTGAAAAGTAGTTCTGTATTAGATAAGAGACTTCTTTAGAAAAACAATATTCACTTTCTAGCTGCAGAAGATACTAATTAGTCTAAACAGCTCTGATAAGTAGTCACAAGTTTCTCTTGACTGTCACTCTGCAGACAGTCAAAGCTCTCTGTGCTCTTTGGGGGATTTGAATCAGCTGGAAGCCATGATCTTTTTTTGAATCACAATTGTTTTGGCTGCGGTTTTACTGCGAAGGTTCTTTGTCAGAATTGTGTTCGAAGGCTGTAATGTTTGCTCCTTAATGCACTATCACAACATTTTGTTCAGCTGAAAGAACATTTTATTCTTTACACATTGAATTCGAGAAGGAGACAGGAGTGTTAGGATTTTACGGAGACATTTATGTGACCTTAAGTGATCGCTGCTGACTAACATAAGCTGTTTAAGTGATGAAAGGCACACAGACAAGGTTGGAGAAGCCATCATGTAATGGAAAGACTGCAGTATAAATGCCCTTCAGACTGGCTATAAGCCCCATTTTAGCTTATATGTATTAAGGTGATAAACACTGATGGCCTGTTATTCAATTAACAAGTTGCTGGAGAAGAATTCCAACTGGCTGCACTCAAAGTAAATACATTTAGTCTATCAGCTGTTCATATTTCCATATAGTAAAGTGTTTGTGCCCATACATCGATTATATTGTTCCATGCCTTAGGTTAACAATATGTCAAAGATGTGTGTGTCTGTATATGTGTCTGTGTGGTACTAATTGCAAAGTAGCGGTTCAGTCATACAATATTTGACTGTCTGAATGTGGTGCTCATTGTATATGCTCTGATATAGATCATACCAATACATTGTCAGAGTCACACTTTGCTGAACATCTCATCATACATTCATGGTTATTTGAGAGAGAAAATAAGTGACCCAGGGCCTTGAAATGTATTTGTTTAAATAAATAATCAATGCGCCAGGAAGTTCAAGCAGGAAGTACCTACTCATCCATCGATCTACCTAGTGTCTTCGTCATTTAGAAATCCTCAGGACAATATATTACTGCACTCAGACTACAAGTCTGTAATGGACTAAGCACTTCCAGGGTCTTTTTTTTCTTTTTTTCTGACCAGCTGTTCAGAGCTCTGGTAACCTAAACACAGACGTTTCCATGTCACTTTTGACATGCAGTAATCTCTGTTAATGGTGTTTTGTCAGTGAAGCACCACAGGGAGTTGAGGAATTGCACTTATTCAGTGAACGCACTCTTAACTGCATGTGCATGTGTGTGTTGCACAGTCCTCTGGTAGTATGTCGCAAAGTAAAAAGTGCACATTTATAATTAAGCATTTCAAAAAACTGTATACACATGTTTGTCAGCCATGTGTTGTTTTCTTATGGGCTCCATTGAGAAGTTATGCAGAAGAGAGATTTTGCTGTTGAATGTGTGGAATATTAATCATTTCTGAGATGTAAAGTACTTCTGAAGGTTGGTGAGTCATATTGTTTGGACTCTGAGTTCAGCCCGCGGCCCTTCCTCTCCGTCTTAATGGTCCCTCATGCACACATGAAGGAGGGAGCACAGACTGACTGCAGATGTTATATTTCCATTGTAAACAAATTAAAATGCATTATTGTATGCTAACTTGGTTAACCTAGGCAGTGACCTATTCACAATGGCAGCCTTCCCATTATATAATAGTGCAATTACTGCAACACAATGGCTCAGTGGCTTTATTCAAAATGAGTAAATAATAATTTATAATGTGCATTTAGCCTTTTTTTCTTAATGTGCTGATTATTTCCCTTTTTAAAAATCCACATTGTTAGAGAAGCATTTCTGTGTAGGTTGATAGTTTGCGGTGTTTGAAAAATGAGCTAAAAATGCACTGCATTTAATCATATCTTTTTCATTATTTTACTTTGGCTTAAATAAATAGGGAAGAAATCAGTTGACATTTTACTTAAATTTGTTTTAAGCTGGTTCAACAAACTTCATGTCAACAAAACTGCAGTTTAGACAATTATTTATTCATGACATCATTAAAAAGTATCAGCTTAATTTGGGTGTCACTCTGTCAGTAGAACCATGGCATGTCACTGTTGTGCATTTGTCTATTTTTAATGTGTACTCCATTTATGTGGATTACTGGAAAGACCTGGCCTTAATTCTTTTTAAATTTCACAATTTAAAAAGAAGTTTAATTTAGTAAGACCATGTGTCTTGTTAGTCTGTACTTGTTATCACACATTTCTGTCTATTTAACTGTTAACTTGTTTTAATAAAAACCTGATCAGATGAGTTACATAGTTGGTAAAAGTCAGAGGCCTCATTGTGCCCCATTAGTGTCAAGTGTCAGAGAGTTAAAGGGAATTTTGAAGATCCGTTAAAAAATGTATGAGTGCAGAAACACGAGAGGGCTTAGTAGGGAGCTGGACTGCTGTGATCACCTGCGCATTTTACTGATACAAACTATTACAATTTTCCTCTGATAACTTGAGAAAACCAGTATCATGTTGTGAGTTTATGACAGGATGCTCTTCCAGATAAAAGCAACAATAAAGATTCTTTAATAACTCGATATTAGCACTGTAGTCTCACACTTTGATCACGTTGCGTGTGTTTTGCAGGATCATGTCACCAGGACAACTATATGTTCCTGCCTCTGCTGGAGAGGCATGTTCATGTCAATCCATCCGCCATCAGCCCCTCGGCGTCCTGGAGCTCCTCGCTGGCCAACAGCTTCCCCTCGGGAGACACAGAGACAGACAGCGACCAACTCTCCGGTGAGTTTTCCAGCTGCACTTGTGATTTAAGGCCTTTAAATGCATTACATCCGTCTAAGCTCCGCCCACATTATTAAGAATATTGCTGCACACCCTATAAGTATGAGGTTTACACTGAGATATTAAGTTAATTCCTTAATGAATATGAATCATGTTGACTCTGTGATTGACCAAATTGACCAAATTGGTAAAAATGTATCATTAAAGCCATTTATGAAGCAAAAAACACCAAATGTTTACCAACCCAAGCTTCTCAAATGTGAGGATCCACTGCTTGTATTTTAAATTAAATCTCTTTGCGTTTTAACTTTTGTTTGATTAAAAAAATATTTTGAAGATTTCAACTTGGATTATGGGATAATGCTATTGGCATTTTTTTTTATTATTTTGTGAAACACTCATTTGTTAATTGAATTGAGAATGAAGGGGGGAAATATCATCTAAACTGTGTGCTCTGAACTTTTGAAATAACTTTGTAACTAATAACTGTGAGACGTTAAGATTTATGTGTCGTTCATGAGCTTCTTAAGCATGAGCAGAGTTCTTTGATTCGGTGGACATTGAATCCTCTTATGCAACCAGAGATGTGTTGATTATTAGGAAAGGTACAGCTTTGATTGTTTTTGAATGTGATTAAATATCTCCCTTCACATGACTTCTTCTATGACTCAAATATTTGATTTCAAATTTTGATTTCAAATTAATTTTCTTTTTTAAGTAGCCTATTACCATTATGATCAAACTGCACTCATTCAGCAGTTATATTCTCATTGTTGACTGACAAAAAACTGAAAATTAACTAAGCTTCCTGAATGTGAATGCATCTTGCAGCACAGATTTTGGATATTTGACATGTTTTGACTGTGAAATTGATTGTTTGGCTTTTGATGCTGACTGCTCAGTCAATCCTCATTTCACCCACAAGGTGGCAGTATTTTATTTATTAAAAAGAAACCTTTCTCCCACAGCAGCGCTATCATCTGACCTAAATCTTTAAACTAACAGGCAGAAATAGAGGAGATCAAATTTTAAAAGGACTGACCTTATAATAGCTGCTTACTTACTTATTTATTTATCGGCCCCCGTGGAAGAAATGAATTTACCTCGTAGTTCAATGACATCTTATAGGGGTTGGCACGCACAGCCCTGCCACCAGCCCTCAATAAACATCAGAGCAGTGGGAGGAGGAGAGGCATGCTGAGCTGCAAGAAAGCAGATGGTATTTGCATCTATGGCAGATGCCAGACTACTCCCCAGAATACCATCGCAGACAGAGATTGATACACAAAAGTAGGACCACAGACCAAACTGCAACCTGTGTTGTTTGACCCTTTTGAAGACTGACCAGATATCAGGAGTCACTTCAGTGTCTGCTGGTCTGTAACTCTGTGTGGTTGACATTGAGATGAGACCGTGACCTTGCAGATAAGCCTCGATAAGATCCCTGTTTGGTTGATACTGTGCAACAGAAGACCCTAAGGCAAAGTGATAAGGAGACAATATTGTATGTTTGCTTCATATGGCTGCAGGTGTAGATACCACATAAACTGACTTGATTAATAATAAGATGCTTTCTGTCCCATTTTTTTTCAATGTCACATATAAATTAAATAAAAACACAGTGAAAAACATGTTCAGGTGATGACAGAGGCACAACAGGGCTCTCGAGTTAGCATCACTAAAATAAATTAATAAACAGTAAATTCAAATTGTTTAATCAAAACAAGGTGACAAGGGAGATAAATGCAGGTGGTATTACAGAGGAATATTTCATTTTTATATATATACTTATTTTCAGTAAGTAATTTGTTTTAATAAAAATAAAAAAAATACTGTGTTCTGTATATTGTAAACATTATTTTGTCCCAAATCTAAAATAACCTAAAAAACCCTCTCAAAAGTCCTGTTTGTGCAATAAAGCCAGCATGACAAAGTTACCCCTTTTCACATCAGGCTATCAAACTGCTGCAGCCATTTTAACACCCTGCTCAGTTTTCATGACTGATAGGCTATAACATTGGTTCTCTGAGAGGGATCCCCTTACTGCTACAGCAGTCAGCGGTGTGTCAGCACAGCTGAGCTCTGTAGTAAGCTATAGTATTGATTGTTCAGAGTTTTTCTCACAGCCTCATAGTATTTAATGTCTGCCAAAGCAAATGGGTTAGCCTTGAAATGGTCCATATTCCCTTTTATTGATATTTTCTTTTTTAGGGGGTAAAGGTACAGTTAACAACATTAGATATTGCCATCTGTGTTTTATGTTGAAGTTTACATGATGTTCAATGGGTTAAAAAAATGTGATTGCCTTTGTTCATGTGAAGAAAAAAAAAATTAAGAATATTTTTAGCATGACTTTTCAAAAACTTTTAAATAATGAAATTTCAGTCAGAACAAAAGGGACTGATACAACCATATATTCCAAAGGGGCTTGTAGTGTTGTGGAATGTGAACACATGATCTTCCGATTTTTTTTGAACCAGCACTGTCTGCTTTATATTTATATAAATAGTTATCTCTGTAGCCAAGCTGCATCTTTCCTACCTGATAGTTCACTAGGCGTTGTGATGCCATAGGCTACAAAACGGCTCCCAATTCAATTCAATTCAATTCAAATTATTTTGTATAGCCCAGAATCACAAATTACAAACATCCTCTGTCCTCTGAACCCTCACATTCAAAGGAAGAAACCTATGGGAGAGCGACAGAGGAGGGATCCTTCTCCCAGGATGGACAGAATGCAATAGATGTCATGTGTACAGAATGAACAGCATAACAGAGATACAACACATTCAATGTATATGACATAAGTGATTCATATAGTAAGACTACTTATAATAACAGCAGCAATTATTATAGTAGAATTATAATTATGAAAATAGGGATAGTAATGTGATTAATAATAATAATCGAAGTAGCAGTGGGTGTCAGTCGGCTCGACTACGGTCCCAGCACAGGTAAGATAAGCTAAGATAATCCTTTATTAGTCCCGCAGCGGGGAAATGTACAGGGTTACAGCAGCATAGAGGATAGTGCAAACAAGAGACATAGTAAAAAAAACAAGATCAAAAATAAGTATTATAAATAAGCAAATGAGCAATAAAAAAAAACAGTAAAGAATCCACAGTAACTGAAATATTATTATACACAGACAGAAACTATTACAACTATTGTATTGCACAGTGTATTTGTATTTGTATTGCAGAGGTTTTTAGTGTCATGTGATCTACTGGGAGCAGAGCTGGTAGTAATAAAAGATGATTGATGACCGAGTCAATGCGTGCCCTTGTCGGTCCGTTTGAGATGTGGTGCCCCTGGTAATTTCCCGCAGCTCAGTAAATCAGGACGGGGGTGGCGGGGGACGGGGGACGGGGACGGGGGGGGACGTGTCCATCTCAGGACCTCCCCTTGTTGTCACCATGACAACAGCCGTGGATGGGGGGGGAGGAGGGGGTAGGAGGAGAGAGAGAGAGCATGCGGAGCTGAGACAGGTGTTGCTCGGGTTTGCGCATCGCCCGTGAGATCGTTTTGCAGGATGGGAGCCGCGAGCACACCTACGCTTCCCCTCCATAGTGTTTCCCCATGCACTCTGCTATTCTGCTTATCCTAACACGGAATTCAATTAAAGCTGGAGACCCACTGAACGTCGCAATGGTGCACCACTCGGGCTCCATCCAGTCCTTCAAGCAGCAGAAAGGTTGGTCATAATTGCGCGTCTGAGCCGAGCGCGTTGGGTGATGACTTTATTTTCCCCTCTCCAGTTAGTTAGTTTGTGATGGTGAATGGCACTCGGAGGCATCGGACTCTCTACTTGCTGTGAGCGTGACGCAGAGTTGGAGGTCTTGCCGCGTCCTCCTCCTTGGATGAAGCCTGTTTATGAACCCTGTGCGCTCTCACAGTCCATCAGTTTGTTCATGTTATGTTGATCTAGGTCATTTTTTGTTAGGCAGGAGGCTTCATGGGTCTAATTAAATTAAATGTAATTACCTTAAATCTGATTACATTGATCATGTACAATTTAAACCATGTTTGTTATTAATACAGTGGATGGTTGATGCTGCACAAACACAAGAAATTACCTTTATTCACAAACAAGCGATGCAGATCTCTGAAAGGTTTTTTAGTGTCATTTGAACTTGCAGTGATTTGAACTGCTCGTGTCCATATGCATCAGCTCAGCACTGATGGCATTATGTTTCTGATGGGCTTTGAGGAAAGAAACAAACTGTTCCATACAAATCTGTTCAAGAGCAAGTAGAATAGTTTAGTATTTAATAGTGAGGGAGAAAATGCTCGCCAAGAATAGCTGCACTCAGGCATTGACAGTAATTAAAAACTGACTTTAGTTGTTAGAAGTTCCTGTCACTCAGCAACTTGAGAAAGAATCTGACTCCAGATATTGTTAGTGTCCATTTGACACATTAGCGTTTTTGACAGGCAAAACCTAGATATTGTATCAAAGTGGACGGTGAAAGAAAGATAATTGGTAGCCACATATAGGAGCAAATGTCTTCAGATCCATAAATAAACGCCTATCATGTCTTCAATCCGTGCCTTTCATTCCAGCCTGATAACACTGCTGCGGCAGCATCGGTTTTTAACCATAAGTAGGGCTTCTTTACTTTGTGTTAATTATTCATGCGCTGGCTGTCTAAATTTAGAGAAATGGTGGACAATCTTCTTGTTTTCATGCTGACATCGGCTCATAAACGTGGAGCGATAACCTCTTTTTGTTGAAGCACCTGGCTAAGGAGGATGAAAGGGTTCAGCCCCTGGCTTCTGATGAGAGGAGCGGCTAGAAATCTCTTGAGTGAGGAGGGGTTGCCCTGCTGAAGAAGGTGTTAGCTTATCTGGTGCAGCCCATGTCTCTTTGTTGGTTTTGAGTGTGAACAAACGGAGGGAGTTGGACATAAAAAGAGAATGGAAAGCAGGTTATGTACACCGATAATACAATAAACTTCCCCCTAGCATTACACTCACAAAATAGACTGAGCCACATTCATCCATAATGGCTTTGTTTTTGTCTGAACATACTTTCATTGTTTTTATGTTTTCGATTTAGTTTAATATCAGGAATTGTTATTGTTTCTTTCTATATAGGTTAAAATTATACATGATGGAGTGAACCACTTTCTGGCTTTAGGAAACACATTGCACAACATGATATCAGAGCTTTGTACAAATCTGACTACGGGCCTGAGGGTCCACTCAATATTTCAGTGCACTATTAAACTGAAGGCAAAGGGGTTGTTGGCTCACAAAGTCCTGCAAAAGTAAAATTATTGAAATTGTATTGGTCGACACAAGCAGCAGCACACTGTGAGAGCATTTAAAGGCTTGGAGCTTAATGTAGCTTTGTGTTTCTGAAACCAGGAGGTGAAAAGCTTTCTGACCGCTGGAGACAAGACCTTACCTTTATTGATAATAAGTATAATCTTAAAATGTATTCTAAATCAACTGCAAGTCAAGTTTTTAGGAGCTAAATCGTTATCTTCGCTGAGCTGAAGGTGAGGAAACATTTTTGATTGAAGACAGAACCGAGAGTAAGAAAAAGGACTAATTATAAAGATGTAAGATAATAAAAAATAATAAAAGTCACTCAGTTGCTAAAAACTAGAAAATGCAGCTCCATTTGGACTTCAAGACAAAAATGACTCACCACCATCTGATATCACTCTCCAGGGTTTGAGTGAATTGAAATGTTCTTTGGCAGACTAATCATGCATGTGTTGGTAAAACTTGAATGACAGAAGCAATATCTGCCAGAAGGTATTTGCTTTAAGCATATCAAGATTAAAATGTAACCTGGTTTGACAGTTGAATACTTCTGTCTTGAGCAAAGCTTTGCTCATGGTTTGAAATGTGTTATTCGAGAGCTGCAATCATTTTGGGATTTATCAATAAGTTGATTCAATAAATACATATAATAAACAATTTTGCTATTCCTAAAAATATTTTTTCAAGCAAATGTGCCAAAGATTTGATTGTTTCAGGTTCTCAAATGTGACAAATTGCTGCTTTTCTTGGTATTACATGATAGTAAATTGAATGATTTGGGGTCTTTAGACTGTTGCTCGGACCAAACAAGACATTTAATGACGTCATTTTGTGCTGCAGCATATTGTGATGGACATTTTTCGCTGTTTTCTGGTGTTTTTATAGACCAAATGATTTATTGATTTGTCAAGATTTGAATTGGCAAATTGAAAACAGTTTATGGATTAGTGATTTATTTCTTTATATTAAGAAAAGTGTGTGTGTTTTGTTTGACCCTTATGTTGGTTCACTCATTGCTGCAGGACTGAGAGTCCTGTCCTCTGTTAGAATACACTTTTTAACTTTGTATGTGTGCAACCACAAATGGTTGTTTGTGTTCATGTGTAAACCTTTGGTTGCACAGTCCTAAGCAGGCCACCTGTCCTCTTATGCAAGCAGGCAGATGGTTTCATAGATACAGACATTAATTTTAGTGCAGATTTGAGGAGAACACATGTACAGTATCATCTGTGATTTAAACAGCCTGCAGTACAATATTAGGAAGACACCAGTTTTATGGAAGTTGATCCAGTCTGTGTAAATTTTAGCTTGCAAGGTAGACAAAGGGTTTACAAAATGACAAAACAAAGAAGCTGTTTTGCTCTGCATGTGTGTGTGTGTGTGTGTGTGTGTGTGTGTGTGTGTGTGTGTGTGTGTGTGTGTGTGTGTGTGTGTGTGTGTGTGTGTGTGTGTGTGTGTGTGTGTGTGTGTGTGTGTGTGTTGCAGTTACCAGCTTCAGCACTTTCACAATCTTTAAATAGTCAGCGGTTGTTTTGTTGCTGGGTTATAATAACAATACAGGCAGAAGTTCTGCTGAAGCCCAAAGTTATTGTACAATTCAATCAAATCTGCAAAACAAATTGACTTTTGCTTGCTAGTATCCACTGAGGACAGTATTGTTTATATGCTGTCCCTGATGAGGTGTGTACGCAGGGACACAGCAGAGGCTTTGCGGAAAATCCAGTGACGTAGTAAAATCACAAGCAATCAGGGGACATAAGAAGATAGTGTGATGTTAAAGGGGCAGGAGAAATAAAGGGATTGAGAGAGAGAGAGAGTGAAAAGGAAGATATTTAATCAGCTCAAATGATGCAATCCAGAGGTTGTGCCATGATTGCATAATAAAGTCCTGAACCGTTTGAAACTGAGGCTTTAAAAGTGCCAGCTGCTCTGAGGTGTGTTCACGGTCGGGCTGCTATCCTCGGCTGCCCGTGATAGACAGACCACGAGTTGCAACAGTGTCTGTGGAGCAAATTATTAGCTTTTTTCAATCAGTTGCCAAAAGTCATACTTACATCCAGTGTGATTTAATGTTGTAAAAAATAAAACATGCAAATGTTGTAGGAGGTGAATAGTTTTATAGTCGCCACATTAAATTATGTTTTTATTCGCTGTTTGTTAAAATGGTCGTCTCCTGTTCAAATCGCATATTATTTTTCAAGTCAATAAGCAGTTCTGTGATATAAACATTGCATCCATTAGCTGCAATATATTGAATGTCATCACTGAAGTCAATACCTTACCCGATTTGAGTAGTTAACCATAATTGATCATCAATAAATGAATGAATAACAAAGCAGACATAATTGTATTTGAGTAAATAAAATACTTTTGTGGTAAATCACAAATAACATTGGACAGTTTATATTATTTATTACATTGAAACATTAACGGGGAAAATGTATTTTGAAGCCATACGCAGCAATGCATGTACATTTTTAATGTCAAATTATTGTTTTCCCTGTTCTAGATAGGAAATCAAATTATACTTCATATACTGTAACATCTGAAGCTACAAACCGGCAGTCACATTATTAGTGCTGCTGTGAGGGTCATAAGCTGTAGCATTGAAAATATCTTGCCTTAGATGCCTTAGAAATAATTTTGAGTACAATGTTATGATGTTGAATAAATATATTGAACTCATCCCCTGTTTCTACCAATCCAAGTTAGTTTTTGTCTGATTAAGCTGCAGAATAAAAACTTGTTGCGGTTTATTTTCACATTTTCTGCCTGACGGACTCTTGCTATTCATACCAGATATCACTCATCATTTCATACTTGTATTTGGTCAGCAAGAATTATCGGTGTGCCTCGAGTACTCACTATGCAATATAAGAAATGAGCTGAGTTTTCAGTGGCAGCTAATGATACCACTCTAAATACTCCCTGTGAACTCAGCTTCTTCTCTGTGTTCTTTGATATGGTGCCAGGCGGAGGAAGAAACACACTCTAATTGCTTAGAGAATGTTTTCTGAAGGAGAGGCTACCGGCCTAGCCTGAGTCCTGCCTCCATGCGATAATTTTCATAAACGCACCACAGCAGTGTTTTGGACCTGCTTCTCTTAAGCGCAAATGTGTGTGTATGTGTGTGTGTGTGTGTGTGTGTGTGTGTGTGTGTGATATTATTTTTCTTCTTCTTCTTTGCCCACTCTTTTATAGCAGGGATCCCCAAATGCACTATGTATAGGGAAGGCAATAGTGATGTTTATTGTGCTTAAAAAGGTCCTGATGCAGAATGTTCCTGACTGAAAGTGCTATGGGCTGAACATGGATGAATTATTGAAGATATCGAATGAGTAGAGACAGAGGCATGATGGGAAACAACCCAGTGACCTGAATTCTTTGTTTGCTACTTTGCGCTACATCCTTGCAGATAATGTCTCGATTCTTAAGTTTCTGCTCAGGTCTCATGATACGAACGACTAAAAGCTAAAGTAAAAAAAATTATTACACATATTGGACAGTTTTGCCTTATTTTTACAGCATTGTTTTGCTTCCTCTGATATAAAACAGCAGTTGATCGTAAAATCCTTGTTGTCTTTCAATATAAATGTTTGTTCTTTCAGCTGGCTCAGAATGGATTAGCGACAGGGATATGCTTACATTTTATGACAGAAATAATCAAAAGGAGCATAACGAACTTATTAAAATGAAACACAACCTCTACTTTTGATGTCTGTCACAAGCAGGAACATTTGAAGACAAGTATGCAGTACACATTATACATCCACAACGGTATATCATACCGACACACATGCACGGACCAACCCAAAAATCCTCTTAATCTCACATCACAAGACCAGCATGGACAAGCTGCACAGGAGGGATCCAAATCCTGGATCACGACCTTCCTTGAATCTCGTCCAACTCCCCCTCAGACCTGAGTGGGCGTTTTTGAGAGCACATACAGGGATTGTCGTCAAGTCCCCGTGTCATTCTGGTGCATAAAAAAATAAGAGATGTTCTTTCCCTAAACACCTCACAGCGGGCGTCCACTCCCTGAGCCTCATGATCAGTTTCTATTTTATTCCTTTATTCCTCTCCTGCGTCCCTCCCCTCTATGGGTGCTCTCTGTGCACGACTCAGTATCAGCCCACAGACTCCCATACCAACTGGCACACACACACACACATGCAGTCCATGCACACACACGCACACACACACACAGGATTAACTTTCTCCTGATAAACCAGTTTTAGCCAGTGCACAGCGAGATTAAACACAGGATTTCACATTAGATAAACCCTTTATATATTTATATAGACTTACACAATGCACTGTCTTCAGAGCGTACTGCACAGCTGCTCTGACTGTGGGACAGAGTTCACGGTCTGCCAGCATCAGAAAACTATAAGCTGAAGCTTTGCAACAGGGCAATGATTGTCAGATAACCATTATTATCTCCTTAATGTCCATTGAGGCTGAAAGATTTGATCATTGAATTTTTTTTCCATCTACACCTGCTGTGAAATTTCCATGGAAACAATTTCACACAACACCAACTCCGTCCAATTTGTGGGTCTATTTTAAAATCTGAGAGTCCATTGGGACCCCCGAGCCTCAGCCCTACAGGCCCATTAGCTGGCTCTACTCCTATGTACTATATCATCTCAGACATGTTGAGCCTTGCCGATGTCTGTTGGGATTATCTAGACCGGCTAGCGTCCATTAAATGTACCTTTTTTGAAATACACAAGCCGTTCTCTATGTATTGATCAGCATAATGGAGAGAAAGTGGGAAGGGATATTAAATAAGAATGTGAATTGGTCTGAAGAGGGGATGCAGAGACTGTGAAATGATGGCACTTTAGGCTTCTGGAGTGGAAGATCAAGCGAATTTTCCATCCAGTCATAAAGCATGTTGTTGCTGTGAGATACTAAACTTGCTAACTGGACCATGGAATTGGCACAATATGACTCTCCAATGATAGCTTCACAACCTGCAGCTCAGTATTGAATTGAAGTATTGTATTAGATGGAATTGATTGAGTTACGAGAAGCAACAAAAGGGGACTGAATGCTTGTACACTGAGTAGAAATAATGAAAGCACTGGGAAATCAAGCTTTGTTGTTAGCCTGAGGACAAATTAACTTTCTTGCATGGAGAGATTGCTTCATTTAAAGTTTAATCTTGTCCTATTTTGTGCTGAGTAATCATACTTTTAAGACTTTGATTTCAAACTATTTTTCTAAATCTGTCTCTTGAGTAGAGTGAAATCCAGCTGCAGGCTGAATTTAGTTTACACAACAAAATGACTACAGTTTTCCCTTTTTCAATGATTCATTGTGTAGCTCTTAGCTGGAGCTCACAACTTTCATTCATTTCATATCTGTGGGGCTGCACAGGAAATAAACAGTGCAATCAGTGGTTCCCCTGAGCCCTCCAGCTCACATCTTTAACTGGCTCCCTTCTCACCCAACAGCACTGGGAAATCCCATTGGTATCAATGTCATGAGAGTGAGTTATTGCGCAGCTTGCAGCACGGACCCCTCAGGATCGGGAGAGTGAATTATCAATGCAGCTGAACACTTCAGGAAGGTCACTGGGAGAATTCCCCACTGGAGGTGAAACTAAGTCGTGTTCCTATTTCAAAGAGAGTGCCTTCATTTCATGAATAAATGTGAGGAGCTGCAGGGGTGGAGCTACTGCCTGCTATGAAGGTCGGCCACAATGACCCGCTTCAAATACTGGACATTCATTATTGTTGTTAACCGCAGAGTTTCTCTTTGCAATACATCATCACAGATTTGTTGAATTAATCATTCAAACATCCATCAGCCCCTCTATCCCCATATTGGATTTTACTGCTGAAATAACCTTGAAAAATCACCTCTGCTGGTATTAATAAAAAATTACATGCCAATGAGAAGCTAACGGCAAGCATGAATGCTGATACTACATGTATCTTTGTGAAATTGGTTGCAGCGTATAAGTTTTGTGGTGCTTCATCATGCGACTTTTCTTGAGGTATTGAGCTGTGTGATGATGGAGGAATGCTGCTGGTTTTTAATGCACATTATCACCACTGAGGCCCATAAAAGGATGGACCAGTTGATGACTGAAGGGATTTCTCCCTCCCTTTTTTCCGCTCACTCCCTTCATATCAGTTCATGCATTACATCGACTAAGTATTGTAAGTAAGTCTTTTTACAATTTATTTTTATCCCTTCTGCTTACAATTCAGACATGTGCTGCTTTTAAAAACGTGACTCTTGTTTGTCGTTATATTTTGCAAGATAAGATTATCATTTTTATCATTATATGATGCAAATTACAAGACAAAAACTAGTCATAATAAAAACAACAATAGAAGCAATAATGTAATGTAAATATGCTTTTACTTTAGCAGCTTCAACAAGCCAAACATAACTTACATGTAGACATTTATCCAAAGAAATTGAATAACATTTTTAATTGATTGCCTACATTTTCATTACTGAGTATTCAAAATATAATGTAGATACTGTATAAATGCATAAATATTAGTAAATGGAGCGTTGCATCAAAGTGCTGCATTGCGCTTATAGGAGTCAGCTGCTTCAAGAGTTCAGTGATTTAGTGTTTAATTTTCATAAAGTTCATACGTGCAAGCTTTTAAAAAGAATGGTCAAAATGAATGCAGCAGAGGCTGAGACATCCTGAGTGTTTGTGCCCAGTATGGACCAAGATCCAAAAACACGGGATCCTACGTTTTCAGTAAAACAAGCCAGATGGCTCTTAAGTAAAACCCTCCATGACAGGTGAATGCCCTCATCTTTCAAACTCCAAGACCTCAGCTTGTTTGGGTTTTCTGGATGTGTTGTAAGAAAAAAAATATCCTACATTATACAGCTCACATCAGAGCTGCAGAGATGCTTCATTCAGCTGTTTTCACAGGATGAGTACTGCCTAAAACCAACTTGTGCTGTTCCCCTTTCATGCTTTCCTTTCACTGGCTCATTCATGTCCTGTTTGTCCGCCAGCTTAATATTGACATCCAGTCATAGTCATGCAGCCATAATGACCTGACTACTCTGCTGATACCTTCATGGCATCAATGCCATTAGCTGGTGTAGATTCAAGGGTTACCCCAACGTCCACCTTATGTAATACATTTTTTTTTATTGCTGACTCCATTAAGATTTAATGTCCCATATGTGTTCCAGCAGAGCTTCACCAAAGAGCAGAGCCTCATCCAATCCATCCCTTAGTGCAAGTGCCGCTGACTTAATTATATTTTAAATGTGTATGTTTTATTTGTCAGTGTAAGCAGGCAGACATATAAACATGATATAAATGTATAAATATGTCAAAAATGTATATATCAATTTTTTTCACGGTATTTTTTATTTTCCTCTAAAAAGAGCAAAACCTTTGCACTCCAGTAGGACGACAGGTGCATAGGAGAATACCTTAGATAGACAATATAGAACAAAAACTCCTGCACACTGGCTTCTTCACTTCCGCATATAAATGTATTTTAGTCACAACGGTTCAGTACGTAGACCTTCATCAGGTTATTTTTGATTCCTCTAAATATTTTTTAAATGACCGTCCTCTGTCTCTGTCATCCTCAGGCATGCACACCAGCATCAGCGAGATCCTGAAGGAGAAGAGCCTGAAGCCGTCTCGCCGCAGCCTGCCCTGCCTGGCCCAGAGTCAGACTCATCCAATCAACCTCAACCACTTCCTGTCGGTGCCTCTGAGCCCGGAGCCCAAACCAGAAGTCGAGGGTCTGAGTCAGAGCATCAGCACCTCCTGCAGCCTCCTGCCCCCGCAGACAGGTCAGTCTTCTTGGAGGAACCTACTGATGCCTTCCTAAAACCTGTTAGTGGATAAGATGCTTCAGTCATGAGTTTGCATCACTGATATATGTTAATTTAAAGTTTACCTTGGAGGTATCTGTAGTGGATAGTCGGTGTCACATAGGCCTTTATACAATGACTTATATTTTTCTCTGCTTATGCAAAAATGACTTATACTGATTTAAAAAAATAAGATTTTGCAGATGTCTTTTTTTTACAGGTGTAAAGTTTTGCACATTATTTGTTCTTTGTTGCCTCCTACGCCTGGCAAAAGCTAAATAGCATTGAACTTGTATATGAATTTGCTTCGTATGCAGCATTCAAGTGGTCATCATGATAAGTGTTTTTCTACTCTGTTTACCTAAAAGGAAGGCTTTCACAGGAAACAAACATCATGTCTGTGAAGCAAACTGTTTATTTTGTCTGTACGGTGTGTGTCATCATTCGCTCCATACTCTGCTCCGACGGTATTGTTGTCATGCTCAACAGGAACAGAGTTGGTTGCGACACAGATTGTCATAATGTTGGTGACATTTAAGGCACGTGCACAGTACTGATTTAGCCGATAATGCTGCAGAGGATTTAGAAAACACAGTCACATGTGTCTGGTGCCCTTTTAGAGGCAGTGAGAAAGTGTGGGGGGGGGAAGCCGTGGCAAGGAAACAAAACATCCCAGCATGGACTGCAAAAACGAAATGCCTTTCGGAGAGGGAACATTTTTCAGTCGTACTAATATCTTCAAGAATATTCAAAAGGCCGTTGACAGTGAGGGCTCTATCGATGCAGCACTCCAACACCTTGGTATTTTCATGACCTTGAGACGCCCTTTGCCCAACCCTTTGGTATTACGCTGCTTAGTGGAGTGTGCAAAAGTGAGAAGGGATATGCAGTTTCATGCAGATGAGGCAGCACAAGGTGAGGTGTTGCTATTTTGATGAGTGGCTCTTTGTCGTTGTGCTGAAAATAGACGTCTGAGGAACAGGTTTTTTCTCTTGGCCCAAAGAGGAGGTGCAGACAGGAGGAGAGAGTGAAGACAGACCAACCAGCCTCTCACCTCTGTGCACCGATAGATGTGTTTGATTGGTTTACGACAAGAGTTTTCAGTCATTTTTTCAGCACAGTTGACACTTTTATTACCAAACACAAATGGATTGTATTGGCTTTCATTGTGGAGGAAATTCAAGTTGATGTCTGAAAACAAGACAAATCACCGCAAACAGTTGGCCACAACTTTGTTGACTTTCTGTACTACTGCCATGTACTTTTGATAGTAGTTGTACTGGATGAAATAGTTTTAACGTTGTTAATTCTGATGTTCTGTATTATCTGTGGTGAGTAAGAGATACATTCTTCCACTTTATCATAGGGACATCACACGCAAGCTGCTATGGTGACTTTTCTCTATTTTATGGAGATATAGCCATTGTAAAGATTATCAGTTATAATCTCCAAATAGACAGAAGAAAGGACAGCTTTCTCATAATCCCAGCCTGGATCAGGGAAAATGCTGATTTAAAATAAAACTAAAGAAAGGAAAAAAAGAGAAAAGGAAACGCTACAGCTAGTGTTTTTGCATTAAAACTTAATTATTTCTGTCCAAGGCCCAATAATGTGCTTACACACACTAAAACAAATTGTTGTCTAGAGGGGTTGTTACTTAGTGAAGCTAGTCATTGTTATTGTTTGAATGATTTTGATTTTTTGTACACCTGATTTCAGCACAGCAGTATAAAGATCTTATAACTATAGAAACAGCAAGCCTGCTGGCGGTGAATTAGACTTATTTGACTTGAGAAATGAGCCAAGCTGTCACACATAACAAGTGCTGTGCTGTGAAATGATAGAACTCCCTATAGGGTGTAAACTATGTCATGCCATTAGTGCATGTATTATGAGATTTAGACGTAGTGAGATGGATTATTATACCCACTGAATATATTTTCCTCCTCATAAAAGCAATACATTTTGGACAAAATGCAAAAGCGTCTGTATGTTGTGTTGCTCATCAATTAGGCAGACTTCTTCTTATTTGTGGCAAAAACAGGCAATCTGATACGTTTTCAAAACACTGAGCATCTAAAAAAATGATTTCTTAGCACAATCTGCATTCATGTCTTGCCTCACAGTGTGGGTTTAGCAAAACTTTATTTTGTGTGTGCACATCAGTTGGTTGAACAAAGATTCAGGAAGGAAGGAAACAGGATTGGCCCTCTTTCAACACTAGTGCATGGATCCATTAAATTGCATCAAGGTGTTGCTCTCAAGCTGGCACCCATATGTAACGATTTTACTTGTTTCAATGTTGGCAATTGGATTAAGGAAAATATTGACTTCAACAACAGCAGAAGACTCGATGTAGAAAGGATATTTTTTTGTAGTGCGCTACTAGTTCAATAACAGTCTCTTTGCTCATGCTGTGTTTGTGTGCAGCAGAGGATGGAAAGGATCAGTACGTGGAGGAGTCAGAGGTGACTACGTGTGAAACAAAGGCAGACGAGTCATTCCCGCTCCAAAAGCCTGTCAAACGTGCTAAATTAGAGGCCCGCGCAGATTCAGTTCAGGTAACACTCTCCTAGTTATTCCACAATTATTATTACAACTGTACACAATGTTAAGGTGTTGGTATTTATCACTGAGCAGCTTCAAACATTACCAAGAAATCAAGTATGAAACATTGTTGCTACAGGGAAAGCGTCCAGCTGGGTCCTCCGGGCTGTTTTTCCGAGATGGGAAAAAGCGTATTGACTACATTCTGGTTTACAAGAAGTCCAGTCCACAGGTGGAAAAGAGGTGCACCTTTGAGAAGAATCTACGTGCTGAGGGTCTAATGCTGGAGAAGGAGGTAAAAATATGTTTGGTTTTAGAAGACTTTCATTTCCTCAACTCAGTGCTCAAACCCCTATTTCTTTTTAATCTGAAAGCCGTCGTTGACAAACAACGACATCATGTTTGTGAAGGTCAATGCTCCGTGGGATACGCTTTGCAAATATGCAGAACAGATGAACATCCGAATGCCTTTCAGGTAATCGTATTTGTAGTAAAAGATTGAGCCTTTATCTCTGCAAAGTGTGAAGGTCAGTTCTTTTTCAGTGGCTGGCGACTTTAACAAATCTCTCTAACATGTCTTTTTGTTATTCTTTAAGGAAAAAATGTTACTTTACGGACTGGAAGAGCAAAACCTTGGGAAGGTAAGTAGGTTTAGCGTATAGGATTTTTTTTTTCTCTGTTGCTCTGTGGGGGAAGGAGGCTTGATGATTCAGTGCCTCTAATGAAATACCTAAGCTGCAAAGCTGCGAGTCTTGATCCGTGATGTGAGCTGTGGATGATGTTTCACTACTTAAGTTATCAGTCACCTCAGAAGAGAAAGTTTAGGTCAAACCGTCATTGTCCTTTTTAATCCAATCGCTGAATGAGCATTAATTAATCCAGGATTAATCAACCCTTTACACAGGCCGTGAGTAAATAAACGCTATGTATATAGTCTGTGATTATATTTTTTAATTGAAAAGTCACCCCCCCATGTGCAGCACTGAAAAGTAGCAATAACTGAAATGGATGGAGAGTCGTTTAAAGATCAGTAATTAAGTGCAGTTGCTCTGTTTGTTCACATTTACTTGATTAATTAAACTTTCCAACCTTTAAAAAAAAAAAAGCACAGTCATTGTCATTGTGAAGCGTACAATACTGCAGCATTGACGGTGCTTTTCTATGAAAAACTTGTAATCTTTCAGTCAAATAAATGGAGCTGCACAGGCTGATTAGCATACTATTTTTAGAGAGATGCACTGGCGCTTTGATGTGATGTTCAACAGTTTACCAAGCTCTGCACAGGACTCCGAATTTCCATCTCGTAATCTCACTGGAATGCAGATAGAAACAGTCTAACAACAAATCACGGAAAGAAGTTCATATCAGCATGTTTTGTTTGAAAGACCTTTTGTTGACATACTTCGTAAGTATTTCAGTACTTTAAAATCCCTTTTGCTTTTAAGGACCGAAAACCCTTTTCTTAACATTTACCTTATTAAGACCTTACTGTGAATGATGCTGATCCTACATTAACGCAGCATTTTCTGTCAAATTTAGAGTTGTGTTCGGATATCTTTCAGATCCTTTATGTTTTGCTTGTGCCCTTCTCATTGGTTTGAAGTGGGAAGGACTCAGTTGGGAAAAGGTGATGTCACACTTACATGCACCAATCAGGATTCAGCAAAATTTAAGTTTAGATCTGTTGCTTTAGTCTATTGTCAACCAAATCTGGTCAAAACAGACCCACATTTTCCGTTAAAGCAGATTAGCGGAGTTTATTACTGCAAAACTCTTAATACAAACATCTAACATCAGTATTTACTATAATAGAGAAATATATTTGCTTTGAAACCACGTTCCAGTGATGAAAGGTAATGAAAATGATGTTTAAGCAACAGCATTGAAGGTGGATGTTTATGTTTAAACTTGATCCCTTGTAAAGCTTTGAATAGGCCACAGTTAGTGTGAAATTACTGCTGGTGGTGTGACTCATATTACTTCCATCCTTTGGCTTTGTTTTGAACAGAGTTAAGATGATAACCATCATAGGTGGGACTTGACAAAGTATCTGCAATAAACATGTCATAGTGTTTTATGATACTTAACCATGTAGATTAATAAACTCTATTAATAAATAATGTGTCACAAATAAATGATGGAGTATAAAGGTTGAAGGAGTTGACAACATGGATAATATTGAACATTGGTGATGTTATTTCACCTTGACATACAGTTTTATAAGTACATTTTAATGGTCGTGCTTGGACGGCACACACACCTACGCACACAGAGCAGACGAAGCTCACACAGACAAGAATCACTCGCCCACCTGTCCAACTGAGAACAAAGCACTTTTGTGGGAGTGATCTTAGTCATCGTGAGCAAAGAGGAGCACTGTGATTTTCTCCGAGCTCCTGCAGTCACTAAGCTGTTGCTCACAATAAAAAAAATAGGCCTTATGTGTTTTACTAATGGTCCGTCACCTACTCACGTCCCTGTAAAGCTGAACAAATGGGCCGTGTGCAGGTAGTGACAGCCTGCTGGGTTGATATCATTACTTTCAGCACAGTACCTGTCCCCTTCACAACAACATTCAAAAAAATGTTCTCTATTTTCAACCAGAAATCCCATTTATATTTATTTAATACATATCAGAGCAGAGCCTGACAAATTGGACCTCTCCAGAAAATCTGGAGAACATTTTACCCAGCCAACTGATGTTTAGCTCTGGGGATGTTAATGTTGGTCTGCTGGTTGGTCCACTCCATTGTTCCAGACTGAAATATCTCCACAACTATGGGATGGATTGCCATGACATTTTGTAGACACCAAAAGTTATGTATCCTACTAACTTTTGGGATCTCCTGACTTTTTGGACTAGTGGATGGATTGCTTTGAAATTTGGTATAGACATTCATGTTCCTCACAGGATGAATTGTAATAACTTTGGTGATCTGTTATATTTTAATCATCAATTCAAAATTGTAAGACTTTGGTTTATGACCAAACACCTTCAAATTAGTGACATTCCCATCAGCCTCAGCTGTACTTAGTGTTTAGTGCTAATAAGCAAAGCTTAGCATGCTATCACGCTAAACTATGATGGTGAATATGGTAAAGAGTATAACTGCTAAACAGCAGCACTTTAGCATTGACATCTTTGGTATGCTGCATGCTGATGTTAGCATTTAGCTCAAAACACAGATGTGCCTTAAGTATACCTTAATTTAAACTTTTAATTTTGAAGACATTTTTATTTTTAATAATTACTTACTTAAAAAATTAGGTTAGTTGACTGAAATATTTTGATGTCATCAGTTTCCACAAACGTTTTGTGTATTGTACAGTTCGGTTTTACAGTATCGGTAAAGCCTCACATTGCTGCAGACTCTTGCTCTTGTCTCTATTTATTGATCATAAAGGGGCCTGGGAAGGAGGGAAAGAGAGAAAGACTGTGACAATAACATTCAAAGGGGATACAATTTAGGAAACCAATGCATGCCTTCAAACTTCAACTGGTCTTAAATCCAGACTGGAGTATCTGGATTTAAGACCAGATACTCTTTTCCAATTCAAAGGAAAAGTGTATCATCCTTTGAATTGGATTTAGCAAGATGTTATCCTGGATCAGCGACTCACCAGCAACGTGAAAATAAAAAACGAGTCTGCAGCATGATGCCTTCAATGCATGCGTGTACATGTGTGTGTATACTTGTTTTTAGTGGGTGTGAGGCGGTGCCAGCTTGTCAAGGTTGTGTTAAGGGGTAAAAAGGTTAGGCGCCACTGATCCACATCAAAGAAAACAATCTCCATGTTAATCTGTGCTATTAATCCTGTTTTTCTCCGTACGTCCGAGCAGCAGATTTCATCTGAGATGTCGTCAGATAAAAAGCTGGCTTCCCAGAAATCCCATGAAGTTGGACAAAGAGGCTTTGCCTGACCTGGAGGAAACCGACTGCTACACAGCCCCCTTCAGCAGAGCTCGCATGCATCAGTAAGGAGGACATGCACTCAGTCATTCACATAAGTGTCACATAAGGACAGCATCTATACCTGTAGTGTTAGATGACATTTATCCTGCTCTATATCACTAGTTCCCCTCTTATCCATGGCATCCATTCATGTCCCGAGCTCTGGATGTTGAATTTAGAAACCAGCTGTCTTGTATATTTTATAGAGTTGAGTCAGAACTCAGAACGATAAAGACAAGCTGGTTCATAAATAAGGCATCGAAATAAAGCGGCAGATTCTCACAAAGTCATTCGATTTCTCCACCATTCCTGTCTTTTTTTTTTTCATTTTGATGAAACTTTGATGAAAGGCATCATCTAATTTAATTTGTCAGTGAATCATTTCCACTTTTCCTTCGCTTGTCAGCCTTGACGTTTCTTTTTAAAATAACGATTCTGGAATGAACACAAGACAGAGCTTTACACCCCAGATTGAGTTTTAATGAGCTTTGTATCGTTATGGGCTCAGCTCTCATTAATAGCTGCGACTGGATGATATTGATTGTTACATGATGAATAACTGAAGGAGTGTGCCGTTACTTTCCAGCTTCACCATCAACAATAGAGCGACCTTCTTCTCCAATTCCACCAGAAGCCGAATAGTTCATCATGTGCTGCAGCGCACCAAGTATGAGGAAGGAAAATCAAAGATGGGTAAGGCGCCACTCTTGCTGCTTTCTCCTCTTTCTCCTCTTTCTCCTCACGTACTAATCAATATTTCTAGTAGCGTCACATTAGTGTGAGAAGTTGGAAGAGGCTACATATTGTAATAAATAGAAAATATATCGTTTACATTTTTTGTTTCTGTTAATTTAATTAATTTATCCACCTTTATCTTTAGTATTAGACTTTACAGAATCAGCCCAAAATAATGAATGCCAAAGTAGCAAAGGAACAAAACAATAATTGTGTCTTTATCTTTATCTCTGTGTTTCCTGCCGGTTGGTTTGTGTTCATAATGTCAGTACTAAAACCATTGGGGGCATCAGTGAACGAGACTGTCTAGATTTTTCTGTTAATTTGGCTTCATGCAGCAATGGTAGGGTTGTGGTGGGAATAATGCCTTTGTTTTGTTTTTTCTGTGGGATGATTAAAATGTGAGCTGCCGCTGAGCTGTTGGTGTCGTCCAACTTGTGGCCGATCCCTCCTATCCTTCTGGCTGTTTTTTGGGGTTTTTTTTTGGTATCTGCAGTTAGCAAACAGCCCATCCACTCCCACATCTACTATATTGTCTGACTACCACAGACATGTTTGGCTGATTAAAGTTTGGCCTTTGAAGGGCTGGAACAGGTTTAACATTAATATTTTATAAGATCAGCTCCGCCACAAGAGTGGAAAATCCTTTTCAAATCCACCCCTCCCTGCTCATGCTCTCATTATCTACAGATTCAGTCAGTGGATGACAATGGAAATGAAAACACTATTGTCCTGTGAAACATAACATTTCATTCACTTCAGCCTCATACAGTAAAAAACCTGCAGCCAATACATACAGTTTATGGGATTGAGTAATTTTACAGCCAGTAATTATGGTCCAGCAAAAATATTTGCAGCTACTTGAAATTCTAACCTGAGTGTTATGAGCCTCTAATGGGCTTGTCTAATGCAGCTTGTCAGTAACATAATGCAGTAAATTGTTATGACTGTGGAAAAGTGGGTTTACATGAATATCTCATTGGATTCCTCTATCAGTCATGACTGGTGCTGAATTTTTAATGTGGCGTCCTTGTGCTTTTCTAGCTGCATCCTTTTAACATGACACGGTTTATTCTCCTACAGGTATCAACCGGTTATTGGGTAACAACACATATGAGGCTGCATTTCCTCCTCATGAGGTGAGAACATTTTTTATTGTGCTGAAAAGCTGTAGATATTTACAAATTGTCAAACTGTGAAAATTCCTCCTGCAATGAAGAGTTTCCTTCTCTTTATCTCATCAGGGTGGTTACAAAAGCAGACACCCAATTAAGACGCACGGTGCCCAGAACCACAGGCATCTTCTGTATGAGCGCTGGGCCCGCTGGGGAATCTGGTACAAATACCAGCCTCTGGACCTCATCAGGTAATCAACACAGCATCATGAACTGTTGTTGGACATTAACATGAGCTCTAGTGTCCTGGTGATGAGCCTTGTTTTGTCTTGTCTGAATAGACTATGGACTCAGTTGTTCATCTCCCTGTTTATAAAGATATCAAGGTTTCTGATCTCGGTCTGCTGTCTGAACAGGCTTGTGTGTCGTTGCCCGACATTCTGGCATGTCTGATATTTCTGGACTGAAGGATGTACGACATTCAGAGCATTAAAATAGCAACAAACTACTTTTTGCTATGTAAAGATATAGTGGAGTAAATTCTCACTGAGCAGATAATAAAGTTGCTCTCCCTCTGTGTGTGTTGTTATCCAAGCTTCTCGTTGCTTTGTTGACTTAGCCAGCCCGGTTGTGCATGCTTTTAGTGCATTAAAGTGCATGTGAGCGTGCCCGTATGGTAAGCTGATGGTCACAGCTCTGCTCTCATATAGTGGTAGCAGCTGATAACGCCATCACAACCGGCAGCTTTTTTGTGAAAGGGTTGCACCCACCCTTTTGTTTTACTTCAGGTGAACACTGTTATCTCTGTAAGCACTTTTGCCATAGTATGTAATGATAGCGCTGTTAGCACCGCTAGCTGCAAGCGGCATCACCAAGTTGAGCGCCATTGGGAGGCAATAGAACTGCTCTCAATCTCGTAAAATGCACCTTTTAACTTTAACTGTTGAGGTATTGTGGAAGTATGAAGGGTTTGGCTGCCTTTGCACCTCAGTGTTTTAATCTTCTCATTAGAGAGACAGGGCTGCACGGTGGTGTAGTGGTTAGCACTGTCGCCTCACAGCAAGAGGGGCCCGGGTTCAATTCGGGGCCAGACAACCTTCTGTGTGGAGTTTGCATGTTCTCCCCGTGTCAGCGTGGGTTCTCTCCGGGTTCTCCGGCTTCCTCCCACAGTCCAAAGACATGCAGCTTAGGTTAATTGATGACTCTGAAATTGCCCGTGGATGTGAGTGTGAGTGGTTGTCTGTGTATGTCTGCCCTGTGATAGGCTGGCGACCTGTCCAGGGTGTACCCTGCCTTCGCCCATTGACAGCTGGGATCGGCTCCAGCACCCCCGCGACCCTTAACTGGATAAGCGGTTACGGAAGATGGATGGATTAGAGAGACAAGGAATCGTTTGATATTTTGGGAAATATTATTATTCATGTTCTTGCCAAGAGTTAGATGAGAAAATTGATACCACTTGTGTGAAGTACAGAGCTGAATTCATCTCTTGTGCTAAGCTTGGCTAATTGCCTCCTGAGATGATATGAATTTGTCAACCATCAGAGATTTTTTCAAACTGCTCACACTAAGCAAGCGATCCCTTTAATGGTGGCTATAATCAATATTTTTATAATAACAATCTATCAAATGACAATATGTAAACAGTGTGAAAGAGCTAGCTCGTAGTGATACGTGTATATCAGCCCTGATCCTGAAACCAGGAACCACTACTGGGATACTAGTGTGCATCCAAACATACTTACTCTTTTTTTCCTCAGCAATGTCCATCAATGTTGATAGAGAGTTGCATAAACAGTTGGGAGTTGCCTGATACAGCTAATTGCCACTAATCTGCTTTACTGGCGCAGTTGTGGAATGAGTGTGTTGCTCAAGGGCACCCTGACAGCTGTGGTTTAGGAGGCAGTCACTGTTATTGAGTCATTTCCCACCACAGCATTATACTCTGTAAATATATGTGTGCCTTGTATGTGTCAGCCCAGCAGCCTCTCTCTCCATTAAGCTACCACAGCCACCTCACAGTACACTAACTACACACTATAGTAAATAGTTCAGGTTTAATGACAGTCAACACAGTTCATTGGTGAATTTTGACAATGCGGTCTCTCCTTCTCTCTCCCAGACGGTACTTTGGAGAGAAAATCGGTCTTTACTTTGCATGGTTGGGCTGGTACACCGGCATGTTGATCCCTGCCGCCCTGGTCGGCGTTTTTGTCTTCCTCTATGGTCTCTTCACTATGGACTCCAGCCAAGTCAGGTCAGTACACACAATCTGCTGTGTACCATATAAGATGAACACACTCCCTTGAATTGATTGAATGTGTATTTTAAAACATGTATAGTCTTGATTGTTGCTCTCCTGATTAATTGTCTCACCAGTAAAGAGATTTGTGAAGCCAACACCACCATCATGTGTCCAATGTGTGAAGAAACCTGTAAGCCGTGGACGCTCAGTGACAGTTGTGTCTATGCGAAGGTAAGACCAGTTCTGGTATCCATCCGTTTTCTCAGTCTCCTCTATGCACGTTGAAAAACTTGCTACAAACATTTTTCATCACCAAATAAACTAAAGATTTAGAAAGTTTTCTTTTGAATAGATCATGATCAGAGGAAATAATGATGTATTTGAAACCTATTAAATTCACTTTTTATTGAAGATGTTGAAACAAAAATTATATTTTAAAGCTTTTAAAAATATAAAATATTGTATTTTAATATTGAATGAAACACCTTTTGAATCAAAGGTTTGGTTAAAGGTTTTTGGAAATACACTTTGATATTCCATAAGGATCATCTAATCTCATTTGTCAGTGTCAGGGAATTATAGGCATGCAGTGATCCGGCTCTTTCAGTCACGATGCTGTGTTTAATTCTTAAGCTGTATGCCTCACTGTGTTTAAGTGACTGGGATGATTCTTCTATTTTGTAACATCAGGCTTGATTTAAACATGGCTTCCCAGACTTTGTCAAAGAAAATGTAACAAATAAATACATAGACACATGACTTAGTACGCACATGTGTAATCAGACGGAAACACAGAATTTAATTGAATAGATCGGCCTCAATGTTATCGATACACGATCCAACTACTTGAGTCGGTATCAGCCCGATATCAGTATCGGATCAGTTCATCACTAATTAAATAATTTATATACAGCCAACAGCCATTTAGTTTAGCTTATCAGAAGACTGGAAACAAGACTCAACAGCTTGCTTGCTCTGTCCAAGGGTAAAACCCAATTTCTTCATTATTTAACATTTTTACTCTACATATTTTTTAAGCTATTACATAAACAAGATTCAACGTGTTAATTAGTGAGCTTTAGATGTGCTATTAGCCAGATGTATACGGTGGACAAAGCCAGGCTAGTTGTTTCACCCTGTTTCCAGTATTTATGCTGAGCTAAGCCAACTCGCTGCTGGATGTAGCTTCATTTTTATTATGCAGACTCAAGATTGGAATCAATCTTTTCATCTAACTCTTGGCAATATTGCTAATAAGCTTATTTACAAAACTATTCTTCTAAGAAGTGTCTCATGTGAGGCCCCAAACTCAACCATGAGAGACCCTGAAGTACGACTTAGATAATCACAAAGTCATGACATGCATTAGACAAAGGTGAAGCTGTTGAAATCTAAACAAATCAATGTCATGATTCAGTTTCATCTGTGAAGCTACCATTTCATGAAGCACTTTTTCAGAGCAGCCCTTTGTGTGCTTGTGTTTCTAGGTGACCCATCTGTTTGATAATGGCGGCACTGTGTTCTTTGCCATCTTCATGGCTATTTGGGGTAGGTAGAGGCTGTTTTTTTTTGTTGTCCCCTTTTTCGAACACTTGTTGTATTACATCAACTATGTGCTTCACTTGATACAAACCCTTCGGGAATTCAAAACTATTTATACAATAGTGTGTCAGTGCTTATGCTTCCACTCTCCACTCAACTGCTCAAAACACATTAATCTTGTCAACCGAGAATTCAATACTGTAAACACTCTGCAGTGCAAACACAGAAGATCTTCACTCTGTAATACATTAGTCATCGAATAAATCGTGGGCAGGTTCTACTGTTTTAGCGTCTGCACATACACTCCCAGTGCTGTCCTGATGTAATTAGTCAGTTAATTAAACATTTCTCCAGGGGGGAGACGGTATCGTTAAGCTGTCAGCTCTGCAGAATTGCACCATGATAGCGGTATAATGCAGCTATGCTTCCCACAGCTATAATATCTATGCAATGTGAGTTTGAGCAGCGTCTGGCAAAGATTCATCTATCTGTCGGCATGGTAAATAATCACCTGTGCCCAGAAGGAACATTTGGCACATTGTGTTCTGAGACTGGGCTAAATGAAGGCCAAGGAGAGCCGAAGAGCCGAGGGAGTTCCAGCCAGCCTCCCTGACTGAGGTCTGTAAGCTCTGGCTTTTGGCAATGTGGACCAAAGTAACTGTACTGCGCCACTGAGCGAGAACACTCCGGGTCTGCTGTGTCTGAGCATGTGTGTGCAAGATAAAGATGAAAAATTGGTTAGCCCAGGGGAACGAATGTGGGCATCTGAGACGGCTGCTTTTCTCTCTCTTAAAACAAAAGTGGGTCGAGTAATATTAAACTTCAACATCTTTCACAGCAGTCAAAGTTGTTCTGAATGAGCATTCATATACTAGTGCTTTTTAAGACCACAATTCCTTTGTGTGTTTTCGAAATTTATGTTCTTTACTAGAACCATTCAGTTTTGCTTTAAGTGTATGAACAAATAACACATACAGTGTATATAAGCATCAATTCTCTGCTGATTATTTTCTTGATTAATCAGATAGACTTAAAAATGAATCAAAATAGTAAAAAAAAGTCTGAATGCCCAAAGTGATGTCAGGGAATTGCTTGTCTAAAACCTTAAAATATAAGAAATTCTGCCAGTTGGAACTAAGGATTTGTTGTCAGTGTTTCATTAAAAATTACTCAATTATTAAAATAGTTGTAGTTTTAGCTCAAACACATTTAATATGTCCAGATGTATAAAAGAGCTGTGTTAAGGCTGCACAGCACTGTTCGAATACTCATGTCAGTTTTCATTATACATTCTTCTCTCTGCTGCAAAATCACACATGCATTTAATATGTATATTTAATGAATACTGACAAAATGCTGAGTCAGTAGTATAGAGTTACAGTGTGCTGTCCATCACAGATACATGATTGCACTGTTCTTTCCCACTGAGGTCCACCTGTCACTGTGTTTGCACTAATGCTACTTAGACACATTTCTCCACATATATTGGACCACACAAATGTTGATTCTTAGGTGGATTCTGAAGCCATTCAGCCTTTATAAAAGCCTATTTTACTGGTGTTATGCATGCATAATAAACCAGAAAAAAGTGTTGACAGAAAAAGATTAGTAACATCATTGCTGGTGTTGTGTGCAGCTCAAGTCACAATAGAGTCAGACACAAAGGAAAGGCTGCCTCCAGAGTGAATTCTTCCCACAGAAAGATTCACTTTTGAAGTCTTTTAACACAAAATGGAGCTTGCCTGACAAAGATGTGACTTTGGGGTTATGCATTGTACAAGTAAAGCCTATTTGCTGTTGCTACTTCTTTAACGTCTCCACAGAAACTAAGCAGGTGGCGAACTGATGGCCGTAATGAGTTTCCATATGGTCCACGCACGTCACTGCAGCCTGTGTTTCACTCTGATTATTTGGCCGATTATGTTTCGTTTGGTTCTGCACTGTGTCCACAGTGAATGGCCCTCTGCAGTCACATGATTATGATTATCAATCATACTCTGTGTTACACATCAAAGTTGATCAATAATGTGATTGATTCCTGATCTCCCTCTGCAGCCACAGTATTCCTGGAGTTCTGGAAGAGAAGGAGGGCAGAACTGACTTATGACTGGGACCTCATCGATTGGGAGGAGGAGGAGGTACGTCAGCACCATCCTCTAATAGATCAGACATCATTTCATTACCACAAAGCACGTCTTTTAAACTTGACACTGATTACCTGGTATAAAAAAGAAGAGGACTACACAGCTCAAAAGTTCCTTCTGTATTGTGTGTTGTGAATCAGGAGGAGCTGAGGCCTCAGTTTGAAGCCAAGTACTCCAGGGTGGAGAGAGTTAACCCCATCTCTGGCAAGCCCGAGCCTTTCCAGCCCTTCTCAGACAAACTCAGCCGGCTCATGGTGTCTGTGTCCGGAATATTCTTCATGGTAAACCCCCTTTGATCTTTTGAATAATCTCCCCTTTTGGGACTCAGCCTCAGACTGAGATCACCGTGTTCTTTTTGTGCCACCTTTGGAGAGTTTGTGATGTGCAAGCAGTGGCTTAACATTTCCCCCTGCTGGATGAAAGCAGTATTAAGAGGAAATGGTGGATTTGGCCTTTCTGATGGCCTAATTTCTCCAGTGGACTGATTACATTTAAATGATTAAAGAGTGTTTTGTTTACCTGCATAGTTAATAGGTTTTCACTGTATCACCGTATAAGATAAAAACCTCTCCACATGCATATAACATCCTGTACTTTATGCTTCCTTCTGTCCATCATCTCTGCTCAGATTTCCCTCGTTCTGACCGCGGTGTTTGCCGTGGTGGTTTTCCGTCTCATCGTGATGGAGAAGTTTGCTTCCTTCAACTGGTATTTTGTGAAGACGAACTGGCAGTTTGCCACCTCTCTCACTGGCGTCTGCATCAACTTTATGATCATCATGTCTCTCAACGTGGTGGGTGTCTGGACAAGCATCATCTGGCGCGTTTACATATTCTGTCCAATAAATGTTTCATGAAAATGTTTCATGAAACATTTATTTAGAACTCTGTTCCAGGAAATTTCCCATCCACAGCCAGAAAGTCTTTTGGTTTTTTTTTTATTTGCTGAGATTCCTGTTTCCTCTCTTTTTCATGATCATTATCCACCTCAACCTTTTCCCTCTTGATGCTTACGAGTACTATCATCTTGTCAGGTGTATGAAAAGGTGGCCTATCTGCTGACAAATTTAGGTGAGCGTTGTGCACATGCTGCATGCATTCATACCTTCATTATTTCTTGCCTACCGGGCATTGATTTTTTCCCCTTGTCCACCCCAAACAACCTCCGTTTCTCCCCCCTCAGAGCACCCACGGACAGACTCGGAGTGGGAGAACAGCTTTTCTCTGAAGATGTTCCTGTTCCAGTTTGTAAATTTGAACAGCTCCACATTTTACATCGCTTTCTTTCTTGGAAGGTAGGCTGCCTGCCATGAACTCTACAGTTCCTGTTTACAGTGAATTTAATGAGCGATTGTGTAAAGATGTTTTATTTCAAACTCCCATGTCATGAAATCTGCCAAGACTTTTTCCCCCTCCCTCCCTGTAACCAAGCTGTGGTCTATTGGACATAATTAGTACCTTTTTAAGTGTCTCTTTTTTCCTGCTCAGACTTTATTAGTTTTTCTCTGATTGGATTTCAATGTTGCCAATGTCAATCTGTTCAGGTTTGCTGGCAGGCCTGGAAAGTACAATAAACTCTTTAATCGATGGAGATTGGAGGAGGTGAGTGCAATTAGGCATCATCATAAGTGGGCTGATTATTGCCTTCTGTTTAAGGATATATTTAGAATTGTCACGTAATTCATCTTTTACATGATTCGCCCTTATGTAAACCATTAATCTCCCACATTATTAGTGGGATTTAGAATTTTAATGATCAAGAAACAGAATGGGATGAAATGTGTCGCAGGATACGCTCATTGATTGGCTTTGAATTATCAGGCATGAAATATGGATGTTAAAATTATTATATTGTATGTTATATAATTATATTTTTCTCAGTGTCACCCGAGTGGCTGTTTGATTGATCTCTGCCTGCAAATGGGAGTCATCATGTTCTTCAAACAAATCTGGAACAACTTCATGGAGCTTGGTTATCCGTGAGTTACATTCTATTATAATCATTCTTTCTCTATGAACTATTAGAAATGCCACGTTTATTACCTAAAGCTGTAAATTCATGCGATTGGCATTTTACAAACCTTTTTTTGGGTCCTTTAGCTGATTAGCATATGAAAAAGCTTGTCTCCCGCAGAAACACATAAAATCCTGTTGTGTGGGGCTTAGTTAAAGGCTTCCTGCAGTGCTCCTTGAATTGTCAGAAATAATTGCTTTGATTTGACAGTTAGCTACTTGCTACGTTTTCAGTTTGCTGCAGAACTGGTGGTCTCGTAGGAAGATGAAAAAAGGAGGTGGTGGAGGGCCGAATGTAGAGAGTAAAGCTCAGCTTCCACAGTGGGACAAAGACTGGAACCTGCAGCCGATGAACGCCCATGGACTGGTGGACGAATACCTCGAAATGGGTGAAACATTACATTCTATTTGAGTTTTATATTTGTCTGAAGAGGGAAGATAAAAAAATCAAAGTATGTACATTATTTGAGCCAAAGTTGAGACGATTTTCCTTCTGCAGTTCTCCAGTTTGGCTTCACCACCATCTTTGTAGCGGCGTTCCCGTTGGCTCCTCTCCTGGCTCTCCTCAACAACATTATTGAGATCCGTCTTGACGCCTACAAGTTTGTCACTCAGTGGAGGAGACCCATGCCTGCCCGAGCCACCGACATAGGTTAGTGGTCTGCCCCCACACCTCCTCCGTGTCTCTCACACTGTGGCTGTTGTATTTTTAGACCATAGCTACTTTTCCAACAGTCATACATTATGGTAAACAAACATGTTCCATTATCTATCCTATGGAGATAGATCTGTTCCCATATCCTCTGCGTCTGTACCGCCATATGCTGCACCCTCGCCTCCAATCACTACCTCTCATGACCAAATGCTTCTTGTGGCATGTTGCCCTGTAATTAAAGGAACAATCCACCCTGAAACATTTTCAGTTCTTCTTCTTCTTCTTCTTCTTCTTCTTCTTCTTCTTCTTCTTCTTCTTCTTCTTCTTCTTCTTCTTCTTCTTCTTCTTGGTTTAAGCCGACATTTACGGATCTCACAGAGATTAATCTAATGCAAAAAAAGGCTGAGGGATGATTTTTCTTCACTCACAGTACAGAAGCCTTAATAGACTTTAGTTTGATGCAGCCAAAAAACATGTGGTATTTTGAGTAACACAGTTCACAAACCCCTTGCTTACATAGCTTTATATGTGTATATATAAATATAAACAATATGTCCTTTCACCATCTCTGGAGGCTGTTGAAACCTATTTTCATTATAAGGTATTTTGGTAAATAATTAAGTGACGAGAAGTAAATAAAGCACGGTAAAGGAAAGTGAAACAATTTCCGTACTTTATAAAGTCTCTACTTTATAAAGTAGAGAAAATGTTCTTTCTCCTGTGGTTTGTCTGTCAGGTATCTGGCATGGGATTCTCGAAGGTATCGGCGTGCTGGCAGTCATCACCAACGCCTTCGTCATCGCCATCACCTCAGACTACATCCCCCGCTTTGTTTACGCCTTCAAATATGGCCCGTGTGTGGACAAGGGACACCACCATGAGGATGAGTAAGCACTTAGTATAATGTGTAAGCTGTAGATATTTACGGCAGAGCGACTGACAGCGTCTCCTTTTCTCCCTCAGGTGTTTGCGAGGCTACATGAACAGCAGCCTGTCTGTGTTTGAGGATACGAAGAACAGCAGCAAGATCAGGTACTGCAGGTACAGAGACTACAGAGCGCCGCCCTGGAGCTCAGTGCCGTACGAGTTCACCCTGCAGTTCTGGCACGTCTTGGCTGCCAGACTGGCCTTCATCATCGTCTTTGAGGTAGGTCAACATTTCTTCTTCGTGTGTTTACCAGCAAGGCAAGTTGCTAAAACTAAATCCCCTATGTCTTCAAAACTATGAAACTACAGAATGTTTTGTAGCTGTAGCGGTTTTTACTTTTAATGATTAATGTGCTGTCCTTGGTAAGTGAAAACCTCACAAGCTTGATTTAAGTGATTTTAACACTTTAATTGAATCTTGCTGCTACAGTAAGTGGTGGTATTTCACAAAAAAAGCACGAAAATACATCCCAAATTACATGGTGGTCCAGCCAACAAAAGGCATCATGTTTCTTCTTCTTTCCTTGAAAAGTAAACAACATTTTCCCCTGAAAACGCTGCCTTCTGCAATAATTTATAAAGTGAAGAAAAACTGGCATACCATGCGCCTATAAAACATTATAGGGCCCATAATGTTCTTTATTGTGGTACACACAGTGTTAACCTTTGCATTTTTTATTGAATTGTGCAGCAAATACTGGCAACTAAAGCATAGTTCTGTGGAAGGTAACTCATAAATGATTAATGCTTCACTCAGCACCTGGTGTATGGGATCAAGTCCTTCATAGCGTACCTCATTCCGGACATGCCCAAGGATCTCTGTGATCGTATGAGGAGAGAAAAGTACCTGATGCAGGAGATGATGTACGAAGCCGAACTGGAGCACCTGCAGAAGGAGAGGAAGAAGAACGGACGGCGTTATCACCATGAGTGGCCTTAGCTTTTACCCCGCGTCTCCACTTCATACCGCACAGCCCTCAGCTCACGGGCACAACCTCCCTGCGCCTGCTTATTTATGTATTTTAGCTTTCAGACTCTAGCTTCACTCGGCTGATTCTGTACACCAAAGACACCCTCTTCTGTAACAAGATCCTCCCTCAAAACCTGTCTTGCTTCAGGCATTAAACCTGACCACTCCCTCGCCATCTGTTTCACGTCCAGCGTTGGAGCTGCTCCTGGTTTCAGGCTCCGACCGTTTCCTAACCCCGCCCCTGATGCCTCACCTGGCTTCATCCAGCAGGTTGCCCTTGGGTCTATGTTGTTTCAAGGCTTCACTGGGGGGAAACCTGTGCAATTGTAATGTTTACTATGCAGATCAAGGGCTGCAGATCACCACTGTTCACTTTTGGCACCCATCCTGCACTCTCTCTGTGTGGCAGCTAGCACTCCGCTTTGACTCTGTTTGATGCAGCTCGCAGCATGGCCGTAATTTTTCTCACGTGAGCATCAGCAGAGCCACCGTTCTGCCTGTTTTATGTGACGGAGCTACTGACACTTAGCGTTTCTTGTTGCAAAAGAGATTCTGGTGATGTGGCACCAAATACAATGGACACTGTTCTTGCAAAGTGACTATATATTGCCCTTAAAGCATGCTGATTCATACTTGCAGCAAGAAAAAAATAAAAATAAAATAAAAACAACAGCATTCATTGTGGAGGATGTGAACATCCATTTAGTACATTTGACAAAGATATCTCTATGACAATATATAAAGTGCATGGTAATATTGTTTTGTACCTTTTGATAGACAAAGCCCCTGTCTTGATGCCTGGTTCACGTGTGTCTGCACTCGGTGTGAGCTGTGTGTTAATCTCTGTTTGTCGTGCTGCTGAGCTTGGCTGTCTTGAGTTGAGGAAATGTGAACTTAGTGCGATTTGATTGTGCCTACAGTTGTGCGCATCTCAATTGTGTCACCAACATCACGTGTGCCTGTTTGTGCTGCACGTGCCCTTTTCAAGTGCAAGGAATATTCTCTCTCGTTGTCTTTTTGTGTGATCTTCTGTAAACTCTCTGAACTCTCTGGTAAGGATTTGTTTTTGATGTGAGTCACACCACACTACCTACTCGGGTCTCAGCTAATGGCTCTGAAACACGGTATACGTTGTAATGTGACTCCCTTCATGAACAATGTATACACTCGTATGCAGGAGCCGCAAATATGCTCTTCCGTTCTGTGCTTGCGGCCTGTTTTTCATTTGTTGTTGGAAGCCCTGATGCGTGGTTGAAACTTGGATCACTTAGACATACCTGTGGCTTGGATGTTCAGCTTGCAAAAAAACATCCATCCACTGTTCCTCAGTCACGAAGAACACCAACATACTTCAGTTGCAGTTCTTCGCTAAGATGCGGTTTCGGCTGCTTTCTGACCTTTACTGATGTGAAACAGAGAAATGCAGAGTCATGACCTTTTATTGTGGTCAGGATGCAGCATGTTTTTGAGAACTCAGGAAAACTGAGGCCTGTTTCATTCATGTTGAGATGGAGAGTTGTAGAATGAACAGCATTAATGAGTGGGGTTGTATTTTGTAGGTGATGAGAGCTTCAGTACAGGTCACATTGATCATATCATAGTAAATAAGATTTAATAAACATGAGAGTTACAGCAATCTAACAAGTGAAGATAAAGAACATTGCTAACCCGAATGCATTGCAGACCACTGAAAAAACGTTTTTATTATTATTATTATTTAAATGTGTTTATTTATTTATTTTGCTGTTCTTTGTATATACATTTTATGATGTATGTGATGTTTTTATACTTTTAATGTTGTGCTACCAGCACTAGTTCACCTATTTTCACCCTCAGATAAACAAAGTAATGTCCACATTTCTCAGGTGTCCTCTGAATGTTTCATATTTTCTAAGATGCAATCAATGGTGTCCTGCTTTTTAAGATATATATTTTTGCACTGCAGTGCATTTGCATGAATATCTTGCAGAATCACAGTTAAAAGTATGTTTGATTTTTTTTTTTTTGCATATAAGTGTAGGAGAGCAGATCAGAAATCACACAGGTCATTTTGGAGACGTATGATGCAGGTCGTTGGTCAAGAATGATGATGCTGTCAGGTTATAGTGTCCAATCCATTGATCATAATCATTTCATTCACATGAGAGAGATATTTGTTTTTAAATCTCATTCCAATACTTAGAAAACTTGTCCAGGTTTTCAGAATATCTTCCCTGCTATGTGAACATTGAAAATCTATGCATGTTGTTATCCTTGAGTTTGAACAGATTCAGATGTTAATGTATTGGTACATTTGTACTGTAGAGTATGCATGACCTAACATCTGCTTTGAGCAGAGCTAACTTCTGTCAAGTTGTTAACAACGTCTTAAACATATCACTTCCCTTTTTCAGTGTTTATCCTTTTTGGAGGTCCAGACAAGGCCTAATGTTTCTTGATGTGATGGAATTTTAAACTCTAACAGTATTTTCTAAGTAAGAGCTTGGACTCCAGACTGATTTATATAATCTGGCCTGGACTGAATTTCAAGGAGAGTCTGATCAAACTGAACACGTGAATTTCTTAGATCCTGTTTGAACACTTAATCAGAGCTCTGTTCAACCCAATGGGATAGGGGTAATTTTAAGAATGAATATGACCTTGGATGTTTGATTTAACCAGCTACTGATCTTTTTCCTGTTATGTTCTCCTCTCTGAGAGCATCGGGTCATCTTCTCTCTAACAAAAATGCTGCACAGTGGTGGAAAGGCTGCCTTCATGCCTTCTGTTGTTGGCGATAGCACAATATGGGTACTGCATAATAAGTAATAATGGCATGACCTCGCACATCTCTGAAAATATAGCAGTCTAGGGGGGATTAAGCTTTCTGTTCTATGCTATGCCTCCTAATTGGATTGTGCTTGAGCAAAGTGATGTTCTTGACGTTGAAGCACAGTGACATTAGACCATATATTTAACTGTACAATAGGGTGGTATCAGTCGTGACATGAAGTGTATCAATAACATTGTTTACTTCGTTCCTGTTTACATGTAAAAACATATTGAAATGTATAAAAATAATGTAACATAAAATAATTTGGATATCACTCTTTTCTGTAATAAATCATGGATTGTATCTTTTAAATGCTCTCTTCATTTGTGTTACTGTTATGATATAAACAACGGACTCTGGGTCTGGCTGATATCATCTTCATGACTATTCAAGTTGAACTAAATCTGCAGACGGAACAAACCAGAGCACAGAGGAGTGCAGAGAAAGTTTTTATTTTTTTCCCTCGCTATTATCACAAACCACAAATCTTCTTGCCAAAGAGCGTTCATAATAACATATTGTTAGAAAGAATGTGTTTCTATCACAAACCCACCATTTGAGTAATGTAGGTTTTCCCACTGCGTTATGACTCTTAACTGCCTCTACTGCTCAGCTTTCACTTCTAACTGCTTTTCCGATGAGATCCAAACATTCCAGAAGAAACAGGAAATGGTTTTCACTGAGCTATGATGACAAATGTTTATTATTTACTGCATTCTGCCTCACTGTTGGATGCCCACACTAAGATATTTCCTTTCACCTCTTTAACCAACAGACTTTAAATTCTGACCATAAAAGCTGTGCTTTCACATTCCACTGTTGGGTCCTATAGCAAATATAGTAGTTAAGATATAGATCTATTGCATTTCTATATTGTACTGCTGCCATTCCATATGAGGGGAAGTAGATGTTGTGTGAGACTGGAAAACTATATAGCAGATGCTGAAAAAAGTTTTATCTGTAGGCAAAGTCTGTGCAAAAGATGTAACTTATTAACAACATTTAATAAATGGAGGCAAAACACAAAAAGCTCATATCTGCAGCATTAAAACAAGCTGCTACTTCCTGGTGGAAAAAGTACTCAAACCGTTTCCTTTAGTAAAAGTAGGAATATAAAAATGTAAACTACTTCATTACAAGTAAAATACCTGCACTCAAAATGCTGCTAAGTTAAAGTACAGAAGTATTAAAAGCTAAATGTACTCAAGTATCAAAAAGTAAACACACACTTATTCTGCAGCAAAAGAGCCACTGTGACTGATGTATTATTGTATCACTTTTCTTTTTGTGGTATAAGAACAAACACACAGGGCACAGGAACAAACTAAACGTGGACCCACACCTAAAAACATCGCTCCATAGTGCTGACAGTGGTCAAAAGTACTCCTACCTTATAATGATTTAACATTTAAAACTCTTCATGTTAGGAAAAAGGGAGGGACAAAAAGAAAGATGCTCTGGTTCAAAACAGAATTTATTCTCCCACTCAGTTGCACATATTTGCAGCAGTCGGGGGCTTTCTGCAGGGTACCAAAGTGCCAGCTCTCTGTCTACTTATAAATCACAAGCAGCGTTATTTACATTTTGCATTGAGTAGTTTTCCAGAGACATTATTCTAACCACAGCTTCATATATCAGTTATGTAAACCACTCCCCATCTCGTACATATTGCAGACATTAGTTCTTGTTCACAAGGAGCACCTCCAGCTGACTGATGTTATTCATAAGGGGCAGCTCAGATTTACAGTGCAGGTCGGGAAGGCAATCAGTGGGCCGGCTGAGAATGTGGCCATAAATCCAACAGCACCAAGGTGTAAACAAGACAGGGAGCCAAGGGTGACCAGCAGGGGACAAAGGAGTCACAGCACAGATGTCCACAGAAAATCAGCCAGCTTAGTGCAAGAATGGTTTCTAACATTTTTCAACATTAGGAGCAAAACATTCATGACAACATATGTTTAGATATAATGCTATAGTTGCTTTAGTGCTGGCATTGGAGGTCCATTGGTCGGCCCGCTTCTTTGGTTCAGGCTGAAACATCTCAGGAACTATAAGATTGACTGCCCTGACATTTTGTGCAGACAGTGATGGTGCCAAGAGGTTGAACCCCACTGACTTTACTGATCCCTTGTCCGCTGTAACTTTGATATTTGATTTCCTGAGTGAAATATCTTGCCAACAATTGGATGGACTGTCATGAAAGTTTGTAGGTATTCATAAGAAAAGAGCAATAAAATCAAATAAAAAAGAGGGAGTAGCCTATGTTTATAAATATAGACTGAACTTACCTCGGCCGTGGAAATAACATACTGGAATTCTTAACTTGGCTTAACATCAGCATGTTGACATTGTCATTCTGAGCTTGTTAACATGATGATGTCATCATTTAGCTCTAAGTACCTCTGTGCCTAGTAAAGCTTCACAGAGCCGCTAGCATGTCTGTAGACTTGTCAAGTCTTATTAAGTTATCACATTTTAATAACATCCTGTTATCAGGCTGTCGGCGTATTTCTCATCAATTCATTGGATTTGAGTCAATATTGGCTCCTATGAGGTCCATGTATAATGAAGTTATAAGCATTCAAACTAACAGCACATGTTGAAAGCCTTGTTTAACTTTCCAGAGCAGGGAAACAAAATGCAGCTTCCATAAACTCAGCTATTTCAAGCAATTACAATTTCAATTTTTTTGGTTTAATGCAATTTGCACAGCAGCTGTTGAAGATATCAGTACAGCAGGCACGGTGAGAGGTTTGAGATTCAGACATGAAGCATAACAGCAGTGACAGATGAGTTGACCTGAGTCAAGCCTCCTGCACTAAGAAGCAGCTGACTAAATATACTTTGCAGAGCTGGATGGATGAAGGAACTGATATCTGTTCAGAGGGTCAAGGCAAAAACCTACAACCAAACAATTTAGCAGAGTCAAATGAATCATTATATTCAAACTAGCTGATGAAACTGTAATTATCAACACCATCATTGCTTTTATTGTTAGTTGTATAATAATAGTTTATTAGTATGTGTGCTAGTGTATCTTGGAATAGGTATTGTAGAAAAAATGTAAGCAATTATGTAACATCTGCCAAATAATGTAGATCTGTGCCTTTGTAAATCATAAGGATATAATTTTTGGGACTTTTTCCAATTTTTCCTCCCACTGATGCATAAAGTGCCAGTAAAGTGCAAAGCTGCTTCAGAGTAAACACCAACAAGTTGATCCACCATCTTGTCTTCACATGTGAAAATGTGACCTTGCAACTCCTTGGCCACCAGACGGCACGTGTCCTGCTGGTTTATGTTTGTGCTCTGCAGTGCAGTTTAATATTTAAATAGCATTAAGCCGCTTTTGTGTTTACACAAATGTTTGTTAGTCCAGGTGTTAGAGAAAATTACTCACCTGTGAGGTTGCATATGAAAGGACACTGATGCTAACATCCACGGTGCTGCTGAGTGTGACAGTGAATTATTAACTGGTTTGTTTTCACTTTAAATGACAAATCGGGTAGAAAAGCCACTTAAAACCTGGAAACGTCCTCTTCATGAGCCATAAGCTGGCGAACCAGGGAAGTTGAAATCATCTGATAAACAACAACAAAACACTTAATGTCAACAGACGTGGAAAAGGTTGCACATTATGCACAGCAAGAATTTATCGTTAGAGCAAACAACAAAACACAGAACATTATGATGAGCAGAGTGAGGAGGCTGAGGGCCATAATCCTGAGAAGTGAAGAGCAAACAGAGAACTATCCTCTTAACATAATAACAAACACATTTTATTTAGATTTCTGACTTCACTTACCAATTCTGCATATTTGTATAGTGAGTGTGTATGAAAAGATTCAGAGGCTAAGCATCTCTGGTTTATGTGCTGAGTGAAACCATTTACAGTTGACGTGCCTCCACACGAGAGAGTCCAACACACGTGGAGTTGGTGTCAAAGTTGAAAGCAACGAGAGTAATTTGTCATCAACATTTTTCCATTTACTAACAGGGACATCATGAAAAACATCCACTCTCATTTGCACTTTTGAATTTACAACTGTAACCTTCGGCGGGTTCATTTCCAGCGGATCCATTTGCAGTGCTTCAACTTTCCAGAAGGTTTGCAACCTTATTGCCTTTAAACAATGGTGAGTGTGTGGGCTTCTTTCATCATTCAGCTGTGGTTCATGTGTGTAGGAAGAGAAGGAAAAATACTACAGGTGAAAGATAGCTCAAAATGATATATCTTGTGCCTGTATTAAACTATTAGTCTACAGAGGTTTCTGACAGTGGCACAAAATACTTTTTCTGCTTCAGTGTTTTTTCTCCTGTGTAATTTTTTAACATTGGTGCACAATATTGAGTTTAAAAAAAGCATTTGCTCTTTGCAATAATCCGATGCTTACAGTTGCTGCTTTTGATGTGTTTTTGTTAATAAGTGTCAATTGCAACCACTCCAAAAGCTCATGTTAGTGATCTGTCCTATTATCTGTTAGAATAAAACAATATATTGTATAAAAACTAATTTGCCCACAAACAAGGATTTTTTCCAAGAACTTTATTTTTAGCTAATTTTCCTACTATTTATTAATTTCCTCCTCTCTTTTCGAAAAAAGGATTCCTTCATTTCAAATCAAGCTTTTTTCTCATTGCATCTCCTAGAAATATTATATATCTACGCTTTAGGGGAGTTAAATACTCCATGGTTTTTTTCTGTGTAGAAATGTTGGATGCCAAATTGCTCATTTGACAATACTGACACACTCTCCTGAATATATCCTGCAGTTGCAGTAAAACCTAAGAGCACTCAGACATACCATGCAATCCTCCACCGTTTGCATTTTGCTGATAAGTGGCACTGGAGCTACATGATACATTTAAATTGGATATTACTCACTTGAACTTCTTAAAAATTCATCCTTGCATGGAGTCCTCATATCTCCTGACAGCATTTACTACAAATATTCTCCTAAACATATTGCCACCATCAGCCAGGTCTGACTGTAGATTTTCTTACAATATCAACGCATAGAAATTTATCAAAATGAAAGATTGTTTCTCTCTGGGTGCTTTTTAAATTAATTGGTGATCAGCACCATGTTTTAATGAAGGGCTACAGAAATAAAACTTGCCTCACTGCTAATAACTGAACTTGAAAAAACCTTTCTGAAATGAAGTCGGGTCATTAATGTTCACTGTGAGACTGTGAGTCAGCTGCTCGTCTCTGCAGCCTCCCACACAGCCTGCAGGCCCCGACCCTCCTGCTCCCTCAGATCAGCATTGTGAGGAAACACATTACCACCATCTGAAAGGCATCTGTCCAAACTATAGCCTTCAGGCCTCTGTTCACACACACACACACACACACACACACACACACACACACACACACACACACACATACAAACAAACACACAAACACAACATTATACAGTAGAGGATCAACAAGAACATCCCTCCAAACTCAGCTAAATTGTGTTTGTTGTCACATCTGTTCCTACATCTGCTTGAGGCAGCTTTCCTCTGAAATTCCCGGCTCAGCTTTGGCGAGCCGGTTAGTTTACTCTATCTGTGTTTATGTTGAGAGACACTGTATTTATTCAGGTGTGTTGCTGAGGAAGAGACAGGGAAAGGCTGCATGCCTACTCTAGTGACTCAAAGTTAGAGCTGAGGTTGAATGCATAACATGCATTTACGAGCTTTCCCACACTTGTTCTGAAGTACAATTGCAAAATATTTCCACAACTTCATACTGATTATTCTGACTGCACTATTGTGGTGAAGCATTGATAAAACCTCTAGGGATGTCATGATGCTGACTTTTTGATATTGTTGACCCCTTGGTGGTTTAAAATCTCTCATGAACTAATGTTGGGTCATGACTCATGACTAAAACTTCAAAGATAAATGCAATAGAAAGTGTACGTGTAAAAGGTATGAAAAAATATTTACTAAACTGCAATAATCAGTATTGATTGATTGTTTATCGTGACAAACCCACATACGCTTTCACTTGACACATCTCTCAGCTCATTGTCTTGGTTGTCTGATCTGCAACTATTTGTTTTGGTTCATACTTGCTGCTCCTGATCAGCGTCATATACGTATATCCAGCCACAGCAGCAGCTGTTCTCAGTGAAAAAAAGCCCACTGTAAAACTGTACACTACCTGCTCAACACCATACCACAGGCAGGAAGAGTTAGCAACTAGTGAACATTAAGCAGCTAAAGAGACAGATATTTAATCTCCATTATGATCTGATAAATCACCCTGTTTCCACTAAACTCTGCTGTCACAGGCCTTTGTGTTGCAGTTATTTTGACACAGTGTCATGAATGATCTCAATATGGGCTGTACTCTATTCAGCTTTGCCCTACCACTGTGTATACTCTCTCAACAATACACTTAAATGAAGCAGAGCCATCGTCAATGGTATTAATTACACCTGCTGTGACATTGGAAATGTGTTCTCTGAAAAACAACTATTTCCTCCATTGTCTGACCTCCACACCCTCCTGAACACCTGCCTCTAATTCCCTCATCAGCTCCCAGTAATAATCTGTATCTGCCCTTTAGCACTTGTTTCCTCACAGGTTGTTCCAGCTTTCTTGTCTTGTATCAGGCTTCCTGATTTTTTGAGTCTTTGATCCCTGCAAGTGTTGGACTTCTGCCGGCTTCATCTCTTGGTTTTGTTCGCTGCTGACTGCAAACCTGTTGCCAACCTTCATCCTTCCTGTTGACAAGGTAAATCCTGCTTTTATCCGTCTGCTGCTGTCTGAAGAGTCCGCTGGGGCTCTCCATCCAGAATTTTTAGAGGGAAGAAACAGCAACTCCTGATTATCAAAAACTACAATGATGATCAAACTTCTTTGATTTTCGGTTCTATGATTAAATCAGATGTTTCATACATTATTTCCAAAACCTGTTTATTCATATCGTGTCTATCAACAAAACGCAACCCCCTGCTGCACCAAACGAAGAATATGGAACATGAATGAATGGAGCAAACAAAGGACAAAACCAGCCACATCCACTCTTGTGTTTACAGCTTTCCATATGTTTCTAGTTTGTGTGAGTTTTGCCAACGTGCTGAGAGCCGTATCTGAGACCACCCTGTGATGATGTAATTACCACAGACAGGATGTAGCCCAGGGGACTCTCCCTCCATGCAGTAATGCAATCACCTGAGTGAAGTAATCAGAGTGAGCTCTAACTACACTCTCACAGAATAGAAACGCATCACTCTGTCGAAATTCACTACATAACTACATAATGTTAACAGAAATTTGAAAACCTATTCCTCATATTCATGTGTACTGTTTAAAAGAAAATACAACAGGCCATCTGTTTATTTATTACATGTTCTTGCTTTGGCTTACAAAATGTGTTAGCAACTAAGATAACTGCTGATTTCTGTTTGGAACTGTAGTTTATTTAATGAGCGACATTCTTGAACTATTAAATATGACGGGTGTTTGATTTATTTATTGCAATATCTCATCAGTTTTATAGTCAAACCTATACAAGTGAGTCGTCACAATTATGTAACACAAACAAGACTTGGACTTCACTGTTGTGTGTCGCAGATAGATTGCCTTCAGGCAGGTTTGAATATCTAAATATTGAAAGAACTTGGTTATTCATTTTTTCAAATGAAAATAGTTAAAATGTCATGTTAGCATTTGGTGACCTTGGAAAACTTAGATCGTGACTTGGCAATCGTGGCAATTTGTTTATGAAGACAGCCTTGGCTACAGTGTTATAACATGAAATCTATCTTCTTGTTTGTTTGTACTGACTGACATGGATTAAACAAAGTTTAGAGATGGTTTTAGGTGATATAATATGCCAGTTGAGCTCATGATTATCTGCACAAACTACTCCTAAAATGATTTACAGATAGGTAAGGACTACCATGAAATAACAACTACGGTTGTAAGTGCTGTAAAATCCCAAAAGTGCTGGGTCTGCTTTGCTATTGATTTGGATAGGAGACCAAATGCCTACAAATTTTGCTCTTATGAGCCAAAATGTCCAATAAATTGTGAATCCTGCTTGATCTACTCCAAAAAAATATTATAAACTTGCACCAAAATTGTGTTTAAATAAAGATAATACAAGGCAATAAGAAACAGCATACTTTTATATATTGTTGTGTGCGACTTTTACTGGGAAGTGGGCTGGAGTAACCGGGGGCCACTGGGGGCCCTCCGGCCTAAAAACAGGCGGTCTGCCCCTTTTAGGTGACGGTGGACTGTGAAACTTGAGTCGGGATGAAGACTGTGCGCTGGATCCGGCTGCCAGTGCAGATGCTGTTCGTCAGAGAGGGAGAGAGAGGAGGTGCATGATGGATCCCGTCCCACTGCTGCTCATCATAGTCACGTCTGTGCCGCTGTGCTCGGCCGTCTACACCGGGCCCCTCCAGCCGGAGATCTCCAACGGCACTTTCCATCACTTCTTTGTCCCTGACGGGGATTATGACGCCACTGAAGACCCGGAGGATTGCCAGATGCTGTTTAAATTCTCGGATGTGTATCCATGTGGGGCATCCGAGGAGAGGGACTCCGTGGTGAGGGACGACTTCATCATCACCAAGCTGCAGGCGGAGGACGCGGCGCGCCTGCTGGAGGGCATCGGCCGCACCGTTACGCACGACCTGGACGGAGAGGACAGCTACGGGAAGCTCCTCCGGCGGGAGATCTCACAGATCGGAGAGGCTTTTTCGGGCGTGGGCAAATCTCTGCTGGAGCTGGAAGTGAAGTTCAAACAAAGTCAAGAGACTGAGCTGAGAGAGGAGCAACAGCTGAACGGCCATGTGATGAAGCAAGTGGGGGACGTCCGGGGAACTCTGAGGGAAACTACGGGCATCTCTCAGGGACTGAAAGATAAACAAGAGCTGCTGTCTCTCATCATTCGCAGCCATGGCACCAGACTGAGCCGCCTGAAGACAGAGTATCTAAATGTTGGCTCATAGTGGGCTATTGAAAGTGTGTGTGAGAGTGGGACCCTCCAGTTCAACAAACAGCTGGAAAGTTAATTGTGGTTTATGAATATCCTTCCTTGAATATGTCTGACCTTTTCGGCTATCCCCATTCCTTGGACATGTGTCATTAAAGGGAGCTCTAACACACACATCCAGACATTCCTCTGAGTCAGGAGGGGAAAAGGAAATGTGAACATTAATTATGTTTGTGTGGAGCCCTTTGTGCCACCTCTGAGGAAGAGTTTTAAGAGAGTGTGAAAATAAAAGCTTTCAGCCTCTGTATCAATATTATGGCTATATCTTTTTTAAATAATGTTTTTACAATTGTAGGTAATTACTGATCAAATGTTATTATTCATCACACATCTTACTATTACTTTTAAGCAACATGTTTCAGTGTCTTTAACAATTAAAAATGTTGACGTCAAAACGTTTTTCATGTCATATTCACATGTTTGCTACTGGATATTTTACTAGTTTGTCCTGAGACACACACACTGCCATACAGTGGTGTATTTTACAAACCATCGCTCTTCTTTGAAGCTTGAGGTTTACATAAAGAGTTAAAAAACCTTTTGAAATCTGAACTTTTGACTTTCGGCAGTTGTGTCTTTACGTCACCATGTTTTGATGTTGGCACTATGAGTGGCAGACTCAACCGTCCTCTCAAGTGGCCCTGGTTAATTGGCGTCTGAAGTCTGTTATTGCCTCCCACTTCCATCTGGAAGTCATCTACTCAAGTATGAAGAATGTTTGTCCAAAAGTGGCCACTGTTGTCATTATCTTTGTCTTTCATGATCTATAAAATTTGTGGTTTATATGAAAAGTGTGGTTTGGGATGATGTAATTTTACTAAAATAGACTTATAAATGATATACAGCTTGTTTAAATCTCTAAGAAATATATCCTCTCTTGCTCTCCTGCTGTGTCAACATACAACATCTTATTTCAGCCCCTTGTTTGTGGGAGTAAAGTTGTTTTGACTTCCTGAAAGGCATTAATCATTACCCTGCAGGGTCACACACACACATGGGCGTTTTTAATTTGCAGTTCCTTTCAATTTATTATTTTGAATGCTTTTGGTAGAAATCTGTGTTTTTTCCATCTTTAACTACTGTTTAAAATCTTGCTTGTTTCAGCCAAAGTCTGCAACAGCCACAGTGTTACTGCCATAAGCGTGCCCACTTTTTACAGAGATCATGTCTGTGCAGATGTGAGGAAGCCAGATGGGCTGCCATGGGCGCAACTGGGTGTGATTTCCTCTGTCTGGTTTTCCTCACAGTCCAGCTTCCCCTGAGGGACCCCTTTTCAAAAACAGTTCTCAGAAGCTCAGCACACTGCGGGCCAACCCTGTCAAAAAAAAACAAAGCTGCAGGAGCTCTATGTGCATGGAAACCCTATATGTCTATATGGCTCTAAATTTCCATGGGGTACAGCACAGGGCTCACAAGATTTAATCAGAAGATTCGGTTAAATTTTCCGCTGTGTAAGTAAAAGGAGCGGCTCATGAAAACCCACAAAGGATCTACCCGATTTCCTAATTTGGCTTTTTTTGGCTCTAATCATTAATTCCACCTATAGAAAATATTTATTTTTTTCCTGTAGATTGATTTCAGGTCCCTGATGCTTAGAAGGAGGAGGGCCTGTCTGTCAAGCACGCTGATAGAAGAACGTATTCTCCTCTTTGACATCTTTTAAGGACAAACAAAGAGTCCAGGAATGTAGAACGGAGTTGACCTGAGAACACACTGATCCCTCTCTGTGCACAGCACAAAGCCTCCAAACCACATGCCTCATAGTGTTATTATTGGAAAGATGAGATCTATTTGAATACTACAGCTGCTACTAGTCCTACCATTATTATTACTGAAATGAATACTCTGTTTTCCTAATACTAATAGTATTGCCATCCTTCAGCTACACTGACCACTACATGTTTTTATGTAAGGGTCCTTGATTGAAAGAAAGACAAGCTGGTCATTGCTCCCACTTAAATGAGAATGAGAACTTAAGGTCCACTTACTGGCTTTTTCAGTAGGCTTTTGCAGGTTAAATGTTCAGCAGGTTAACACTTGCTAACTGAGTTTCATCATGAGCTTTCAAATGCTTCTCAGTGGACAAACTCCATGACAACTGAGAAAACTCCCATTGAGCAAATTCCATTTTCTGTAGCGGACAATGACATGTGGTTGAAGGCTGGAGACAAAGCTAGCAAGTCGACCTTGAGTTATGATTACTTTGTTAAACCTTTCTATCTGTGGTCTAATATTTACTCAAACACTGTGGCGGAGAAGAACTCAGATATTTTACTTATGTAAAAATCTGTAATACTACAGTGTACAACAATTCTGTTACAAGTTAAAGCCCTGTATTCAAAATGTTATGTAAAAGTACACAAGTATTAGCATCAAAACAAATACAAAGTATCAAAATCAAAAATACTAATTCTGTAGAAGGACCCATTCCACATTTATATTTTGTTTTATATTTTTCTAAATGTTTTGTATATTATTGAATAATAATCAGGAGTACATCACGTTTAATGTTGCAGCTAAATGAAGATGGAGCTAATTGTGGCTAAAATGTTTAATAACATAATTTATTAGTTTATATTTTCTATTAATCTGAATAAGCAAATAACTTACCAATGTACCAACATACCAATGGTATCAGATGACATTTTTAGTGAAGTAGAAGTATAAAGTAGCATGAAATGGAAATACTGGACTTAACTACAAGTACCTCAAAACGGTAATTAAGTTCAATACTTGAGTTAATGTACTTAGTTGTATTCCACCACTGTTCAGACATTCTATGTTCACTTTTGAAGCATTGGCCTTTTTACTTCATACTTTTATCCGACAGCTGCAGTTAATATGCTCACTTTGCAGAATGAAACATGCAACATAGTGACTGAGGTCATAAAATTAAATGTACTGTTAAATTCATATAGGATGCGCAGGATTTTCCCCTCATTAAACAAACGGTGCAGGTGTTCTGTGTCACTGTAACAACCATGCAACACTGCAAAAGGACCCATTCTTTACAATGAACTTTAATATAAATACATGTTACACCAAATACTATTTACATATTACAATTGAAAAATCAAATTTTAATGGATTATTCCAGGGTGGTATTGATACTTTACTTAAGTAAAGAAGGACTTCTTCCCGGTGTTCAGTTTCATTCACGAGCATTAAGCTAGAGGGGATTACTGCTGCTCCATGCTAAAAAAATTCATATCATGGTTTAATTTCATCAAAGTGCAGATCATTTTAAAATAGATTTTTTTTCTGTGTTAATGATATACTGCACGTCATAAATTCATCATGAACGTTTAATTATAATTATAAAATCAGTCCCCAGGGGCCAATATGTTTTTTTTTACCAACAACAAGGGTCTCTTTCAAGGCTGCAGCGGCACTATAACTCTATAAAAATAATAAATAGCACTTGAGAAACACAATTGTAAAGATGAGTTGCTAAGGAGCAGAGAAACTTCAGGAAATAAGTGAAGCCAGGAATTAGATGTCATAAAGATTTAACTTCTCATAAAAGTTGTGGGCAAGTAATTACAGCTCACAGTGGCTGGTATGTATGATGTCAATTGACAAGAATTAATAATAGTAATCATATCAGATGTTTGTGCTGTTGTGCAGAATTTTTATGTAGTTATTTGGATTTTATTTCTTATTTATAATTGATGTAAATTAAAGGAGCTGTTTTTTTCACTTTAAATCACAGCAGACAATTACTTCACTTTTTCTATTTTAGTCCTAATGTTGGATTGTTTTGACTCAAGTTTTGGTCGCTGACATATGCTCATTATGTTTCAGAAGTGGCTAAATAAAACAGACTGCTTGTAACACAAACATAAATATAAAGAGCCGCTGTTTAAAAATAATGGTGTTGAAGTTTTGACTCCATTAGCATGCCTCTCTGCTGTCATAGCAGGGAAGTCATTATGCAATATAAAAAGACAGCCACAAAGAAGTTTATATGACGTCTGCTCAGTTTGTCACACAAGAAGAAAAACTAGTTCTGCAAGGCTGTTTTATTTTTCAAAAATATTTTGATGGGGGTAAGACCTCAAGAACAACAAAACATTTCCCTCAAACACAGTTTGGTCTTATTATTCATATTTTTCCTTGAATAAACACAAATGCATCTGCATACATACAATTCAAAAAGTACATGTACATATCTTGTTTTGAATGGGTACATAATAATACACGGTTGCCCTTTGAAATGTGACAGTACACATCCATAGTTTGATCTTCAATACAGATTTCAAAGCTGTGCTATTGATTGTCTGCCAGTGTTTCTTTTTCTTTTTCTTTTTTTCTTCTCATACTAGCAGATTTTACAGGAAGAAAATTTGTATAACTATTCTCCTCTTGAAGAGCAAGCAATTAACACTGAACAGTTCAGTCATAAAGAGGGATAGGAGGGGGAAAAAAGCACCAGAGGGACTGAAATCGTCTCCAGTCAAATGTCACCTCTTTTCGTTTTCATGTGAGCGAGAGCCGGTTGTTCTGTGCTTTGTCTGTGTGAAGGCTCTCTCTGCTCAGAGTCCCTTGGTGTAACTGTCTGTGCAGCAGGGCTCGTCACCTTTTCAGGATGAGACAGGTGTCTGTTAAATGTGCGGCGGCCTGTCACACACAGCCGTTCTCCTGCCTGGTGGCCTTGTGCACCACGGGGGTGTGTGGAGGGTAGAGGGAGGGAGCGAGTGTACACAGGAAGCCAGCCAGCAGGGTCAGGCCCAGTCCACCCCAAGCACAAAACATGGACCATCCGTAACCGTGGCTGATGTCCTCTGGTATTCCAAACATGTAGCGAGGATAGCGTGACAGTTCAAAGTTGATCCCGGCCACACATGTGCAGAGGGAGATAATGCAGCATGTCCCTGCCAAAGAGGAAGATAAACACACTACAGCAGTCCATTTTCATTTCATCACTCTCTCTCTCATTAAGAAATACTTTCATGCCCCTCTGTGGTGACTCAGGGTAGTGCTCTTTATGTATATCACATCTTACCTCCCATGAGGAAGAGAAGTCCAGCCACATACTGCATCAGATCATGCTCCTTGCAGCAGCCCAGCACGCCTATGATCCAGCCGAACAGGATGATGGATATGGCCATGCCTACGAAACTTGCAGTCATCCTCTGGAGGTCTGCAAAGAGCACAAGGGGAAGAGACAGTGTTTGTTGGCGCGCTGCCAAAATATCTCTATATTTATTAATCTGGTTATGAAAGGGTTTTTTTTTCGGGGGGGGGGGGGGACTCACGGAGCGCGTGCCACTCATCCTGCCTTATTGTCTTCGTCAGATTGATTGGCAGGTTTCTGGGCAACGCTGATGATGAGTAGTAGTATTTTATTGGTGTGCAGCGCGGAACCAATCCTGTGGATGTAAACAACACAAAGAGGATGTCACAAAAGCACTGAGATCAGATAAAGAGCATATCACAAGGCTCTCTGCTGCCACCCCCTTCCCAAAAAAAATAGCACCCAACCCCTTCCACCACCACCCACCCACCCACCCATCCACCCACACCATTGTAGAGTAGCTTATTGTACGCATCTCGAGGCTTCTGTTACTACAGCTTGCCCTTTTGTGCTGGAAACAACACAGCCCGTCGATGGTTACTGTACTCCGCGTTATACTGCGTAGGCCCTGAGGGTCTGTGCGCAGCATCAGCACCTTGGATAGCGCATTCATTCGTGCACAAAGTATGTTAATGAATGATGGCGCCACGCACACAACAACACAAATGTCCAAAACAAACACATTATGGCACAAAATATGATCCCAGGAAAAGGAAAAAAACAAACCTTTAAATATCAGATCCTCTATCTCCAAGTCAAATCCCCCTCGGTGGCACTTTTTCCACAGTCCGGTGATGGTGGAGTTGAATTGCCGACTGCAGAGGGACTCCATGGCCGGGGCAGGAGGCAAGAAGTGCCGCTTAGCCCGCAGCAGCATGTCGCCGCTCCTCCTCTCCACATTTCTCTCCTTTGGCAACATGCGAAGTGGAAGGTTGTTGTTGGAGATGTAGATGTAGCCGGGGTCGTTTCTTTTGTTTGAATAATTCTTGCAGCGTTCCCGGTGCCTCCTCGCGTCGGTCTCGTACCAGTTGTCAGTGCTGATGGCCACTGCTATCAGTCCCAACGCGCAAAACGCCAAAAACAGACCCGCCACGGTTAAAGTCCTCATCGCAGCCATGTTCCATGCGTATCTCGCCTCGGTACCGTGAGAATTCCACGGGACACCGGGACTCCGCTGCTGGCTGCTGCTGCTGCTGTCAGTGTTTGAGGTGGGAAGGAAATTCAGCAATACATGGAAATCTGAAAAGCACGTAAAATCCCCGAAGCGCTCATATCTTAAATGTGTCCAACCACCGACGAATTGAGCCAAATTCCGAGGCGCAGAATAAATAAATTCGGGCCTCGGCGAGATATTTTGGCTGCCTCCTCGCTGCCTCTGAACTCAGTCTAGCCTAGATACTGGTCAGTCCAACATTTCTTTCCAGTAGATGGAGACAGAGCAAATATTTGAGAGTACAACAAGCCCCCAGGCCTGCACTGACAGTAAATCATGATCTGAAAGAAGGGCCGAAGTTTGACACAGTCATACTAGAGGAAGTGCCCTCCCTAAGGTTTTTATATTTTGTATCACCTCGGCTGCTGTCGTTTAAAGTGTTAAGTTATTATGAAACACTGTGAGACAAACCGTATTAAACCCCTAAGAGGGCCTCATTTGTTCTGTCTGGCATACAGGAAACTCTTTCATCACATCCAACAGATAGCCTCTGTAAAATTTTCCATCTCAACAGGACAAAACACTTCAAACAATACAACAACAAAACAATGGAATGTCGTTTGGTTCATTGTATTATTTTTGGGAGATGTCATAAAAAAAACATAGAGAAAATAAAAGGTGTTTCAGCCACAGTTAAACAGCTTAGGTTTCAATTATTATTTCTTTAGCAAATAATGTCTACGTCTAGCAAGAATATTACAGCACAAACAAGTTTTTAGGGACGCAGTGGCTCCAGACATTTCAGTCATGTTTTCACAGGTTTCATTCTCATGGTCAATACTTCCTCAATTGAAACCATAACGCCAAACTAAAGAGGAACAAGCTCAATTCCAAACTCATTTTTGGTTTCGGCTCCTATGTGCAGTAACTCTTAAAGAAATTCCTATATGTAAATTTACTGGGGATTTGTTGTGATTGATAGTAAAAAAGAAACAAATAAATCATATTTTCCTGAACAGCAAGTTTAGGGAAGCCTGATATGTGGTAAATCAATAACAATGTCATTTTATGTAGCTTTTCTTAAGGGCACATCACTGCAGCACTCGGACTGACAAGAGGGGAAGTTGAAGCATACAAGGGCACGCCATTGAATATGTGTGATAACGAATAATGTCTATTTTAACAGTGTGACCACATATATCTTTAGAGTCATTCTTACATGACTTTATATTACTATAGTTAGGGTTAAAGGATAAAAACATTTTTAACAGCACCATACTATAACCTTACTTTGAACCATTACTAAAATATTTTAATATATATAGAGTATAACTGCTTATAATATACTATATTAAAACATGTATCATTGTGAATCCTTCTATAATTATTACCTCTTATATGCCGGATATGCATGTAAATGTGATTGGCTCATACATGACACTCAGCCATCAGGAACTAGCTGATCGCATGAATTTGACAATTGGATGATATGAACGCAGACTCTATAGAGTCCAGTTTGTTTCTCACTTTCAGTTCCCATTTGTTGGGTGAAGTCAGCTCAGCGACGTTGCGTGTTTCAGTGAAGCAATAGGAAAAAGTTAACCTCCATCACAAGCTTCAAGAACAAAGTTTCTCATGCTGCCTTGTTTACATGATGGACGGTTATGGCATATCATCGGTAAGTTCTGCTGCTTCATTGTTTCATGTCTGATATTTGATCAGAGTTTGTGACGTTGAGATTAAATTTACTGTTTGTTCTGCTGTTTTTTTATATGTTTCTTTAGCTGTTTTTTAAAAAAACGTACACTCAACCCAACCTCATGTACGTCAACTTATGTATTTCCTCTGGTGATCAGTTGCTCTTTTACTTTAATCTATTCATTTTCTGTATTTATCTTCTATTAAAGCAATCAAGATCAATTTAAATACATAGTTAAAAGAACACAATGGACATATTTGACTTCATTTTTTCAGAACAAAGGAGACTCAAACTTTTACTTTCTCTATCACAAAATATTTTTTTTTCCCCTAAAAAGGCTTCAGAGGAAATCGTTCCAAATGCACCAGAGACCTATCGTCCACCTGCAGAGCTGTACCCTTATCTCACTACCGTAGGTGAGATTTATGAAGGTGAGAAGACTGGATTTAACCATTGAAGTGAACACGAACCACTGCTCGGCTGAATGCCTTACAGTACATTCTGTCACTTTTCAGACCACAGATGGACCTTCCACACGGAGCGCATCCAGCCGACGGACTATGAGAATTCTCCAGTGAATCACCTCATTGAGCTTCAGTCTGTGTCTCCTCAACAACTGGTCCAACCAACATACCGCTTCACCAGCGAGTCTCTGCCCCTTCACCTGGACCCACCACTCGTACCTCTCTCTGTGTCACCACAAGTAAGTCCATGTGTAGAAACGGATTGTCTATAAATATGTGACCTGAAATATTAAATATATTAAAAGCATAAAAGCTCCATAAATGTAATACCATGTCAGTTTTGACCTTGATCTTGTTATTACCATGCAGCAGTAATGTTTTGCACTGAGGAAAAATCATGATGTCAGGTATTACTACATTATGTTATTCAGTCTTATTACTCACAGTATATTTCTCTATGATGAAAAGACAGGAGCTAAAGCACAAAGGGAAACTAGGATTTTGTTAATGTTTCTACTTGTTTTTTTGTTAAGTTGCTATTCATTTTTATACACCATGTTCCCTTTTCAAGTGAAAACTATTGCAAATTAAAATGTTAACAAAGCCAACAACAATTATTAATTTAGTCCATTAGTCAGAAACTGCATAAAATGGCTATCACTATTTTTCAGAGCCCAAGTTTACTCATTCAAACGGCTGTATTTATCCAACCAATGGTCTAAAACCCAAAGATATTCAGTTTAAGACACTTAAAATCAGAAAACATTTACAATTAAGAAGCTGGGACCAGAGAATTTGTGGGATGTCTGCTTGAAAATGAACAACAATCAATTTAGAGCATTGTTGCTGTTATACGTGTATATACATGTTGAATACAAGGTCAAACAGAACGTTTTTTTTTACTAACTCCATTGGTGCCAACATAATAACAACACAATACATATTGAATACTTTGAAGAAAACAGCATGGATTTAGACAATTTGAAATCTACAAAGGAAAAGGAATTTCATCTCTGCAAATACATGATGTGGACAGTCAGGGATATTTTCTCTGAAACGTTTTCTACATCACATGGTCTTGCAGAGCATTGAATTCTATTTTTGCAGAGTTACTTCCTCTTTTAGCACAATGACTGAATGTTTAAACAAAATGTCAAACAGTTGATGATTGCAAAACAAAATAAAATTGCAGCTCTATCACTTCTCTGTATAAACCTGAACCATGACGTGCTTTAAATTTCTCCTAAAGATCCCATATTACACCCAATCCCTGTGCTACCAGTACCAACCCTCTGCCTCGCCTGGACATTACTATTCAGAAGAGGAACAAAGAGGAATCAGTCCTCCGCTCGAGGTATCAGACGGGGAGGAACTTGAAGACCACAACCACTCCTCCTTCAGGAAAGACACTAGTGAGTATTTATAATGCAAAAATCTACTGCAAGTCATATACACACATATAAAGCCTTTGGGAAACTGCCAAACTAAATTGCTTGACTGAGTCTCATATTTTCAAATCTAGGCAACAAGAAAAAAATCCGCTTGTACCAGTTCCTCCTGGACTTGCTACGAAACGGTGACATGACTGATAGTATCTGGTGGGTGGACCAGGACAAGGGCATCTTTCAGTTCTCCACAAAACACAAAGAAATCCTGGCCAGCCATTGGGGTACTCAGAAAGGAAACCGCAAAAAGATGACCTACCAAAAAATGGCTCGGGCTCTGAGGAACTATGGCAAATCTGGAGAGATTAAAAAAGTAAAGAAAAAGCTTACCTACCAGTTCAGTGAGGAGGTGCTGAGGAACCTCTATTTACACCAGTATCCTCACTGATGAGGTTACACAGGCTGTCTTTCATTACGCTGAAATCACTAAACTAGCCAACATTGTGTTTTTCCTGTACGCAATTTCCCCCTTTTTCTACCAAGTTTTCTTACATATTTATTTTGATGCCAGTGTACATCCTCTACTTTGCCATTTGCCTCTCTAAACTTCTTAATTTCAGACTCAAATGGACTTTGTGCATGTAAATGTAAGTGTTTGTGTACAAGGATTAAATAATTAATAAACATCAGGGACAACTAAAAAAACAACAACAACACCGTTTTTACATAATCTTTTGTCATGAATGTGTGTCTTTTTTGTCACATTACTCAAATGAACTAATCTTCAAACACACACAAATCATGTTCTGGCCCACAGTGGATATGTGTTTATTCCAGAGCATGATGAGGCCTATTTCTACTTCAGCAAAATTTGAGTGGCAGAGCTGAGCAACATGGTTGCAAATTACTATCTCATTGTTTTTAACCCTGGTTAAAATGAGAAAAAGGGGAGAGCAAAACTGCTGTGATCCATGCAGGCCTGGAAAGAGAAGGGATAATATATATATCCATGGACCAAACCTTAAGCAAAAGCAGATATGAGAAAGTATACACAGCAACACTGGCTGCGTCAGACCCAGATCGAAAGAGACTGGTAAGCACAGACCAGAGTTATGGTCTGAAACCAATAGGAAGACCTGATAAAAAATAAAGGAGATAGATAGATAGATAGATAGATAGATAGATAGATAGATAGATAGATAGATAGATAGATAGATAGATAGATAGATAGATAGATAGATAGATAGATAGATAGATAGATAGATAGGATCTGTCTACAGTTTAGTCTTTATGATTAAACACTAACAGCATGTAAACTTAACAATAAAGGCCCATTCATTTTATATTATCTCACAAAATAAAGGGGGAACCAATGACCTTGTGATAGACTCCCTAACATCAGTAGAAACTTTAACAACATTTCAGTGGAAAACTATTTTTAATGATTTATTATTATTTTTCCTAATAATAAGCATCCAATCATGTGGAACACGGTATTCAAAATGTTTTGTGTCTGAGTAGTAAAATATCAAATAAAATACCCCAAATAAAACAAAAACTAATAGATGGCATTACCTGTAATTGCATTAATTGTTAATTATAAAAAAATACATAACTACAAGTGGTCTTCCATTAAAGGTTGGTTCATTCAAGGTCTATTGATTTGTAGATCTTTCGCCTCTTAACATTTCTACATATAGGCCTATATTTAAGGGATTTACAATAAAGGTGAAATTAATAACAAAAGCATATTTTTTTTAAGCTTTCATAATTTGGTGCATATAATATTTTACCATCCATACATTTCATCTACATGTGATTTAAATTCGACGGATTCATTTGTTTATTCTTCCATTTGTTTCCACTATAGCAGCAGGAAACAGAAATATGCCCCGTGTACCAAAATAACGGACATTAACTTTCAAAACGGATTCTTTTCAAATGACTAAGCCCCGCCCCCAGACCGCCGACGTCATTCAAATCAGCCAATCAGAGCCCAGACGTGGTTTTGGTGCAGAATTCAAACCCTTCGAGTGGACAAGCGAGCCGGACAACCGGAGCCACACCGATGTTGATTTTTGTTTGTTAAAGGAAGATTGTTTTGTTTTTTTTAAGTTTGCGGTGACAACATGAGAGTCAGGTTAGTAAATTAGCATTTTAATGTGTTTGAGCTTCAATTGTTTACGTTGGATGATAGGCAGCTAGCGGACGTACTTCCTGATTAGCCTGATAAAGCTAGCTAGCTTTAGCCACCGTGAGCAGACGCACACAGCTCTTGTCGAGTCGAGACGTATTGTCTGTCTGTCTGCTTAATGCTGCAATGACACGTTTTGAATGGTAATTAGATGTTGTGTTAATCACTCATGCTCGATCTCGTACCCTTTTTTAGCGTTATGCTAACTCGCCGGGGAGCTAACCTAGCTAGCGTTAGCTTCCTCAGTGAATGGAACTCTATTGTGGCATCTGACGTCGACGTTAGCTCTCTGCTAAAGCTGCTAACAGAGTCTGATGCCTGACTGTTAATTACTCATTATTGTTACTGTTCACATTGGACTGGTGTTGAACCTGAGGGACTCTGAATCTCTGCTTGTCTTTGCAGTGAAGTCCACGCAGCAGAGTGCGGCGCCTACCTCAACAGAGCCCAGGTCAGGCTGCAGGATATCTGGGATGAAATCGGGATTCCAGAGGAACAGCGCGTACAGAGGACCAATGATGTTCACAAGCACATTAAAGTGAGTCTTATGTCGATTTTAGATTAGAATTCAAGTCTGGTTGTTGACCTAACAGAGCAAGCACATTGACACATATTGTTGTTTGTGTCTTATCCTGCAGGGTCTGCTGGACCTAATGATTGCAGAAGAAGAGGAGCTCAAGAAGAGATTACTGAAAAGCATACAGTTGTGTGTTAAAGAGCTTAATAATCTGTGCAGTGAGCTTCAGCTGCCCCCCTTTGAGGTACAGTCTTTTTTTCTTAATATGTGGTTGTTTTAATGAACCTGTGTGGGATTTTGCGAATGTGTTTGGACTAACTTTCTGATTTCTGCTCAGGAGGAAGATGGCTGCACCATGTTGCAGATGGAGAAGAATAGCCGCACACGTTTAGAGTTGATGAAGGAGCACAAGAGGCAAAGAATGGAAGAGCTTAAGGGCCTCATTGGCAAAGACCGTGAGCTGTGTGATATTATGTGCACTACTCCATTTTGCATTGACCAAGACTCCATCCCATCACTGAAGCAGCTTGAGACATATCATGCCTACATGGATGATCTGACCAAAGAGAAGGTGTGACTGACGTTCTGGTTTTCTTAATTACTTCGCACCTATTCTTATAAGGGTAGAAAGTTAACCTGCCTTGTCTTTACAGGAACGTCGCCATGATGAATTTGTAAGCGTCAAAAAGGAAATCGTCGTATTTATGGCTGATCTGGAGCGACACCCAGAAGCCAGCTTTGAGATGGATGTGATGTGTGAGGATGAGGAGGCATTTTGTCTGTCAAATGACAACATTGCTGCTCTGAAAGTACTTCTCAGTGAGGTAATTTTGTAATATTTGCCATTAGATGTTGGTTATTCTGACTATGATTTAAGCCTACAATATCATGTACTGTATCATATTATAATGGAGTTGTGATTTTTATGCCTCCTTCCAGTTACAAGAGCAAAAGGCTGAGAATGAGCACCGTTGTTCAGCTTACCGCTCTAAGATTCAGGAGCTGTGGGAAAGACTTAAGATTCCCCAAGAGGAGAGGGAAGACCTCTCTGAGCATATGGTCAAGTCAAATAAGAGAAACATTGAGGCAGTAAGAAATCTACCTTTTTTTATGTTTTCATTCAGATGAAGTGATTTCAGACAATGCATTGGTGTGTTGTTTGGCCGAACACTTGCATAATACGTTTTAATAATGAGCATTCTGTCTTTCCAGCTCCAGGCTGAGATCCAGCGTCTAGAGGTGCTGAAAATGCAGAGCATGAAGTCTGTCATTGAGGCCATCAGAGCTGAGATTGCTCTTTTCTGGGAAAGATGCTTCTACAGCCAAGAACAGCAGCAAGCTTTTTTCCCATATCATGATGGTAAATATTTGTTGTATAATGACAATGCCCGTACACAGAATATAAGCTGTTAATCATCACAAAGAGTGCGTTCTCAATGCATGTCATTTTTCCTCCAGATGATTTTACTGAAGATCTTCTCAACCTGCACGAGGCAGAGGTCAAGTCCCTTAAGATGTGTTACGAGGGCCACAGGGAGCTCTTTGAGGGAGTCACAAAATGGCAGGAGAACTGGACCTTGTACTTGGAACTTGACGTAAGTACTATCCTCATGAATTTAGTTGGGATGCATTTAAAACAAATGTATCCTTGTGTGGTAATGTGTGGTTGTATGTATCTATCTCAGAAAAAGGCAAATGACCCCTCAAGGTTCAACAACAGAGGTGGGAACCTTCTGAAAGAAGAGAAGCAGAGAGCTGATCTGCAGAAAAGTTTGCCTAAGGTGAGGAAATGTTTATTGAAATGTTCTGTGAGATCAGTTAATACAAAAACAGGGTTGCTAAGGGAAGATGTTAGTGGGGATTTAAAATATAAATAAAGTCAAATTTGAATTAGCATAAAACAAATGAGCTCAAGCAGACCATATGTGAGGAGTGTGGAAACAGCTATAAGGTTGTTGGTGCATTACCTATCTTGGCCAACAGATGGGGATGTTCAGACAATAACTATCTCATTCTAGTTCCTGTGCAAAATTGTAGTGTGCAAGATTTTGACAAAGAAGAGCATTTTAGAAATTTGGACTGTTCTGTAAAAATGTTGTTTCCTGTCGGTTCCAGCTGGAAAAGAGTCTTAAAGCCCAAATTGATGCCTGGGAGGAGGAGCATGGCAAAGAATTCCTCGTCAATGGACAGAAATTTCTAGAGTACGTGCAGCAGCAGTGGGATCACCACCATGCTGAAAAGGAGCAAGAGAAACTGGAGAGGGTGTGTTTTTTACTTGGATTTAAAAAAAAAAAAAAAAATACACTTTCTTTCAGTCTTGAAATTCCCTGTCTAAAAGGATTGTAAAATGAAAACATTCTTCCATTATGTGTCAATCAGCAAATGAAGAAAACAAAACAGACACAGGAGGACATGTTATATGGAACTTCAATGAGAACACCATCCAAAAGGCGGATAGCAGGGACTCCCACGCCTGGAAAAGTAAGAAAGGTAAGATGGTGCTGCAGTTTTATTAGTTTTGTTGTGTTTCGTTAGTGACACTAACTGACTGTGCCTTTTGTGGAATGAATAGATTCAAAAGTTGACCCACTGTGTATTTTTTTTTCCTCTGTCCTCTTAGCTCAATGTCACCTCAACCATCTCCACTCCGAACAGCTTCCTTAGTTCAGGCCTCAGTGGAACCATGTGCCAGTCCTCCATCCAGAAACCACCTCTGTCTGCCAGCAAGGTATATTCACATCATGTTTGTGAAGGCCTGACGATCCTTGACGGTTCGACTGCTTAGCTCTGTATCTCTGGATGGTTGCACAATAAATCCCATAATTTAAGATTTTCTTTCAAGTCAGAGTTAGGATTTCCGTAAAATAGTGTTGGTTGCACAAAACACCATTTATTCGTCTCCTGAACTTTTTCCTTAAATTGTTCTCTTAAGTATTTAAAGTTTTCTCCTTATCTCAGTCTCATACCTAAGGAACCCCTTAGTTAGTTAAACCGTTGCACACTGTCTTAACCCCATCATGGACATGTTTATGGAAATAAATTCAGAAAATAAACCCATCCCTAGAAAAGTGATAGACTCCTCAATCCTTAAGTGGAAATTATCTTAAAGTAAGCTGTGAGCCCAAATGTTCAAATTTGTATGTTGGTCAAGATGATTTTTGTTTGTACATTTCATACAGTCAAGATGACATTTTTAAAGATCCCCTGTGTTCAGCTTAATGATTAAATGTTGTGAATAAGAAAACCCATCTGTTGATTGTATAAGATACTTCCCAGTGTAAATGACACTCGATGTGGCAGCTTTGCAAGAGCATACTGTGAATGTGTGATTCAAAAAAAAATTCATAGATCAGTGCAACTATGTTTTTCCTTTTTTTTTTTTTTTTTTCTCTCATTGTGGTCCTATAATCTGAAACTAAGTCAAATGAAAAAGCTGGCAAAAAAGAAGCACATAATCATCATAATCATGGTCTTGTTGTAGGGTCTTGGCCTGCGAACCCCTGGACATGGAAAAACTCCCCGTGCACTAGACAGAAACAAGGAAAACATCTCCCATCTAAGAAACACTCCAAGTGGCACACTAAGGTCTCAGGATACTCAAGATCACACCTTCACCTTTAACCCTGTTGCTGCCTCCTATTCGGAATTTGCGGTAAATGCAGTTTTACAAATGTTATATTAGTCCCTCACCATTAAAAAGTCCAATAACATATATTGGATTACATTAGTACCATGAAGTACCACAAAAAGCAATATTCTCTCTTCAACTCCTTGGGATTATAGAGTTAACCTCCAGCATCTAGCATCACTGTTAAGATGAAACCGGAGTATCTGTTAACACCTGTTTGACCTGGACCTGTAAGTCCTAGAAAATAGATTCTGTAAATCTGAAGGAAGATTTTCCCTTTTTATTTAAATGTCTTTTGAAATATTTTTGTATTTTAGTTCTACAGTAACAATTTGGGTATTTTTCAAATGAAGCAACTGAAAAGCAGCAAAGTATGCCTTTTGCCAAGACTGCATAACGTTTGGAAACGTTTTGAAAATTCATAGTGTTTGAGCAGTGAATCAGGAGAAAAATGGTGAAAAATTTCTAATCCTTAACTGTAAAAGCTTAACATACCTGACATACCAAGGACTCAATCACTTGTTCCCTGGGCGACAGTTTAACTCCACCAAATTACGCCAAGAAATGTAAACGTTATGACAGAAAATGTTATTAGCATTTTATATTGCCATGCCACAACATATTGACTCCTTTTTAATATGAACAAAGACACTGACAGCTCATTTTCCCTTTTCTCTACAGAGGGACCTCTCGAAGGCTTCTAAATCAAATGTGAAGTCTGGACTGCTGAACTCCACTGTCGGTCATCAGTGATGGGGTCATACCGGCTGCTCCGGCGCCAGAAGTCCTCTAGCTCAGCTGTAGTTTGGTGTAGTATTCAGATAGTGGACCAGAGGGAACATTGTTAACTTCTTACAAAAAATGTAAATATTTTAGTCTATGTAAACACTTCCCGTCTCTATCAATTCTGTTTTCTGGAGACTTTATTCCAGGGATAACCCTACTACTGTTTTCTCTGCTTTATGTGTTTTTGTGGCAAGTTATTCATATTTCTATCAAGTTGCTTGTGGCTTTTTTATCAGACATTTTTTCTCTTTGGGGCACAGCTTTTTAAATGAAAATTGAACCATATCTAGATCACTACATTGTTGTAGTGCTGTAGCAGCTAGCCAATGCACAATTGTTGTATTCCTCCAGCTGGGATGACAGCTAAATTTGCTCTTCAGAGTATTTTTTTGTTTTAGATCAAGTTGTAAATAAACTTTTAAGATACCTATTTATGATCTTGTGTCATTTGTAATTGTACCTGATTTTTTCATTCTAACCCATATGGTTGAGTTACTTGCACAGGTTTTGTCTTAAAGGGAGATTTCTCCCAAAACTTAAAAGTACGTTGTTTTTTTGTCCCTTACCTGTATTACTATTTATCAATCTTAATTGTTCTGGAGATATCGGCAACATTAACCATTTACTGTGTCTTAGTACATACAACTGTTAGATTTCCCACACTGTATTGTAAGAAATCGATGCACACTACAAATGAGAAGATGTCATGGTGTTGTGAAACTACTGTCTAGTTCCTGAGCTAAATTGTTTCTGCAACAGATTTTTGACATAGGAAGGGTGTTTTTAGTATACTTTCACAAAAGTATTTTCAATATGACTACATTATTTGTTTGATTAGTGAACATCCACGGAAAGATGATTTTATGGAAATGTAATAGATACAAAAATGACAAAATCTTAACTTAGTTATTTCAGGAATGGCCCTCACGACACGTAGGGAACTACCCAAACTCTTCAATCTAATTAATTTTTTTATAGACCTTTATCTGACATGCTATACTAGAATTTTTTTGTGACATTTTATGGACTACTAGAATGACATTTCTTAACTTTTTTTCATAGCATACTATAAATTCACTATTTAAAAAAACTTGTCATTCTATACAAAAACTATTCTAAAAAAAATACTATTCTATTACTTTTCTTGCAAAAAATATTTTTTTAGTTGAATACAAGAAGATTTTTGTTACATTTGTATCAACATACTATACTATACAATAATATTTCAAAGGTTATTTTTGATGGCATACAATACTATGAGTTTTTTATGTGACATTTATCAGTGGCATACATAGTTTTTTTGGCATGCTATACTATGACATTTTTGAGTCATTTGTATGGCTTACTATTATATGGTATTATACATTTTATGGCATACTACAATTTGTTTTCTTACTTTATAGAGACTTTTTTTTATGACATTCTTTATGGCATACTACACTATGAATACATGATAAACTTTGTGGAATACTATACTATAACATTTATTTTACATTTGATTGGCACAAAACACAAAACCATAACATTTTTATGACACTATAGTGTGCCATTTTAATGACATTACATATTATAGAAAATGTTATAATATATTGTACTTTTTATTACTATGCAATAACATTTTTTATGACAAATTTATAGCATACTATACTAACGTTTTTTTGGACTCTTTTTATGACACTATTATGACATTCAAGAAGTTTTTTTAATGTCATACTATCATGACATTTTCATGATATTTTATGTTAAACCATCGGTTTAGACCATTAGTCGGAGTAAGTCAGTATCTTTTAAGTATAATGTTTTGATCACATACTGTAGTTTAGTACATACTGTATAATAACTAGATCATTTCACACACACTGTATTTTAGAAAATAATCCATTCTCCATGCAGATTATAAATGGTAAGATGTTCTGTTCAAGCCATGCGTGTCATGAGTTCTTCAAGAGCCCTCTCACGGTGATTTTCATGAACAAGCAGTACTTCTTTGATTGCATTTTGCTGGAAGCCCATCTCATTAAACTGAGTCAGAAGGCGCAGGAACTCAGCAGCCTGGAATAGAATTAAAGTAAGTGATGATCCACACTGGTGTTGCTTTTTTGTAACCTTTCGGCAAAAAACAACTGATGAGCGGTAATCACCTTGCTTTCGCAGTTCTGAAACATCTCCAAGGCCTCCTCCACTTGAGCTTCATCATAACCCAGCTTACACAGACGATCACTGGCTACCAGGTATTTTAGAATCTGTTGATAAAGGGACAAATAATTAAATACAGGTTTGATAGTTTATTCAATTGTGTGAGTTTTTGATTTTACAATTATCAAGCAAGGGTAAGACAAACGTGTTTTATTTATGCATTATCAGGGTTTATAAACCATTAAAGATGTATGGATTGAAGTAATGATCTCAAAGAATTTTCACTTTCATTCTATTGTGCGACTATCGCTGAATGAGGTAAAACGGTGATTGAGCAGATGACACACTTTACAGTATTACAAATTGGTGAAAATCTAAAGTTACGAAACTGTTTGGATCTTTGGAATGAGAGCCAAAAAAACCACACCTGCAATTAGCGCTAATTTTGAGATTTAACTTTACTATCAATATCTGAGAATGGTGCCTACCTTCTCTGGGCTGTGATAGCCTGTCTTTTGCAGAGCAAGAATAGCTGTGCGTAAAGGGTATCCCTTCTCTGTGATGGTTTCAAGTAGCTCCCTCTCTTCCTGGCTGAGTGCTGACATCAACTCTACTGCTGTGTCAAAGAAAACCCCACGAGAGCCACCGGTCCTCAGTATCTGGTGACAAGGGAAGAACAGATCAAAATAGTGTTTTATGGAACAGAAGTAAGAAGAAAAGAAATGATACCTATTTTTCTCAGAGGCACTAACAGAAAAAAATACCTTCTGTCTGTAGTTTTCCACAACGGGGCCTGCAGAGGAGGGTCGTTGCTGCTGCAGCCTGGTTGGAGAGAGAGAGGCGTGTGTGTTCTGGGAGTACTTTCTGCCCATAGAGACCTGTGAACGCTGCCTCTTTTTTCCGTTCTTCTGCCCACGGGCGAGGGGGCTGGCTTGCTGCGACCTGTGCTGCTCCAGTGCTCGCAAAGGTTGTCTGCTGTCTTGAAGAGAAGGTAAAGAGCTTCTGTGGCCCTGAGGTGAGGCAGGCTTACAGTGGTGAGTGGAAGGACCAAGGTGCATGTCTTTGACTCTGGAGAGTTGGTCTTTGGGTGCAGCGCTCCGGGGCCGCTCTCTGCTCTTGATGGAGCGAGGCGCATTTTCAGTAGAGGAGGCTTCATTATCTTCATGGAAACCATCTTCATCCTCAGAGTCAGAGATAAAGAACCTGACGGTGCGATAGTGCAGCCAGCGAGTGTCTGCAGAGTTCAGGCTTTGACTGCGGGGCCGGGACCTCGGGGACCATATGTCGCTGGTCCTGCGATTGGCCTTCTTGCTGACCTGAGGGCTGCTGAACATCAGCCAGTAGGGGGGGCAGGATGGCGCCTGACAGACTGGCTGTTGCCCAGTTAAGATCCATTTCTCCAGGTTGAAGCCATACTGTGGTAAAAACAAACAAAACATGTTTTTCAGCAAAACATTTTTTACACAGCAGACTTTGTCTTGTCATAGCAGGAAAGTGCAGGTGTTTATGGTAACATTCACAAGAGCTAGATTATATTTAAGTGCCCCAGTAAGGGACATGTAATGCTATTTATCAATCTAGATTGTTTTCGTGTGAGTTGCCTAGTTTTGGAGATATCAGCTGTAAAGATCTCTGCCTTTTCTCGAATATGAAAGGACTATATGGAACTCAGCTTGCGGTGCTTGAAGCACCAAAGAAATACATTTGAAAAACTATACAGCAATGTCTCTTCCCACTACATTCCCACCAAAATAATATAGATTGATAAAGAGCACTTCAGGTTAGAGGTAAAATATGTATTTTTGTTTTTTGGACTAAACTGTCCCTTTGAATATAAGCTGCTATACATATTGATTTTTCTTTTCTGGGCTGTGAAAAATGTGATGTAGTTGCATATAGCAGTGGCACTCCAACAGGAATAGTATTAGGAATAAATGTTTCTAAAAAAACATGTACTACATATTCCCAACAAATTAACAGATGAATAACTACGAGAAGAAAACTGAAAGCCATCGAGTCAAACAGATCCCTGCTACTGAATTGATCCCAGAAAAGACATTAAACGTGTGAATGTGATAAAAATGTGAATGGTCACTTGGATGTGTGACCTCTGTGTCTCGTAGTATCCGATGGCTGTCTGGTAAAGTGATGTCTGGAGCCATCACAAGCTGCACTTCCTCCTCAATTGGACCCAGTAGGCTCTGAAATGGGACATCCTCCAAAGTGTTCATATTCACCAACAAATAACCTGCATCAGAAGAAACAAAAAGAGTTCATGAGTTATAAGTTATCAATACAGAACTTCATCGTAGTTGTAATGATACTTACCGTCGTCAGGTGTTCTCTTAGGTTCACAGCCCTCTGAAGCATTGACGGGTGTTTGGAGTAAATGACGAACACAAAGATGATGTACGTGATAAGCCTCTTCATCGCTAAGCCTCTGACATCATCTGAGGTGTTGTTTACCAATACTACCCCACAGACACCCATTATAATCCTACCTGCACAGGTTCAGTATGAAGAATGGAGTATTGAAATATATATCAGTTATACCAAAAATATTCAAAATAAGCACTAATAATAAATATATTTATAATTATTTTATGCTTTGCTATTACTACATTTAAACCGAAATATGTTGTCTTTTATTGTCAATCTTTTCCTATTTCCTTTCCAAATTCAAAGACACGTTTCAGACAGTGTGACTTAATTCAATCTGGAGTTGGAAAGGGATTAGGATTAGTTGAGGTATTGTGAAACAAAGAACGGAACAATACTTTTGAGAGATTAGCCGATTACATAGAGGTGACAGCGTAACAGGGTGGAACAACACTGTGATGTGTATGAAATTAATTTCCTTTTTCATTCATTTATGTGTTAAGAATACCTGAGAAATATTTTGTCAAACTGATTTTGGTAACCTAATCCATTTAAAGTGTACGTTCTGTTGACAAGTTTAAAAGGTAAAGAATAATTAAAATTCTGTACAGAGATTTACATTTTATTTATATATTTTCAACAATCACAAATAACTTCAGATTCACAAACTGGGGGAGGTTACAGGTTCTGTAACAGATCTTCTGTAGCAGTATTTAAACTAAACTGAAAAAAAAGGAAACTTAAAAGCAAAGAGAGAAAAGATCTAGTTTAATCTCGTGTTATAGCACAAACAGCATTTTAAAGAGTACAGCAGCGTGGTTCAGTTCAGTCGGAGAGCATTTAGGCTTAATTAGAGATGTGTGTATTGAGATACCATTGAGTAACAGGATTTAACATCACTAACACTGAGGTGGGTTTCCAACGCTGGGGTACGTACAATGAAAATAAAAATACCTGCGCTGTTCTTAGGGGTGTCTGACAAAGCAGGTTAAGAGTGGCATCCAGCCAACTGTGAAAGAGATTATCTGTCCAATTATGATTTGAATCACGATAATGAAGCTTGAATATCAAATTTAAAAATATGATTCAGTCATGTACAGATGTTGGAGAATATCTACTACAAAACAAAATATCAGAGGATACTTCTTTAACGCTTCAAAGTTACCTGGCAACCTGCTAATCCTGCTTTGAGAGACAGCCTTGTGATCCAGTCCTGTGATAATCGGGTCGGTAGGTGAACACAGATACATTCCGTAAATGGAGGGCTACAAGTGGAAGCAAAACACTGAAAAATAACCATTCTGGCTGTTTAAAAGGTCACCATTTGTTTAACACCTGTTTGTTTAGTTCGCTGGTGCGTTACACTTCACTATGTGTTCTCCTAATAAGAGGTCATGTCATACAAATTGCTTACAAATGCCATCTAAGCAGCGTACCAGTTATGTTGGGAGCACCATTATTAAAATGGTGGTAAAGAAGAAAAACATCAAAATATTGATGTGCTCATGGAATATGATGCCCTTGTGATAGAAAGGCATTACTTTACATGTTTTCATCACATCTACACTTACTCAGCTCCACTTCTTTTCAAGTGTACAGTATGATCCCATTATTTCCATTTGCTTCCCTTGCCATTACAGCCCATCACCACAAAAAGAGAAAACAAATAAACTAGCTAGAAATCCTTTCTTGAATAAAATTGCGTTATCTTTATATAGATAAAAATGTTAACAATCCCCAGAGATTGAAATATTTTATAAAGGTCCACCCTTCGAGTGCACCGCTAGAGAATTACCATCTGATGCATGGGACCAAAGTTTGTTACTCTCTCTTAACTTGTTCATCAGGAAAACACTCTTCAGTGAAAACCAGCAGACTTAATTATTACCTCTACTATAGTGTCCACAGCTTGTTTGTCAGAGGCTAGAGTCAAATCCAGAGTTGGTATCAAAACGGTTCATAATGATCTAATGATTTCATAGACTGTCTTTAGGTGAAATGAGTGACGTGTGGTTCAGTTGTTAGCAACGTCCGCCTGCCGAGGCCAGTTCTCCTCCTCAACGCCTGAGTCGTCTTCCTCTTCTGCAGACTCCTTGGCTGGGGCTCTGAAAATCAAATGGAAACTCCAGTTCAGGTTTCAAACACAACAACGTTTGAGACTCTGAGCTGGGCTTAAGGTATCTGATCACTAATATAACACAATTGTAGCACTGTAGATACTGACCTGATGTATCTCGGTTGGGATTTTCCTTGGACAATATCTTTGTTCAGCTCAACAGCCATGATGTCAGAGTGTGGCACCTCAAACATGGGCTCTAGAAGGAGCTTTTCCTATAACAAAAAATAAATAAAAATATGAGGACATGTTTAATTATTGTGCTACATCAAGACAAAATTAAAGTATGATAGGCATGGCTAAAAAAAAGAAGAAAAAAGAAAACACATACCATGATGGATCTGAGCCCACGAGCTCCAGTTTTTCTCTCCAGAGCCATCCTTGCTATGGCCTGCAAGGCATCTGGAGTCACATTGAGTTCACACTGAGACAAAACACATAGAAGATTAATTTGAATTCTGAAAAATCCAACACATACAGATAACATGTCCTCTTCCTGTAGGTCTGATACAACAAAAAAGGGGTTGCCTTTCAGGTACCAGTGGGACAATAAACTATGTAAAGGTTGAAATACTGTGCTGATTTTATGTTACAAAGTAATCTACCAGGAATGTGCCCTTGCAGGGATTTGACTAGATAACACTGCTTTGCGTTGTGGCAACAGCTGAGCCAGAGCCCCCTCGTCAGAACCCCCACTGAGCAGTGGTCTCATTCAAATGAATGAGGGGGCTTCTGCCAGTTTGAACACGGCTTAACACTGTTCTGTAGTAGCCCATATATGAGAGTCCTCACTTTGTCCATGCTGAACAGAGCCTGGTACTGGGGCACCACAGCGTTGCGTGGTTCGGTCAAGATCCGGACTAGCGTTTCTTCATCCAGGCTGTGCAGAGGCACGACCACAGGAAGACGACCCACAAACTCTGGGATCATTCCGAACTCGATCAGGTCCCTGGCCTCGACGTGCTTCAGCAGCCGGTCCTTCTCCTCGATCTCTGCAATTGTGTCCGAGACACCGCTAGTGTTGGCCAAGTCTGCGGCAGCCGCTGCACGCCGCCCTTTCCCCATGTTGGAGGGAGTTCCAAAACCTAAATACTGAAGAGTCACGAAACAGGAGGGAGGATCACATTAGAGGCAGGAATTAAGACAAACAATAATGTAGACTAAATGTCTGATGACAGTTGGTGCATATGATCCGTGTTAAATTTACCTTTTCATTCTTTCTTCTGCTGATGATTCTGTCGAGTCCATTGAAAGCACCAGAAGCAACAAACAGAATGTTTGTTGTGTCCACCTGCACCGTCTCTCCTCTCAGTTTCCTGGAGTTTTTCTCAGGAACATTGACGATTGTGCCCTCCAAGAGTTTAAGCAAGCCCTGGCAGAGAGGAAAAGGAAAGAAATGTTAATAACACAAGTTTAGGTCAACCAATATAGGACAGGGAAAAACAACAGTAAACCAGTTGCAGTAAATAAGTGAAAACTGCTGCTTTATTTCTTAATCCTGATTCAACCCCCAATTTTATTCTGAGATTAGAGTCTATAAACAAACCGCACTAAGGTTTTATTTAGTGCAACTCAGGTTGAATACTGACCTGCTGGACTCCTTCTCCTCCTACATCTCTCAGCTGATGGATTCCAGGCACACTGCCAATCTTATCAACCTCATCCAGAAACACAATACCTGCACAGGAAATACAAAAGGAGAAGGCATGACAGCTTAAGTTTCACTTCCCACAATAACATGAGACAGTCCCCGTCTCTAATAAACGATTTGCACGTAAATGTATACAATGTTTACTTCAGATTTTAGCTTACAAAATACTAAACATAATTCACTTTTAATCATTTCAAAAAGATTCAAATGTAAAAAAAACACGTCGAGTCTCATCAGTTGTAGAGCAGCAGTAAGTCCTCCCCTGTAAAAAGGGAAACTGATGTTTACTGTTGTTAATCCTAGATTTTGTTTTTCCCCTTCTGCTAACAAACCCAACAAGATCTAGCTAATAACACATTCTTTACCCATGTAAGGAAAGAAAGTTAAAAATGTGATATAAAGTGCTCATTTAAACAGACTGTAAGTCATAACTGATGTAAAAGTAAACAGGATTTAATCTTTACATGGGTCTCACCGAGTGGTTTTTCAACAAGGTTTCCATGGCCCTGTTTTATAGAGTGAATATTACATCAGCAGCATCTTTTCTCACCGTTTCATGGTGTTTACACTGACTGAATGAGTGTGGGGCTGGTCTTAAACTCAACATTTGTGCCTTTTTATTTACATCTGAATTGTTTGTGTTTTCTAATCATCGCTCTCATCCCCATCTTTTTAATATCATCAGTAAACAAACTTGTTTTTAATCATCAGTACTTTGTGTGTGTGCCATTTTCAGAATGCACGTGTAAAAAGATGTGAAAAAAAGCAAGTACACCACTCTTTGAATATTACCTTGCAGAACATGATGGTGCTGGTCTACCACTGCCTCGATCGGTTAGTTTTTGTGTGTTCTTGTGTGACTTTGATGAATCAATTAAGCGTTGAAGGATATAACAGCTTCAGTTCCCTGTCGTAAAGGACTGTCTGATGGCACACTGAAACTCATATTGATTTTCCTTGGTGAACCTTTCTTTTAGGTGGTTAAAATACGTTTTGCCCCCGTCCACAGCAGTGCATTGCTTTACTACTGTTCCTGTACTCCTGTCTGTTTCTCCAAACTGGGTGCGTGCTGACCGCCATCTACAGTAGGTTACATACACTGACTATAGATAGGTACCTTTTAAAGTATCCCCTTAAAGTTAGTCGCTGTGCCCACCTTGTTGTGCTTTATCCACGGAATAGTTGGCATCTTGCAGCAGTTTGGCAATAACTGACTCGATGTCTTCTCCCACGTATCCAGCTTGAGTTAGTGTTGTGCAATCGCATATTGCAAAAGGAACATCCAAACAACGTGCCAGTGTCTGCGCTAACAATGTTTTTCCTGTGAAAAATGAGAAAAATCATGATCAAATTTCTTTCGACAAGACCGTTTCATATTTACAAATAAACTGCCTATTCAGTGGTGTAAATCTTAATGAGCGTCACTGTGCAATATTACAATTTAGGACAATGTTGTCACATAACAAACCTGAGCCAGTTGGACCTAGAAGAATGATGTTGCTCTTCTCCAGCTTAATTTCGGTGTGTGTGGAGTCCAGGACCTCCCCGCCCCTCTTCTCCTGAGGAGCTTGCTGGCTCGCTTGTTGCTGCATCGAAGCTCCCAGAGCATTTCCGTGAGGACTGATCCCTGCGATCTGCAGCAGTTCTGCAACAACAAGAAAAGACACAGGGGCTAGCGTTGTGACTTACAAGTATGAATAGTTAATTAATATTTCACAAATCACTATAAAGACAGAATTATTTCTATTTGAACTGCTTCACACTTTACACCAGCCATGTAATGATGGTGTTTGCATCAAACTGTGCATAGAAACATTTATTTGTGCAGGCTAAAAATATGCGTGCCCCAAGTGAGGAGGGCTGGACAGGAAATTGCAAAATAGATGTTAATGTGGGTCAACTTATCTTATATTATCCGGTCAGTCAAAGATTAACAAGCATATATTAGTGCTTCCGTTTCTTAGCTAATTTGTATGCATGGTAAAAGATGCATTTCAAACAACAAAGCTCTGAGGAGCCACAGCTGTCTATTTGTCCATCTGTACATTTTGGCATTTGTGCAACTCATGAAATTAAAGACAGAAATTGCAGTTTAAGTGTTGTGATTCTTTTAAGTGGCCTCTGACAAAGACAACAGTAAGGAGGACCAATCACTTACTTGTGAACCTGTACTCATCCTCTCGTCTTCTCATCTCTAGTTCTACAAGAAGAGGATGAAAGTATCCAAATCAATATAATCATTTATCATTACCATTATGACATTATCTCTACAGTCCTGAAAAAACATCTATACAATTGTTAAATAGTTATTGAACAAATGCCAAATAAAACAGATTATGATTAAAGACAAGTTGTAAAAGGCCACAGCTGCAACCTCTTATCAGTTATTTGTGTAGATTTTATGAGTAAATGACTCGATGACTTGATTATGTAACATCTTGATGTGTAAAACATAAAAGCTATTGTGCCCAAAATACAGTGCTTTAATGTGACAAACCTAAAAAATAGAAATCGCAAATTCATTTGTTTTTCAGCACTCGCATGTAAACAAAAAGTTACGTAAATTATTAATTAATACTACTACTGTTATCTTGCATAACTGCATCCCTTGTTTGTTTACTTTATCAGTAGCTTAATGAAAACAGTTTTGTTTTTAGATATGTTTTTTTATTTCCATAGTTAAGTTTAAGTTTGAAATAGTGTTTTAAAAAAATAGTGTTTGATCATTCCGAAAATCAGTTTCAAAACCAAACGGTGGTATATACAGTAATTCTTCAATTTTAAATTATAGTTCCCGGCGCATTCCATTCCACCTCACTCGCTCTCCCCATACTTCCTGTCTGTCTCTGCCCAGAAGTAGGTCAAAGCTCAGCACTATATGAGTCAAACACATAAGATACCGAGCATTGACCTTTTTTTCCACCAATAAGCAGCAGAATGAAGCAAAATTTATAGACAACAGTAATACTGACCACGAGGTGTTAGAGAAGGCTGTTTTTCCACCTCCACCTGCTGTCGACTACCAGCAGGGATGTTGTTGTAGATGCGCTTGTAGTGATTGTACACTGCGACTGCTAACACCTTTTTTGCATAGGACTGGCCAACAACGTACTTGTCGAGGTAAGCATATATCTGGAGAAAACAACAATTTAGACTTCATAACAGGATAATAGACTGAGTATTACAACAGGATGTGTAGCATTTTAATAATAATCCTTTAAAAGCATATTCTGACTTCCTGCTTCAATTTCTCACCTTCTTAGGAGGAGGGGGAGGTTTCTGTGAAAATGCCAGTTTCACTGCCTCCGCAGCAGATTCTGGCTCTTTGTTTAGCCCCTTCTTAGAGTCCGTTTCAGACAGTACCACGAAGAAGTGATGACATTTCTCACATTTGACGAATCGTGTTGATGCTACAAAAGAATCACACACACAAGACATAGAAACATTTCACAACCTGGTTGAAAGAAATGCTTGAGACATTCAACATTTTTTCAAGGTTGCAGATCATTAAACTGACTCATATTCATATCAAATGTAACTGTTTAGATAAAAACGGGTGGCTAATAGTGCTGATGTGGAGAAAGGAGAAATGGTCGTAAATTGTCTGCTGCTGGTCCTCACCTACAAGGAAACTTGTTGAATTATCTACATGATGCAACAGGATAAATGTGGAAAACAAATTGCTGTTACACAATTGACCTAACATTGCCTCTTGTACGTTTGTTTTCAACACATTTAAATGCATTCTCTTTTTACAATGAGCTTCAATTTGACACCTATGGATTGAAGTTTCTCTACGTAATAATGTTCTGCTTAGTCTGTCAATCTTCTTTATTATTCATTGGACAGTACTCTGTATAAAAAGTTTCTTTCAACTTCCAACTTGTCTTTGTGGTCTACCAAAGAACATGATGGACATTCCTTTAAACAGCATATGAATGGTACAGCACAAACCTCCTCCTACAGTTTTTCCCAGACAATGTAAAAGCAAGCAAGTAATAAGTAATAGGGAGTTAAAAAAAAGAAAGGTTGAGTGTTTTTTTTTCTCATAGCGAGTGGTTGACAGTCACAGACAGTGGTAGACGGAGACCTGGTTGATCACTGACAAAAGTTTACAATGTCATAAAGTTACAAAACAAACCAGTGCAGGCATATAAACTCACACAGTTGATGTTGCAACACTAAGCCGAAAATGCTCATTTGACAACAATGAAACCTATCCCTCAGTGTTTACTTGCAGGACTTTATTTTGACAAACTGTGCAAGGAAATTGCTGATGGAGGTTGTTTGTGGTGTACCATTTATATGCTGTGTGTTTATAGCGATTTAAGTCCACCACTACAGTTTGTACCACAGCAAAATGTGAAAGCTGGTGCAATGCTTTGTTTGACAAAACAAAAACACACATTTCAACACCCAATTGTGGGATTTTTTTTAATTTTTTTCTATCCCCATGGCTACACTTTCCTCTCTGTTTCTTTTATTTTTTTAAAAGATTTAAACCACATTTCTTTTACCACCAATAATGCCAGATATTCCCTGTATGATGACTTGTTTACATAATCATAGAAGAACCTCTCGTTACCGGTCCTCTACATTTTTCGTTTTGTTTCTTTAGTGAGTATTTTCTTGTGCAAACTCAACAAAACATTGATGACATATTCCTGTCTTTTCACACCTACTCCTCTTGATTTTAGATTTCTACATAAACTTTGGGCCTAAAATGCACATCATATGTGTTGGTAAATCTGGTTGTCCAATATTAAGAAGTTTACTCACATACAAAGGTCTCTACATGTGTGCAGGGATCTCCACATTTAGGGCAGCGTAGCTGGCTTCCCCCTTTGCCTGATCCTCCCGAGCCAGAGAGTCTCTTCCCCTCACTGATGCTTTTCTGTGTAAAAACAACAACGTAAATCACATTACTACCATCTCTTCCATTCATACCATGGAAGAGAGCTACAAATGAGATTCCTCCTCCAAGAGATTACCTTTCCACCATCACTTCCACTGTCCTTCGTTGTCCCATCTTTAGCAGCATAGCAGACAGCAGCCTCTGAAAACGACCTCACCCGTATCCGGGGAGGTAAATGAGTTTCCCGAGATCCCTGACGACTCAGAGAAAACAACTGGATCCGGGAGCAGGACAATCCTGAAAACACAACAGCAACATTCCTTTTGATTCAAAAAAAAACATTGTCTTTAGTTAACATACATTTTAAATGAATGACAATGATCATGGCATTTTAAATTATTTGACTACCTCTACAACACATATTACCCAACTGCTCCTATTTGTCATGTAACTAGAGCTGAAAGAAGCCGTTGAACAATCAATTTGCAAATCAATAGAAAATCATATTATCACTCTTTTTTAGGGGGTTAAAATACCAAACATTTCGTAGTTCCAGCTTCTCCAACATTATCATTTGCCTGTTTTCCTTTGTCATATACAGTAGGTGAGTAAACAGAATATCTTTGGGCTTTGTTGGTAGGACATAAAGATTTAAACTTTGGCTCAGACAAACTGTGATGGCCCTTTTTTTCTAATAGTTTTACACTTGAAAAACTTTTAAATTAATCAAGTTAAATAACTTAATTAGTTCACAACACATAAGATTATCAGTTTACCACACAGTATGTTATCTAGAGCAACGAGTCCATAGTAGTTATATGTGCTGTCGCTGAACATTTTTGAATTACGCAAGTGTGAAGGGCTCTGGTTGACGTAACAAGCATGCTAAGCTAATGCTACACAACAATATTTTGTATTATAATTTATGCATCATCACTAAAGCTAAATCACAGCTGTGCAACTCTACACAAAGCTGGATGATGCAGGTTAACGACTCACTAAGTCACAGCTTTCCTACAGCTACTTTCGCGTTACGTGACGGGCGAACAGCTGTCCGAGTTCGCTGCAGAACTTCGTCCACGAACAATGTTCGCTCAATGTCGTGCCGCTGGTATACTGCGTGTCTCTATCCCGTCTCCTGCTTACCTCTGTGGGCAGTGTTGAGGAACAACCGGGCAGCCGAGGTGCACGGACAGGACATCACTCCTCGTGTGTCTCAGTACCCTGAAAAATGAGCATAAGGTCAACACGGTGTCATAACGTCGACGTCACTGTTAGCATTAGCAGGTCATGTGTATTCGCGAAGTTGGCCATGCGAGTTCTGCTCACAGAACGCAGTGTTGTTTAAAACATCTGGGTTTAATTCATTCATTTAAATCACCTCCTGCTATCCAAGGGAGAAATAAACAACATAGCTGGTTTGGTTACATAAATAAGTAGCTGCTTAGGTAGGCCCAAACCATAACGACCTGACGTTTCAAACACCACCCCCCACTGGCAGGAAGACAGCCAATGTTGCGCAGTGCTTAAAGTGCAGCACACTTTAACATTTAGAACGTTGAGTTAGCATTTAGAACGTTGAGTTAGCATTTAGAACGTCGCGTTAGCAGCCAAGCTAACGCGACGTTCTAAATGAGCGTTCTGATTCTAAATCTCGTTTAACGCTACTCACGGGGCTTCGGTGAAACCAGTCGCGTCTTGACCGCCCCTCTGGAGAAAAACACAAATATGCAATGTCACTGCTGTTAACGCGGTCTAGTTTGGGTCGAGCACCCTCAGTGTGTCGTAATAGTGTCACAGCTGACACTATTGCTTCTCTAGGCCGATGTTTCCCAGGTGGGACGCGACCCAAAGTGATGTAACGCTGTTATGCACTTGGTCCGTAACCCCGGCTAGCTGCTAGCTGCTAACTAGCCTTCTCGCTGGGTTACAGTACGTCTGGTGCGTTCACGTTCTCCTCGTAATGTACGGGAGTGTGTGTGCTACGTTTGGGTGATCCTCGTAAATGTGTAACGCGGTCCTTAACTGAGGATTCGCAGTATTTTAAGGCCGCAAAAACAATAAACAGTACTGTCATATGCATATAATAAATAATATGTTTATTTATAAAGCACTTTTCAATGACAGGGGTCACAGAGTGCTTAACAGCAGGGGGAATTACAACCAGCAGGAAAACAAAAACAATTCAATAAAAACAAGACTTAAAACGTGTTAGAATGATACAGCAGACAGTCAATGAATAGTAAAAACAAGTTTAAAAGCAGACCTGGAGTATTATAATAAATAATAATTAATAAAGGAATATAATAATTATACATACATTTATACTCTGTTTGCACTGCCAAAACAAATGTTTACACTGCACTGATTGCACACATTTTAAATACTCACCTGCGTACATAGTAAAGTTTTCATTTATTTTTGTGTATTTTTATCTTGTACATTGTTGTTATTGTGTTTGTTGTTCGCTGCTGCTGGCTGGCTGAGTCTACCAAACGGAATTTCGTTGTATCACTACAATGACAATAAAAACCTCTTTATCTTTTTATCTTATCTTTATATTTGTTACTGGAGTTGCTCATGGAATGGTGGAAAAGCTTGGCTACATCACATGTAAACACGCAGAGATATCGTAAGAAATAACAGAAAAAAGTCACAGAAAGCTGTTAAACTTAATTTAACAACAATGATAAGAATAGCATACACATAAAGCTTTGGCGCTGACCTAATCATGCCCTTTAATCTTGTAACAAACATTTCTTTCATTGTCAATTTCATTTTTCATTGTCATAAATCCCGGAGGAAAACTGTTCTAGCAGGATTATGTCACATGGTCTGTAACAATCCACTTTGCTACTTGATCTCTGGGCATATTTCCCTCTTTGTAATTCAACATTATCTAAAAAAATTTAAATGGCCCTCATGTTCAATAGTCGCATTGGAAATAGCTTTTCTCATTCACAGTTGTACATAATAATGTATATTAAACACATGTGGCATCATTTCTTAAGATCTCCAGATAGGAGCTGTGTAATTCCAACAAAGAGGTATCTTGGAATCAACACATTAACATTAAAAGTCAGTTATTTGAGTAACACATTTATTGTGAATAAAATCCAGTGTGACCTAAACCTCCTGTGTCAAAATCTGGTCAGTGTTTGCAAGAAATTTACGTAGACCAACTCAGACTTTACGAATAACTTTATTGTTCATTTTACAAGTTTTGTGGTTATTTCTTGGTCTGTTTGAGTCTAACTTTGCATATTTTCATGCTGCTGTTGTCCCACATATACAGAAGCTTTCTGTTGGGATAATATGACAGCATAGCCAAAATCCCATTCTCTGGCCTTAAATCAAGACTTGCATCCAGAGGTTTCTCTTTCTTTAAATCAAATGCATATGTAACTTTTCTGTCTTTGTCATCTGTAAAATATAGCACCCCACATACAATGAAAGCATTTCCTGCTTTAGTTGTAGGGTAGTGAGTGTTAATGACCGACTCCACAGAGAAGCTGTCAGTGTTGATCTTTGCAACCATCGTATCATCATCTGTATCTGATGCAAAAATTACCCACACTCCATTCTCATCCACAGAAAACTTGAAATACGTCTTTGAGTTGCGGAAAAGATAAGCCAGGTTGTGATATCTGCTGTTTGCCATGGTCAGAGTGTTTGTTTCCCCAGTTTTCAGGTCAAATCTGTAAAATATTACACAAGTTCAAAAAAGTAAGTATGAGTAAGTTAATAAGGCAGGGACAAAGTCTTATACAAGTTAATACAGTCACTTACTCTATGAGTCTGTTTGTTCCTGCGTGGTGAAAGTAAAATGTGTGTTTATAAACAACATGACCGCAGCCCTGGTAGAACCTCCTGACGTCTATAATTTTGTTGCTTGCATCACCAAATGCCGAAATGTTCCTGCGCTCCTCCAAAACTCGACCTGGTGAAGAAATGTGTCAGAGTTTACTGTAAATCCACAACAACTCACAAATCCATTTGATAAATGACTTGTCGACTTCTGGTTACTGTAAACAAAACAAAAACACAAAAAACACCTGAGAAATGATCAGCCAGCCAGTATCGACCTTCATCCAGCAGGGATGCATCGGACATCCAGGCTCCAAAAGTGCTTTGCATCTTGGTGGCTTTCTCCGGACATTTAATAGTTCTAATTTTGCACTCTAAATTAAAGAAGATATGTACTTCAGTATTTGAACAAGTTATACAGACAGACAGACAGACAGACAGACAGACAGACAGACAGACAGACAGACAGACAGACAGACAGACAGACAGACAGACAGACAGACAGACATACACACATATGTAGCCAATATAACTTGGAATCTGTGGTCATTTTCTTTAATTCAACATTTTAAAGATGATTGATGGGCTTTGAGAGAAAAGAGAAATCTTATAAATTAAGATTATTGGTTATTATTAAAACCAAACATGGGAGACGAAACTGTTTCTTACCCCTTTTCATTGTTGTTTTGATGATACTTCCACTGATGTTGAGGGTGTCCCTCTCCAGATCTACAGGAAGTGAGGCTGCAACATGAAATAAAACAGAAATACACATAGATACTAATGGTGTCTTAGTGCATAAAAAAAAAACATACAAAGGACATAACCAAATATTTTAAGGCCATTGTCACTTTTACATTTAACTTAAAACAGAGCATTTCTTACCTGTAAAATTAAATTGGGCCTCTGTTGCATTGCTGAAGGCATCATTGTTTTGATCAGCGGAAAGTGGAGCTGTTGAATGAAAAAAACATTGTCTATAATATTTAAAATTATGGTCACTCAATTTACTCAATTCAGTATTTCCTACCTGTCAATAATGTTATTGGTGCCTCTGTAACATTTTCTCTCCTTGTATTGTTCAAGATGTCGTCTTCATGAAATGATACTGACTCTAAAACAAAAAATAAAACAAAAGTATTGGGTTTAACTTTTTTCTCATGTAGTCAATGTTTGTCTTTAAGTCTCCCTGCTGCTCAAAATGGTTGTTTACCTGCTTCCATGTTTGTGTCTAGAAGTTTCTCAGAGTCAGTAACATCTCTGCTGTTGTCAGTTGGACGAGGAGTTTGTGATTCTGCAGAAAGAAAAATGAGATTCAACTCGAAGAGATGGTACAAATATTAATAATATATATAATAACTACTAAAACTAAATGTGTGATTTGATCAACACTGATACCAAACAGTGATACCAATAGAACGTTTCTTACCACTTATCATGGGTGTATCAGTAATGGTTCCACTGTTAGTCAAGGAATCCCTGTTTTGGTCCACAGAGAAAGGAACTGTTGAATGAAAAAAAACATTAAATATAACATTTAAAGTTGTGGTCACTCACTTAACTCATAATTCATACAAAGTGTTTCCTACCTGTCAATAATCTTATTGGTGCTTCTGTAACATTTTCTCTTTTGGTATCGTTCAATATGTCATGGTTGTTGTCTTGTTGAAATGATACTGACTCTAGAAAAGAAAACAAAGTTTTAGGTTTAACTGTTTTTTTTAAATATAGACAAATTTGGTCTCAACAGTCTCCCTGCTGCTCAAAATGGTTGTATACCAATTTCCATGTTTGTGTCTAGAAGTTTCTCAGAGTCAGTAACATCTCTGATGTTGTCAGTTGGACGAAGAGTGGGTGATTCTGCAAAAAGAAAGATGAGATTCAAGAGATGGTTCAAATATTAAATTTCCCTCTTTTAAGGGAAGATAAAAAACACTAATACTAAATGTGTGAATTGATCAACACTGATACAAAACAATGATACCAATGGACAGTTTCTTACCAGTTGTCATGGGTGTATCAATAATGGTTCCACTGACAGTGAAGGAATCACTGTTTTGGTCTACAGATAGAGGAACTGCTGAATGAAATGAGACATTAAATATAATGTTTTAGTATGGTCACCCACTTTACTCATAATTCAAAACACAGTGTGTCTACCTGTTGATAATTGAATTGGTCCTTTTGTAACACTTTCGCTCTCGGTATCGTTCAAGATGTCATGGTTGTCGTCTTCATGAAACGATAAGGACTCTAGAAAAGAAAACAAAGTTTTGGGTCTAACTGTTTTGTTTTTCTTCATATAGACAAATTTTTTCTCAACAGTCTCCCTGCTGCTCAAAATGGTTGTTTACCAGTTTCCATGTTTATGTCATGAAGTTTCTCAGAGTCAGTAACATCTCTGCTGTTGTCAGTTGGACGAGGAGTTGGTGATTCTGCAGAAAGAAAAATGAGATTCAACTCGAAGAGATGGTGCAAATATTAATAATATATATAATAACTACTAAAACTAAATGTGTGATTTGATCAACACTGATACCAAGCACTGATACCAATAGAACGTTTCTTACCACTTATCATGGGTGTATCAGTAATGGTTCCACTGTTAGTCAAGGAATCCCTGTTTTGGTCCACAGAGAAAGGAACTGTTGAATGAAAAAAAACATTAAATATAACATTTAAAGTTGTGGTCACTCACTTAACTCATAATTCATACAAAGTGTTTCCTACCTGTCAATAATCTTATTGGTGCTTCTGTAACATTTTCTCTGTTGGTATCGTTCAATATGTCATGGTTGTTGTCTTGTTGAAATGATACTGACTCTAGAAAAGAAAACAAAGTTTTAGGTTTAACTGTTTTTTTTAAATATAGACAAATTTGGTCTCAAAATGGTTGTATACCAGTTTCCATGTTTGTGTCTAGAAGTTTCTCAGAGTCAGTAACATCTCTGCTGTTGTCAGTTGGACGAGGAGTTGGTGATTCTGCAGAAAGAAAAATGAGATTCAACTCGAAGAGATGGTACAAATATTAATAATATATATAATAACTACTGAAACTAAATGTGTGATTTGATCAACACTGATACCAAACAGTGATACCAATAGAACGTTTCTTACCACTTATCATGGGTGTATCAGTAATGGTTCCACTGTTAGTCAAGGAATCCCTGTTTTGGTCCACAGAGAAAGGAACTGTTGAATGAAAAAAAACATCAAATATAACATTTAAAGTTGTGGTCACTCACTTAACTCATAATTCATACAAAGTGTTTCCTACCTGTCAATAATCTTATTGGTGCTTCTGTAACATTTTCTCTGTTGGTATCGTTCAATATGTCATGGTTGTTGTCTTGTTGAAATGATACTGACTCTAGAAAAGAAAACAAAGTTTTAGGTTTAACTGTTTTTTGTTTTTTTAAATATAGACAAATTTGGTCTCAACAGTCTCCCTGCTGCTCAAAATGGTTGTATACCAATTTCCATGTTTGTGTCTAGAAGTTTCTCAGAGTCAGTAACATCTCTGATGTTGTCAGTTGACGAAGAGTGGGTGATTCTGCAAAAAGAAAGATGAGATTCAAGAGATGGTTCAAATATTAAATTTCCCTCTTTTAAGGGAAGATAAAAAACACTAATACTAAATGTGTGAATTGATCAACACTGATACAAAACAATGATACCAATGGACAGTTTCTTACCAGTTGTCATGGGTGTATCAATAATGGTTCCACTGACAGTGAAGGAATCACTGTTTTGGTCTACAGATAGAGGAACTGCTGAATGAAATGAGACATTAAATATAATGTTTTAGTATGGTCACCCACTTTACTCATAATTCAAAACACAGTGTACCTGTTGATAATTGAATTGGTCCTTTTGTAACACTTTCGCTCTCGGTATCGTTCAAGATGTCATGGTTGTCGTCTTCATGAAACGATAAGGACTCTAGAAAAGAAAACAAAGTTTTGGGTCTAACTGTTTTGTTTTTCTTCATATAGACAAATTTTTTCTCAACAGTCTCCCTGCTGCTCAAAATGGTTGTTTACCAGTTTCCATGTTTATGTCATGACATTTAAAGTTGTGGTCACTCACTTAACTCATAATTCATACAAAGTGTTTCCTACCTGTCAATAATCTTATTGGTGCTTCTGTAACATTTTCTCTGTTGGTATCATTCAATATGTCATGGTTGTTGTCTTGTTGAAATGATACTGACTCTAGAAAAGAAAACAAAGTTTTAGGTTCGACTTTTTTTTAAAAATATAGACAAATTTGGTCTCAACAGTCTCCCTGCTGCTCAAAATGGTTGTATACCAGTTTCCATGTTTGTGTCTAGAAGTTTCTCAGAGTCAGTAACATCTCTGATGTTGTCAGTTGGACGAAGAGTGGGTGATTCTGCAGAAAGAAAAATGAGATTCAACTAGAAGAGATGGTACAAATATGAATAATATATGTAAGATAAAAACTACTGAAACTAAATGTGTGAATTAATCAACACATACAAAACAATGATACCAATGGACAGTTTCTTACCAGTTGTCATGGGTGTATCAATAATGGTTTCACTGACAGTGAAGGAATCACTGTTTTGGTCCACAGATAGAGGAACTGCTGAATGAAATTAAACTTAAATATAATGTTTTAGTCACCTACTTTACTCATAATTCAAAACACAGTGTTTCTACCTGTTGATAACTTAATTGGTCCGTTTGTAACATTTTCTCTCTTGGTATCGTTCAAGATGCCATGGTTGTCCTCTTGATGAAATGATACTGACTCTAGAAAGTAAAACAAAGTTTTTTTCATACAGTCAAAGTTTGTTTTTAAGTCTCCCTGCTGCTCAAAATGGTTGTTTACCAGTTTCCATGTTTATGTCAAGAAGTTTCTCAGAGTCAGTAACATCTCTGCTGTTGTCAGTTGGACGAGGAGTTGGTGATTCTGCAGAAACAAAAATTAGATTCAACTAGAAGAGATGGTACAAATATTAAATCTAATTAAAACTTGAATTTTTGATTCACAAAGAGAATATCACCAAAAACATGAATTCATACAAACAACTATAATTTGAAGCTTAAATTCACAGTTTACTCACTGGTTTTGGTCCATCTCTCATCGCTAGTCACATTTTGCTTGTTGTTCTGGGGTGAAAATGAAGAGTCTAAAGAAATAATTATGAAAAAGAAAAAAGAAATCACAATTTTAAGAGATATATTGTGAGTAGTCTTGAACTATTGTAAACATTGGACGTTTAATCTGTTTCTGTTCGATGCTGATACCAAACGGTGAAACCAATAGACAGTTTCTTACCACTTTTCATAGGTGCATCAATAATGGTTCCACTGTTATTGAAGGAATCATTGTTTTGGTCCACAGAAAGTGGATCTGTTGAATGAAATGAAAAAATATATATTGTTTAAAAAGTTATTGTCTCTTTCTTTACTCATTAATAAAAACAGAGTGTTTCTTACCTGTTATTAATGGTATTGGTCCATCTGTAACATTCTCTGTGTTATTCAGGTTGTCATGACTGTAGTCTTTATGAAACCATACTGACTCTGGAAAATAAAAGGTGTTGAGTTTCATCATCACACTCACAGGGAGCACTTTCCTGCAGATACTTGATTTTCTAAGTACATGTTTCTACATGTATATTTGTATTTTTGCACGTTTTGTACGTTTACTAAAGTACAGAAACTGAATACCCAACTAATAATATGAAACTCTTCCCTTCCCACATGCAGTTAATAAAGAAATAAATTCAGTTGTCATGTTGGAACAAACCAAGAACAGAAACAACTTGTGGATTTAAATGATTGTGATAATCAAACCATAAATGAGCAGTTCCATTATATATATATTTATATATATATTTTTTTAATAAGATTATAAGTTTAACATAATAAGAATGTGCCCTCTTTAATGCATTTTTTAAATATAAAAATGGCTATGGCATTAAAAAGGGCAGAGAAATTTAAATGAAAAAGAATTTAAAAATACATTACAAAAAGATCAATAAAGAGGTCTGTTTACCAGATCCTTTATCTGTCTCTTGCAGTTTCTCAGAATCAGTAACATTAAAAACATCTGGGTCTTCATGAGTTGGATGTGGTGTTGGTAACACTGTTGAGATTTAATAAGACGAGTAAAGTATAAAGTTAAGATCAAATCTGCATGTCCAAACATTCAATAATGAGCTTCAGTTTCTCCTACCTGTTAATAAGTTAATTGATGCCTCTGTAACATTCTCTGTACTGTTTCCAATCCACGTGTCCTCTCTGTAATCTGGACGAGGTGATACTAACTCTGTGGTAAATACAATACATTTTTACACTGAACCTCATATAACACAAGGTTATGTTATGAGATACAGTGGAATAAATTAAAATCTGTCAATAAAATCTTTACACTGAAATTGGTTGTCAACTAGATTCTTATATATGTGCCTTGACTGAACTAAACATATGTGTATTGGTCAATACTTATGACAAAGCGATTCTTGGGTCAAATTCTTATTTTCTCTTTTAAATTTGTATTATGGAAATAACATTATCACCTCAAATAACTTTTTGTGTTTTGCTATTCCCAAAGTCAGGACTGAATTGGGAAAGAAAGCTTTTAGATTTTCTGCACCAAGTCCAAGATGTCAATGTGCAAATGTTTGATCTGATCATATCTATTGTTACTCAAATCTATGTGCTTTTTTGTTAATTGTTAAAACAGTGTGACTGCAATTCTTGGCCTGGTCTCCTTGTAAAATAAATGGTTCATTGTTAAATAAAGGCTAAATAAATAATATTAATAATGATAAAATTATGTAATGTTTACAATCACTAATGGTGTTGTAGGGCAACACCTTTAATTAGGCTTTTATTTTAAAGAACACTGTTAATACCTGTTAATACTATTATCGGTGCCTCTGTGATATTCTCTGTGTTGTTATCATTTAACTAGTGCTGACTCTGGAAAAGAAACTTTAAAAGTTTTTCTATTGCTGTTGCTTACCAGAGTCCATACTTGTCTTTAGAGGTTTTTTAGAGGCGGTAACATTCAAAACATCTTTGCTCTTGTCGACTGGATGTCTTGATTCTGTGGAAATAAAGACATAATTTATTAATATTATTAACAAATCCTAACAGCCTATAATCTTAATCATTGTTGTACACTTTATGTAAATTCTGAATTTCTTCCTACCAGTCTCGTTCATTGTTGAGTTGAGGTTTTCTACCTCGGTCACAGAAGGAGATGAATCTAAAAAAGGAGATTAAGAGAATAAATGGAAGGTTTACTTTTTGCAGACTTTTCAAAAAATACTAACTATTAAACTTGCATAGCCAACACTTTATGCTTAAAAATGTCCCCCGTTGTAGACTTGAAAAGCCCCCATTGAGCATATCCGTAATCAGCAGTCATAGCTACCTCCATAATGGGAGAGTTACCTTCCTATTGAGAAACAACATTTGATGCATATTTTAAAGGCTGATTTCCAAATTTTAGACTCAATATATATAAATAAGACTTTTTTGGCCAATAAATGAATAAAGGATTTAATATTTCCCAAACAGAATTTTATTCCTGGCGGTCTGGAGATGCCTCTGAAAAAGTATTTAGACATTGGAGAATAAGATTGACAGACAGTATAATAAATCCTGCACGTTGGTCCATATATATAAAATATATATGTATGGTCACAATGTTTATCTAGAGGAGGGGGACCTTTAATTTATTATCTCTGAAATCCCCCCCAAATAAGAACAAACAAAAAACGTGTTCACTTGTGGAATCTATTAAACAGTAAACAACATGAATACAACCACTCAACAACTATTCTACACAAAGGATATAACTGTAAAACCTTAAAAGCTAACAAGGTTGAGTGTTCATAAATATACTGTATATTTTTTTGGCCTTGGTGTTGTTTCTGTGAAGAGCAATTTTGGCTGTGTTGAAATGAAACGCGCTGGTTCACTGATTATTGATTCTGTTCTTCTCACCCATCAACATGTTGTTTTGACGGACGTAGTCTCCGGTGGTCTTGTTTCTCACTTCATTAGAATACCAACCAGGACATGGTGGACCAGGTGGGCCTGCTGGACCTGGTGGACCCCTTGGACCTTCAAAATATTAACACACAGTGGCTGCATATTCGACATGACAACTCTGCTCCCAGTAGACCACATATCCCAAAAAACAGACCATATAAATCCAATATATACACTGTGCAATATAAACAATATGTGCCATCCACTGTGCAATACTAACAATAATTCTGTCTGTTTATATCATATTGTAGTTATTGTTGATTTTTAACGTTTTTTACTTATTTATTATTCTTTACTGTGTAATTACTTGTTTATTATACTTAGTTTGATCTTGTTTTTTACTTATGTCTCTTGTTTGCACTATCCACTCTGCTGTTGTAATCCTGCAAATGTCCCCGCTGCGGGACTAATAAAGGATTATCTTATTTTATCTAATCTTATGTAAAACTGGCCTTATAAACAATACTGCTGATCAATGACAGACTCAACAAAAGTGAAATAACCTCGCTCACCCTCAATGAGAATCTCATTGTAGGTCGGTTGGACTGAGAACATGTAGATATATATCAATCATGAAGTCTCAAATGCTGAATACAACTGAGCTGATCTGAAACCAGCATAATTTAGAAATAATCAGTCCAGTAAATGTTTTCAATCTCCCATGCTTTTCTAATATGACAGCGATAGAAAAGTGAGTGGGACTGTCATGTTATGTAACCATGGCTGAACAATGGCGGACTGTTTGAAACTTGTGACTGACTTTCTGAGTCTATTTGTCTATTGTGGTTCACACCTAATGAGGGGGATTTGGCGTATTGGTCTCACCTCGTTTTCCTCGTCTCCCCTCTGGCCCGGGCGCACCCTTAGGTCCTGTTGAACCAGCTCTACCAGGCAAACCTAACAGGCACAAGTGCTGTGGCTGCAGTAACAAATTCAGCTTTGTTTAAATAACTGATGAAGTAAATTAAAGTGTATATTTTTTACCTGGTGGTCCAGCTGGGCCTGGGGGGGATAAATAAATAGATAAATATTTTACACAGATTAAAAAGAGTAGAAGCATCATCAACCATAAAAAAAACCCACAACGCTGATATGGACAGTATTTGAGAAGTGCACCTGTTAAACAAAGTCCTCTGGAGCTATTACACAGATCTATGAAGGCCTTGACCTGCAATAAAGAAAACAGATGGTAAAGTCAGTGTCAAATGTTAAGACATCTGAACGCTTTCTAATGCTGCACATTTTTAAATCACTTGGATACAAACAGCTGTTCTTTTCTTGTGACACTTCTCTTCTTATTAACTCCCATTTGCTCTCACGATTTAAGATTTAAGATTACGATATAAATTTGTTAATGTTAATTTCCCATTATTCCCATTATTAGAGCTGAAAAGATGATATGATTAACTTATCGTTGACATAATATTAGTTCGTAATAGATAAATTATTTTGTGCTAAAATAATTAGTAAAAAAACTAGACTTTATTTTGGTAAAATACGTGAGTACTAATAAATGTGCTGTCAAAAAATACAGCAGTGCCATCTGGAGAAATGCCATTGAGTGTTTAGAGTTGAGGGAGGAGCAGACACGCTCCACTGCTCTACACTATTTATCCTGGAAACACTCAGTGGAAAAACAAATCACTGCAACCGACTCTTGGATTTTTTGCATTTAACGGACATACTTCCTATCCCAAAAGGGAGAAGAGAGGAAATGTTTCTACTACAGATGTAAGCAAAGTGTTGTTGATCGTTCCTTTCTTCCGTCTCCTAATAACATAATGAGAAATTCTCTTTTCATGTTTTTCAAAGAAGTACAGTAAACAATTTGCAATATTCACAATTTCATATAAAGAGCCCACTAAAGCACTTAGGGGTGTCTTACAGGAACCATGGAGTATGTCATCAGCATCATCATATCCTTCTCGTCCTCGCTTTGTGTTTGTTCTCCCCCCTGGTTTCTTCTGCTGCGCCGGAGCTTCTTTAGCTGTCCAGCCTCTGCAGGGTCTGTAGGCAGGAGGACTCCTGCCTGCAGCCTGCAGCTCTGTGACAGCACCTGCACCTGGGCGTCCAACCTCACCAGCTCCTCCGTCAGCTCCTTCTGTCGTACCAGCAGGAACACTAAACCTCCTAAACTCAGAAGCAGAAACGCACACAACCCCACCAGCAGTGCTTTCCACGCCAAAAAAACTCCAGTCCTCTCCTTCATATTTGTGCCCTGCTCGCTCACCCTCAACTGAAGAGTAATCTGAGCCCTGAAAATTCACAAGCACATACAGCACATATCTGACCACTTGCCAACAGATGAGACGTCAGAGGGAAACCAGGCTCAAGCGAGATAAACATGTCAAGATCTGTTTGTAACTACGAGGAACCACATGATGCATTGTGCAACAACAAGCATCTGGGAAACAGTTAAGATCTGAAGGCCTACTTGATTTAGAAGTAGCTAATGGACATATTTCCAGAATGACATGCCTTCAAGCTTCCCATCATTCTGATGCTGTCCCTCTCAATATTGCCACCAGTCCCCTCCTACACAAAATTACATGGGAATGGAATAAATAACACGTGAACAAGTGGAGCTTTCTTTGGATTTACAAAAGAGCTTTCAGAGCACTTTCAATAAAAGACTGTGAGTGTGTAGATGTCTGTAAGTGTGTGTGTATATATGTGTGTGTGTGTGTGTGTGCGTGTACCAAAATCTCCTTTTAATAAATGGAATTGCGTGTTTTTCATTTTTTTACAAACATAGAATAGTTACATGTTTTTCTTCTCACCATTTTCTCACCAGTTCTAATTATCCAATTAAGTCTCTCAATGAGGAGAGCAGTTTTTCAGCCAACTTGGGATAAAAGCCCCGGCCCAAACCCGTAAATCTCAGGCCAACATCTTCATCAACAGCATACCAGCTATTCAGGTACTAAGCCTTGAAGGACAGCTCGACAGAAGCACACAACATCTGCATGTACACTGTTTACCCTTTTTAAACTTGCATCCATTCTCATTTTTAAAGCAGTGGAGCAATGTCATCAATTCAACATTTTTAAGACTTTACATTCTTAAATAATAAGATGGGACTTTCTCTTTCTCGTGTTTCCTATTCTGAACTGCTGAGTAAATCCCTACTCCTTTTGACATGGGTCAGCCTGACCCAGCTAATTAATTTCTTCTTGAAAAGCCTCCTCAGCGGGATGACAGTGGGGTTTCTTTCTTTTGAACAAAGCTAAATGTGAAGTAAATCCATCCAAAAAATGCTGCAGAGTAAAAGGGATGAAAGACTTGCAGGTTTTGCATTCTTATGAATAAGACCGACTTTTTTATGTTCTTTTTGTAGTTTAGACGTGCACTGTTATCTGGCTTGCGCACTGTTCTGCAATCTATTGGTACTTGTAACCCCAAAGTGGCAGTGTTTCTAAGCAACCAGTAAAATGAGGGCTTTAACTGAGGATTTATAAAGTCTCGAATCACTGTGATTTATTTGGTAGGAGCATGTTGATCATCCTTACAACCAGTGGAGGAAGAACTGCATCATTTTAAACTGTACTCTAACTCGTCAGCAGTCAAAAAGAAAAAAGTAAGTGTTATTCTTTGATAATATTATAATGAACCTTAAAATAAAATGCAAAAAGATACTCTTTAGAATAAAATATTTAGAAACATCTGAGCAAACACTATGTTGAAAGCATAATAACCCAATTTTTATTCAATTAAAAAATTGAATTATGTGGTTTTGTTCCTTTATTTAAAGACTGCGTTAGCTCCTGTAGTACACTGAAGTGAAACACAAATTGCAGTAATGAAATTTTGTTGAAACTCTCTCATGTCTTCTATTTAGATGAGTTCTGTCAGAAACATTTGCAACTCAATGTACATGATATCTCGAGAGAAGGTACTAATATTATGAGCATGATAAACCTGTAATAACATTTAAATAAATTAGAAAATAATCTTTCACCCACACATAAACTGATATATTAGATGGGCAGCTGTCTGAGTAAGTGTTCATCATAAAGCTTTGTGTGGGAGTGTTTTGGGTTTTGTGTTCCATTACCATGTGACACACAAGGACAAGAGAATCATGAGGGATGTCCCCGGATTTCTTCTGTTTTGTTTTAACAAATGGGTGAGCTTGTTTTGTCTGCTGGTTATAAAAGGAGACAGACACTTTAGGAGCACAGGACAGAGAGAGGACAAAGTAAGCCTGGTCATGTGTGTGTTTAAGAAGGGGATGCAGCCGTCGGAGACACTCACTGTCGGCACCAAGGTTGTCGACACAATGTCTGAAGTCACCACCGTTCTGCTTCTGCTGCTGCTACTGATGCTGTTCACCGCCTGGAGCCGAACAAATCAGTCAAATATACCCGGTAAGAGATTTCAGCATCTGTTCTTGAACAAAACTTGCACAGATTTATCCACATGTTCAAGTGACTGCAGGTGTGAGTGTTAAAGAGTTCTGTACTTTGAGTAATTACGGTACATTTTCATAATAGTGTAGGATCAAAAGTAAATGATTCTGCATTCCGTTATTGAAATAACAGTAACTGATTTCCATAAAGGAAGACCTCTGTTTTCACTTGGACAATAGCAGCCTGGGGTCTGTCTTCAGTCATCACCTGTTTCTCTCTGCCAGGTCCCTTCTTCTTGGCAGGACTCGGTCCTATCCTCTCCTACAGCCGATTCATCTGGACGGGGATAGGAACAGCGAGCAACTACTATAACAACAAATATGGCAGCATTGTCCGGGTCTGGATTAATGGCGAGGAGACCCTCATTCTGAGCAGGCAAGTCTTTTGAGATAAAAACTCATATGTTATCCCATGAATCTGTAGTGAGCCAAAGCCTGGCTGCTCTTTCAGATCTTCAGCAGTGTATCATGTTCTGAGGAGCGCCCACTACACGGCCAGATTCGGGAGCAAAAAAGGGCTGGAGTGTATCGGGATGGAAGGGAGAGGTATCATTTTCAACAGCGATGTCCTGCTCTGGAAAAAAGTGAGAACGTATTTTTCTAAAGGTGAGCAATAACCTTACACAAGAGAGTATGGAGTCAGAGTACTGTGGTGCCTTAGTTCACCCCTCTCTCTCTCGGTCTCTCTCTCTCTCTCTTTTCCAACTCCTGCAAAATTGAAGTCTTGCAATATCTGAAATACTGCTTCCTTGTATTTTAACTACTGTACTGGTTCATGTTTTACAGCTCTGACAGGCCCAGGCCTCAAGAGGACGGTGGCAATCTGTGTGAGCTCCACAGCCAAACATCTGGACAACTTGCAGATGATGACCGACCCCTCCAGACATGTGGACGCTCTCAATCTGCTACGAGTCGTAGTGGTGGACATATCCAACAGGCTTTTCCTCAGGGTGCCGCTCAACGGTCAGCTGCACGTTCATTATCTGCACATTCTATACTCAAACTGCGTATTTAGCTGCCAGCAAATAATATTTCAAATTCTTGCGCTGCAGCTCCTGATTCCTGTTTTTTGTTTTTTTTTGTTGTTCCTCATAACTCAGAAAATGACTTGCTGATTAAAATCCACAACTACTTTGAGACCTGGCAAACAGTTCTTATAAAGCCTGATATATTCTTCAAGATTGGATGGCTGTACAACAAGCACAAGAGAGCAGCGTAAGAGACTCACGCATCACAGCAACTCAACATTTAGCTTTTCGATTTCTTCAACGTAATGTTTTGTGTCAACAGCCAAGAGCTGCAGGACGTTATGGAGAGCCTTCTTGAAATGAAAAGAAAGATTATAAATGAGTCGGAGAAGTTGGATGAAGATCTTGACTTTGCAACAGAGCTTATCTTTGCTCAGGTTTGTCTCTTTTGATGAATCTATAGTGCCTGCATCACAGAGGTACCGTCCTGGTTATGTCATGTGTTTGCCGTGTAACTTCACTCTCTTTTGAACAGAACGTCGGAGAGCTTTCAGCCGATAATGTCAGGCAGTGCGTGTTGGAGATGGTGATTGCTGCACCTGACACTCTTTCCATCAGCCTCTTCTTCATGCTGATGCTGCTGAAACAGAACCCAGACGTAGAGCTGAGGATAGTGGAGGAGATGAACGCTGTCTTGAGTAAGCGCTTTTGTGCTGAACTCTGTTAGCTCTGTTACAGCTAAAAACAAAATTACAACTATACATAACTGTTGCGTTTTCATTTCCAGGTGAAGAAGATGAAAACATTGATTATCAAAGCTTGAAGGTGCTGGAGAGTTTCATCCACGAGTCTCTGAGGTTTCATCCGGTGGTTGATTTCACAATGCGAAAAGCTCTGGAAGATGACAACATTGAAGGAACTAAAATCACAAAAGGAACCAACATCATTCTCAACATTGGTCTTATGCACAAGACTGAATTCTTCCCAAAACCAGAAGAGTTCAACCTGATGAACTTTGACAAAAATGTAAGTCAGCTGAATGTTGTGAACATCATGTGTCTCTAGAAACAATAACAACAGCTCAGTTTTTACCTCCTCTGGTTGGCAGGTGCCCAGTCGTTTCTTCCAGCCGTTCGGCTGCGGGCCTCGTTCCTGCGTGGGCAAACACATCGCCATGGTGATGATGAAGGCCATCTTGGTCACTCTGTTGTCTCGTTACACCGTGTCTCCTCGCAGCGGCTGCACCCTCAGCAGCATCCGGCAGACCAACAACCTGTCGCAGCAGCCTGTGGAGGACGAGCACAGCCTGGCCATGCGCTTCATTCCTAGGACAACATCAACTCAACACAGTCAGCACTGAGACACATGCAGGGGACACATTTTGGTGGAAACTACTTGGTATTGCATATTATGAAGTATGTAACTGATACAAAAATATTCCCTGGCCAAGATTGTACAAATGTGCAAAAAACCACAAACTTTGGCACTCTTAAGGTTTTCATTGTTCTATATAGAGTGCTTCAGGAATAAGTCCTAAAACCAGGAAATGGTTCCAATCATCTCGAGGTCAATGGGTGCTTTCGATGGGTTTTTGGTGAGATGCATTTCATATGGTCTGACAGAAACTTAATTATTTTTTAATTTGTTCTAGGACATTCCTCTCTTGGATTTTAAAGCTTTTACGTGTAAATAAAAAGAGGGTTGCTAAGTGGCTAAATGAGACCACAAAATGTCATCATACCGAACACTACTCTGCTTTAAGCTTAGTGGTGATGATGCAAAGTCATTTGACTGTGGTGTGGTTTGTTTTTAGCCTAACATTAGCATTTAACTTCTGCTGATTGCATTAATGCTTCAAAAAACATAAAACTAAGATTATCTTGCTGAACAAACAACAAATCTTATTTTATGCAATAATCACATATCTAATAGAAAACCCCATTGGTTTTTTATGCGATGCTAACTTCCGGTGTTGGACTACAAAAATAAATCATCCCTGCAGATCTCTCTTTCTTACTAAAATTGTGATGTCGCAACAGATGTTTTGTCTACTTTGACATTACTGACCTTTAACAAATACGGCTGAAGGTTACACCCAAATCAGAACAGTGCAAGCATGATTTCATGGCCCATAGGATGCAGTTTGGAAAAACAGGATGAACATGGATATAGTTTGGTTTTGCTGACTGATGGCCTAATGTGGAGCCAACTTTGGTTTAAGACCTGGACTGAGTCAAACAGCTAGTTTTTCATTTTGTTATTTTGATCCCAGTTCAGTCCTGTTGAAGACGACAGTGTTATCATGTCACAGACATATTTTTTACAGACAGTATCTGTTTCCTTTAGCATTATAGGGGTAACTGTATTAAACATTATCAAAGTTAAAATAGCAATGTGAAAGTAATAACTATAGAACAGTGAGGAGTGCTATAAACAAAGCCATGTGAGAATTTCAGCACACAATGGAACACGTACAACATTGCGTATAGAGGCATTAGTATGATGAATCCAGTTAAAAACTCATTAATCATCACTATCCTATATTGTTTTTTCATGTTACATCTCTATAAAAAGTGTTGATAATATACAGAGATCATTTCTTTTTAGGGTCTCAGTGAATGGAAATGTAGACTGTATGACAAAAGCTGCAAATCAAATCATACTAGTATTTTTAGTTTTTTGTGTTTGTAGTAAGTTAACAATACTTATTCAATAAATATTTGAAACAGTATTCATTCCATGAAGCAAACATCACGAGAGGAAATATCATCAGAATTTTTTTTCTTTACTGTAATATTGTCCCTCTTTGCTTCAACTCCAGCACATGTGTTTATTTAATGAATAATTGTTGAGTCAAAGTCAAGTTCGTTTACATGTGTTGGATTTATTCATAAGTTAAGAGAACGTAGTGACAGTAACTGTAAGAAACAAGGATTTTCTCTGTACCACAGGCACAAATCAAACACACCACCTTGGCATTAGAACATAAGGTGTTGGTTTAAAGTTGAGTTTCAGACACATTTCTAGCTTCACGCTCTGCTTTAAACAAAGACAACGGCAACGAAGACCAAACTTTCCCTTCAGGTTGTATTAAATAATACAGGAAGTCAAATCTGACACAGCACATGGAGCACGATGATTTTCTTTCTTTCAGAAAAAATAATGTAAAACATTTTCTGTAAGAATATAAATCCAATAAATATGTTTTTTTAATACTGCATTGATACAAAAATATAATAATCAAAGATCACTAAAATGCACCTTTCACCGAAACTGACAGAAGCATGAGTGCATAGATAATCATATCACACAGCAGGCAGCGTCTGCAAAACAGGAAGAAAACCTGAAATGCTACTCATCACAATGACAAATGGACAAAATGGACATTGCAGAGTGACATTGTTGCTTATTTAAGACAAAATGCTTTCATCATAGATGACAGAAATACGTGTAACTGCTGCAGTCAGAGGTGAGTAAGACAAATATGGATGTATGACGAGCAGATTCTCCTTGAAAAGCAACGGTTTGTTTCATCACCAGAAACAATTAATTACGTACTCTTAAAACACATTTTTCCTGTGCTTCTCCAAAAACACCTAATAACTTACATCAAACAGTCCAATTCCAAAAATAGTGTCATTCTTCCCGTTGCAGTCAGTATTTATGAACTTGGTAAAATAACCCAAGTTACCATTTTGTCTTTGTCTGATTAAAACACATTTGGGCTTCACTGTTGTGATCGTTCTAGCCCAGAAAATTAAGCTAATTTAAAAAAACAATCATGTTACAAATTAAAAGCAGGACATGATATATATCTCTCTCTCTCTCTCTCTCTTCAGCATGTAGACCAGGGGCGCAAAAAATAACTGCAGAAATTCATGATTTTCAACTCATTCCAAGAATATCATACTCAGTACTCATTTCACTCACTGACAATGTTTGAACCAATTTTAAAGTGCAGCCCTGTTTTATCATTTTAAGACATTATTGTTATTCTGAAAGGTCAAACACCCACAGAAGGTCAAAAACACAATCGTTTGGCCCTGAGGTTATTCCAGCCTTGACATTTAAACACTTGTGATCCTGTGAATTATTCCAACAGTTTTACTGCTAAAAAGAAATTATTCGAGGACAAAATTCAAATTGTTGTAACTTATAGTGGGAGAGATAGACAAATATTCAACACTGTAGTATAAAAATGTTCCGCGCTACAGCTCTGTGAACCTTCTTCTTCAGTGGATGAGGGTCAGGAGGTCACTTTGCTCAGTAGGGTCAGTGAAGGAGTCGCAGTCGGAGGCTCAGTGCTCCTGTAAAGCTCTTTGACAGTGATACATCAGGCAGTCGGGCAGGTCGGGGACCGGAGAGCGCAGCCACACGGACAGCGTTCCCGCATGCAGACGACAGTGCATCAGACACGGCTGATCTTTGAGGAGCCGGCAAGCTACAATACCTTCCATACCTGTGGGGAAGAATAATAAAGGTTAATCACATATACAATACAAAATAGATGGTAAAGTAGGCTCAGATACTGTGAGGGTATTTGTAACAGTCAAATACTGTGCCACTGCACCTTCCACATATGTATGTATTTCATTTTGAGATGCCCCGAAGTAAAAGTAGCAAAACTAACGATTTGATCTGGACGGTTCGTTTCGTATCTTTAACAGTAGTTGACAAAATAAATAAGCTCTAAAGCTCTGGAACAAGTGAGTATGACAACCTTGAGTTGAGACTGATTGTTAAAAATAGCTCTGGAAAAAGCTAGTAAGTGGACTTTATGTTTGGATTATTTTGTGAAACCACAAATTTCAAGGTTAAGAATGCACTTTCATACTTTATTTATATCTGTATGACTATAAACTCATGTGGGGGGGAAACATGTAAAGGCATGAATATATATGTGTATACACGGCCAAACGTCCATCGTGTTTTTTGTGTATCTGTATGTTTTACTTGTGAGATGGGAACTTGTTCAAACAAACCTTCTGGGACATTAAAGACTATCTAACTTGTTACAACAATAAATAAATGTCTCAAAGCTCAGCTTCTACATTTCAATGTAGAACTCAATGTCTGTTCACCAATGATTTCGACGACATGGAGCTTAAGTTTCTTCTTCAGCACATTCAGAGTGTCCGCGAGAGGTTCTTGGCCGTCACTTATCAGTGTCAGCTTCTGCTTTGTATCATGAGAGAAGTCCAGCCACATCGTCCCGTACTCCTCTGTGGACACGGTCAAAGGTCTGAAGGAAACATATGAAATTCCAGTAAGCAACTCATCTTCTCTGCATGATCACACTTGTGAAACAGAGGGAAATGTTTTACCTGATGAAGCTGGTTAGAGGCAGTTTGTATGAGAACTGTACCGACTGAGGCGTCCCGACAGGAAACTGGTAAGTTACCGTCCCAACCACTTCAACGTGGACTGAAGGCCTCTTCACAGTCAGGGAATACTGACACACTGCTACGCTGTGGCTTCTCGCCTCCTGCACTGGACTGTCACACACACAGGATACCTGAAACAAGCATAACAACAAAACACCATTTAATATGGAGAGTATAAGAGTTACACTGATAATTCTCTGCTCAATAGTTACTGTACCTCAAGTTCATCTGAGTCAAGCTCTAGTAGTATCTGTTGAATGTCAGAGTCAGAGGAGTTGTAAATGAAAATAACCAGCGCTAAAGACTCCTCTTCCTGCACATGACAGGCCGACAGATCCAGGCTTTGGTTGGAGCACAGAGGAGTGATTTCTGAGTGACAGAGTCCAGATAATTCAGCAGGAAGATAAGTACTGAGACACAAGTCTTTAGGTCCGTCTGGGTCTTCATGTGGACCCTGATCAGCACCTGCCACACCGTTATCCCTAATGAGAGAGGGGCTACTTTCCCTCATGTCACTGTCCGTTAACTCTACATCACAGGCGCCGTTTGCAACAGTGGGGCCCTGAGAGAGTTGGGATGTCTGTTCGAGTGGAGAAACAGCCAGTTCTGAGGTGATGTTGGAGTCCAGGAGGTTGTCACACAGCAAGTTATTCACTGTGCTCGGAGTAGAGACGAGGGAGTTAGTTATTTGTTCGCTGGAACCCGAGGACAAGACCGGACCTTTTGCTTTTCTTCTGAATCTCTGGGGGGTCGGCTCAGATTTTCCCATCTGTTAAAAGGAAAAGTTTAAGTTGTAAAATATGCATGCACAGTGTATCTTATTTGTTTTATCATTATTATAAAGTTCACTATGAAGATTTCTAAGTGGCTTCAATAAGACGTCAGAATGGAACAGATGCACAGAGCCAGCAGAGCCGAAACAATTCAACAGATCAACAGAATAATAATGATGCCAACTTTTTCGTGAGATGATTAATAACTTCAATTTCAAAACAAAATGTCAAACATTTGGATTTTTGCAACCAGAAGTAACAAGAGGGTGGAGCTAAGTACATAAACTCTGAACAACACATTGTAGGCAACCAAAATGGTTACAATTAACTTTAAAAAAAAAAAAAACAATGTGAAAGGATAAAAGTTGTAAGACAAAAATGCAAAAACTCCTAGATCAGACAAAGCTGCCACCTCTCAATCAGAAGGTCACACAGCCTAAAACATATCCTGCTCTATCGTCTATTTAACTGTGATTGGGACCATCATTTACTGAATGGACATCATGCTTTATTGAAGAAGACTTGAAACTAGCTTTTGAAACCATACATTCATGTTTACAATGTTAAGTCAGGTAATACATCAAGTGAGAGGTCATTTTCTTACAATCGGACTTCTTTATGCAACTGGAGGAGTCGCCCCCTGATGACCATAAGAAAAATTGCAAATTTAAGTAATTTCTGCAGTGGTTTCACTTTTCAGAATTGGGAAGTTGTCGCCTGGTCTTATGTGATAATAACTTTTTCATCTTTGGATTTTGGATTGCTGACTGGGCAAAACACCTCAGCCTCTGTCTGAGAAGATTTTTCACTATTTACTGACAAAACTATTCATCAATTATTTGAGAAAAGTATTCCCAGATTAATCAATAATGTAATTAATAGTTAGTTGCAGCCTTAATCCTGCACCTCCGGTCATATACATTTTTTAATCTGTGAAGTGAGCATGAAGTTCACGAGATTCATATCAAATGTGAGTAGATGACTTCCAGCTCCAGGAGGCGTTTAAGTCTTCATTGAATTTCATCTTTGAATTTTAACATCAAACACATTCATCACACTTAGCTTCTTTAACTCAGACTGGGCATCCCCACCTCAAACTAAAAAAGAAGAGTTAAACTGCTCACCAGACACACAGAGCTTTGGGAGCCCAGGCCGACAAACAGCGAAGAGGCCAGCTGCTGTTTCTCTTGCTCGGGCTGAGGGGTCGGTATCGGGGTGGGTGTCTGGCTGTGTGAACTGTCAGCTTCTCCCTGCTGACTGGGTGACTGGAGGGGACTGGGAACCTCAACATGGGCGGACTCCTCCAGGGGTTCCCTCTGCGCCAGGTAGCCCTCCCTCCCCCACACCCTCTTCACACCGTCCAGCTTCAGAGTTTTAGAGCTGAAACAAAAAACAAAATATCTAAGCCAGCCGTGCTTTTGTGTGTAACCTAAATCAGACATCATAAGTGCGTGTGTGTGTGTCCACGTACCCTCCTTTGTGAGAGAGGTCGGTGCTGTCGCCTGACAAACCGGAGCTTACAGACAACAGTGTAGGAGACTGTCTGTCTGCGATGCTGCAGGACGACATGCTGATGGGCAGCGACAGGCCGTATGGCTCCAGGCTCAACGCTGAGGCAAAAAAAAAACACAGTCAGAACAGATCAAAACAAGGCAGTGCATGTTCGGCCAATTCTGCCAAAATCTAATCCGCAATCTTTTACCTTTTGCCTGAGCTAGTTCCTCCTGCCGTTGATGGGGAGGCTTGTATGGAGCAGCGCCAGCAGCCAACGCCTCCGACACAAATCCATCCAGAAACGACAGAGAGGAATCCACCTGGAAACCAACATCAATATCAACAAAGTTTAAAATTCTCTATTAGTGGAAATGGGAAGATCACTTGAAAAAAGTTCTGCAGGACTAAACATGTTATATGTGTGTGGTTTCAAATATAGCACGAAAATTACATGAAATGTTAAACAACCAGAGGAAGCATTTGTGTATTCAGAATATAATTATTGTTTTAAGCTTCCAGCCGATACTGAATGGAGTTCTGTGGTAAACCAAACCCACCAGACAACTCTAGACAGGCTTTAACAGCTTTGATTAGAGCCGACAGGATGATCCCCATTATTTCGATAAATACAGTGATTAATATAATATACTGTGTGTCATGGAGGGCAAGTGTCGTCAAGTTTTATTTTCCCACCATCAGATAATAAGCACTTGCTCTGCCAGAGAGGAGGAACAACAAAGTCACATCTGCCGAGGTTCACAGAGCTAAATCATTTTACGGCGCCTTTGTTACACAAGTTTCAACAACAGCAAACTTTTAAGGTCAAATTAAATGTCTCTATTATGTCGGGTTTTCTTGAGTACTGATTGAAAACAACATTACATTGACAAAAAACCGCACACTAAAACACAATTATTGTAATTCTGCAGTGTACGTATGTTACCTCCAGGGGTTCCAGGCCGGCGTCTCGAGGTAGCACCCTGGCTCGTAGTTCACAGTCTTGGCTGAGGTGCTGCAGCTCCTGAGCCCTCTGTCTCAGTACTGTGTCCAGGGAGCTGCTGTATGTTTCAGAAACCTCCTTGGCCACAGAAACACCTGCCCCGCCCTCACTGAGCTTGGTCATTGCCATGAGGATCCAGCTCTTGGTTTCACTGCTGGTGCTCTTCATGTCCAACAGTTTGTCGAGCAGCCTCAGGACTGTAGCCGCTTCAAGTTCCTCCCTCAGATAGGAGTATTCACCCAGGACCTGTGTATGGCAGAGATGGGGCAAAAATGTAGTGTGTTATTTTGTGAATGGCCTGCATAGTATCCATATTTAGTGTGTTGCGAGTTACATTTTGAAGCACAAGTAAAGAAGAGACACAAATTGACATTAGGATCTTACTGGCCATGTTTAAAACTCTTGATCCTGCTGTAGGTGGCACTGCAGACCTCTTAAATCTGTCAATCATGACTGGACTTTCATCGTCTGGATTTCAAACTATGATTTAAATGACCCAACTGAGGAACTCGGGCCGACTAATTCTTTATGACACCTCCCCTTTTAAACAGGTATTATTTCTTTATGTGGTTTGCTCTATTTCCTGTAGTTATTCCTACCAGTTTTCACATAAATTCATTCTGTTTTTCATCTCTTCTAAAATGTTACTGTTCTTTTGTATGCCTGCAAATTGAAAGGTTATTGGTAGAGTATGCTTTAAACCAAACCTTGTTTTCATTTCCCCTCTTGTGCTCCTGGTTCTTATTAGTATTACATAAGAATTATACAAACTGCTTACTGTGCATACAGCACTCACCCAGCTGATGACTTGGAGGAAGCGCTGTGGCAGTTTGCCAGGCTGTCCTTGCAGCAGAGAAACATATGAATCCACAGCAAACAGCCTCAACTTCCTGTCTTCCTCCACACTGTCAAACCCTACGTCATTAAAGAGACATTAGAATTACAAAAATAGGGATCAACATCAGTATCAAATAACTGAACTGAAATATTACAACACAGCAGAACAACAACAACAGTATAAGTTGAATGATTGTGTGTGTATCTCACCCTCAGAGAGCAGTTTAAGGAAACTGTTTGGGATGTCAGGCTGCATCATGTCTCCACCCACTGAAAACACTGTGCTCATGGTTTCAATGAACCATTCATTGTCTGGTGCATATGTATAATAGTTCATAGGAAACACAATAAATAGAAACAAACAAGGTATAAATAATACAACAGCATGGTTTTAAAGGACTGGATTTCTGTTTTTTCAACTCATAACTAGTTTAAATCAAATGTAAACATACCAGGATTACTAACTTTGGCTTAACTACATCTCTTAAGGAGTCTCTGTGGCCCTTTAAATGTCAGAACCATTAGGCTTGCGTTTCAAGATTGTTAGCTTCCAGTTTTATAAAACAAACAACATCTTGGTTATTGAAGGCCTGAACAATTGCATCTTTCATCTGTGTTTAAGTTCAGTGAAAAGTTGTCCTAAAGAGGTACCATATGTTTCAAGAAAGGTACTGCTTCACCACAATAATAAACTTATTCTACCATATGCACAATTTTCTTTTTTGGATCAAACACCCAACTCCAGTAAGCATTGTAGGCAATATTAATAGCAGCTTAATTATATGACACTGGCTAATTTTTGTATGTGTTTTCTAATTTCCAGTTGCAGTGGGCCACCAGAGGTAAATTAATGTATATTTAAGGATATTTTTCTGCCAGCTCTGCCACCTTCCCCACCAGGTCAATAGTAGTGTAGTCATCTTTATTGACGCGCAGAAACTCCAGCATCTTCTCCACGATGACTGTGACATTCTGGGCGTTAGTGATCCGAAAGAGCAACTCCAGTGTCTACGAGAAAACAGAAAAAAGTCCCATAATGCTACAAACCTACAATTCTATGACACCCAAAAATCCAGAGTGCATCAGTATCTGCATCACCTCACGCTTGATGATGAGGTCAGGGTGATCGAGACACTCTATGATGGTCATCTGATGCTGCAGGGCCAGTTTAGGATCCTGCTGGACCACATAGGTGAGGGCCTTCAAGCCTACAGTAACACAAAAGAATATATATCTGAAGTCTTTATTGTCAATGTAAAGAAATTACTTATATCAAATGTTTTATCTGAATCTTACCGAGATATTTGAGATTAATCTTCGGTGACAGAACAAAGTTGCCAATGCACTTTGCAGCTTTTTCCAAAAGTTCAGATTTGGGATGAATTGTGTAAATGCACTTTACACACTCGTATAATATTGCTGCAAATAAAGACAGTGATTGAATTACATACTTAAATGATACTTCAATGATTTAAGACAAACCCAAAAAAAATGGACATACCATATGTGATGTTATGATTCATCTCTGCTCTTCGTAAAGACTCATCGAGGACTTCATACATGATCTCACTTGTGCTGTTCAACAAAGAACAGAGTCACAAAATGTCCTCACAAGGATGTTGAGTACAAAGCACAGCTACATCACGGCATAAACAACCAGATTCATTGTTGAACAAAATAATAACCTCTGATCATTTTTCCCAAGAAAAGCCAGTATTCTGAGAAGCTGAATTTGCAGCCATGGAGCAGGAACACTATGATAGTTAAAATCCATGGGCAGTTTTCCTCCCACCACTTGCTTCAGTATGGTGACAAAACTTCCTGTCAAGTCTTTATAACCTTCTGGATTCTCCTGTAAAAAAAGAAAAAGAAAAATATGTGATAAGACTGGATTCATCACAGTAGATCAAACCATAAAATCCAGAGTCCAGAAAAAACAAATTACCTGGATCATCTGTAAGTAGATGTGCAGTGATGCTGTCATGACGCCAGGGTCCTTGTCACACAGAGCTTTACGAAACTTGTTGTGGATGTGTTGAACTTGATTGGGTGCTATTAGGTAGAACTTATACAGTGCCAGGACTGCTTTTCTTCGAATGATTTCTCTGCAAATATGTTTGGAGAAACGCATATAAATCCTAATATTCAAGCAGATTTTTTATGCTCAAGTTTACCACATGAATAAATTCACCTAAATGCATATTGGTAATTATTTAGACTTGAAATTCAAAGAGCGTTTCTCACTTTGGGTGGTTAAGTTTCTCCTCAACAAGAGGAAGAATTGCAGGAATCATATCTTTGGGGAACATCTGGCTGACAACAGTTAGAGCCATGCACACTTCAATAAGGTTTGTGCTCTGAAGATCCTGGAAAAAACAAAAATACATCAACATCCCTTCTGCCAATAGAAGAAGAAGAATCTCCCAACAGCCAGATGATAAATGTTGTAAAACCAAAGCACCCACCTTTAATACAGTGTTCACAAGGAGAAGAAGCAGCTCGTGACTTTCGTTCAGAAACAAAGACACGGCGAGATAACCTACAATTCAGAAACACAAAATGATCTTTTGCTCAAAGAAGTTCAGAAAGATGCAGTGAGTTAAAGGTGTTTTAAAGCTTTAAAAGCTCGAATCTACTAATCATGTTATTGTGTCATTAGACAAAGTGTGTATTGAAGAGTCATTGAGTTAGGACTCTGAAGAACGAGTAAGCTTCCCAGCTCATCACAAACAAACATACCGACTCTTTTCTCCAGAGCAGTGCCTTGTTGAGCCAGTTTGATGGCATGAATATAGCTGAACGAAGCCTCGTAACCGAGCATTTCACAGTAGATCGCTCTCACCATGAGCTCCTTCATCTGCCTCTGAATGAGATCATGACACAAGGAAGAAGTAAACACATCAATAACAATTTTAGGCAACACTGGACCTATTTGACTCATCTGCTTTCTTGAACCAAATTGGAAAATCAGGAGGTTCATACCATGGAGGTGTTTGGGGAGGACACCTGCTCTTTGATAGACGCCAGTTCACGATGAATAAGTTTTTCCTCATCCTGAAAAAGGGAAAAGTACATATAAGGATATTAAGTTGAAATACTGACAAAATGCCAGCCAACATTAGACACTACCATGCTCTGTTTGCTGTCAATGGTTTAGGTTAAACAAATATATTTCAGCCGATCAACTACATAACTGAATCTTACAGAATAAATGTGTCCAGGTAGTTATTTCAAGAAGGTGTGAGATGTTTATATTCATAATACCAGAGCCTGTGAAGAATATTTAAAACCTTTATAGATTTAAGACTATAATGAGTATTCCTCTCTTGGAATAAGCTGCCTCCTTAAATTAAAAGGTGTCAAACCCTCCTTACTTTAATGCAAATATTTAACAGTGGCTGATACACAGCAATCCTCATAAGAGTGTTGATATTTTAATGTATTGCTTTATGATTAACAAACCATTCATATTTATGCCTTTAAATAATGTCTAATAATGCTTTTTGGATAACTTGGTCTGCTTTCTTGAAAATAAATTATAAAATTGTTGATATTATTTAATGTTCTAGTTTTCAGTTCCGTTTTTTTCATATTTTATTGGGAAGACTTTTGTTAACAAAAAATTGTGGACTGAAAACACGAGATATTACAGTGGAAAAAGGATAATGCTTATTTTATCGATCCTTGTCAAGGTCTTATACATTGTGTTTCTAAACATATATAAATGTTGTCAATAAACAAACAAAAAAACAATGAGATAAATGTTACATTACTCTTGGCCATTGCCTACAGTATACCATGCAAGTATACACTGAAAACAAAGTTATTGAAAGGCAATACATCACAGTGAATGCCAGTTATATCCAGCTGATACCATTTAACCATTTCTGATTGGTGCATTAACGTGTTTATGGGATATTACAACACTAAGGTATTGTGTGGTAATATTGTGTTGTAATATGCATTCTGCTCCCAGTAGACCACATGACACTAAAAACCTCTGCAATACAAATACACTGTGCAATACAATAGTTATAATAGTTTATGTCTGTATATATAATATTTCAGTTACTGTGATTCTTTACTGTTTTTTTATTGCTCATTTGCTTATTTATAATACTTATTTTTGATCTTGTTTTTTTACTGTCTCTTGTTTGCACTATCCTCTCTGCTGCTGTAATCCTGTACATTTCCCCGCTGTGTGACTAATAAAGGATTCTCTTATCTTATCTTATCGAGAATTGGCTGAAGGACAGCAGCAGCATTTGTCACAATGTCCCTACTTGTCTCTTAAGTTTGACTTCTCATCAACACAGTGTGTGAATTCAAAGCACATTGACAGCTGACTCTTCGACACTTTGAATAACTGAGTTTGTCACAAGCACATGAACGCACCAACACCAGGACAAGTTGTTAAAAATAGTCCCAGCTCTGTTTACTTCTATATCATCACGTGATAATAACATATCAGGAACGTCATAGCACTTCATGCAAAGATAACTCGTCTGGTTTCACCTAAGCTCCATTTTAAAGGACAGACTCACGTGTTTGGATGTCAGCTCAGTGATCCCTCTGATGAGGCTTCCTAGTTTTGATGTTGAGGACAGTCTAGTAGATCCAGACTGGGAGTCTAGAGACAGCAGGCTGGGCAGGGCTGTCAGGGTCCTTTCCACCACATCGCTCATTTTGGAAACGAAAAGATGAGCTCAGCAGCTGTTTTCTTTTCTTTAAAATGACACCGATTAAATCATCTATCCATCCCAATAACAGCTTCTTAGACGGAGTAAAGGAAACTTAACTGTTAAACCTTTAAAAAGATCACAAGAGGTAACATGCTAGTTTGCCAGTCGGCCATTGTTTTGTTTCGGCAGACAGACCAGTGATGTCACTTCCGCTTTTGTTTGGATAACTTTATTAGCAACCTTAAACGTTAACAGTGGCTGTTATTGTAGTATAAATAGCTCAGTACAACAACATAGAATAAACGATCAGGTAAAGAACAACAAGGAGAGTGCAATGATATTCAAAACTCAGTTTATTAAGTTTGTTATACTTTGATAAACAGTCCCTTTAATAACTGTACACTAAACTACAATAAAATAATTACAGTAAATATTAAATTACAGCCATTGGACAACTGCATGAGAAGGAGTACATTCTAAGAATTGAAACATGTTTTTTTATTCATATATATATTAGTATTTATTTATCTAGTAAGGGACCACATATTCAGACGCAGTGTGCACATAGAGCAGTATGTAGCTTTCACAGCTGTAAACAGACCGATGAGAGGTAAAACATCTTTTCAAATCATTAGGAGGGAAAATCAACATCATATATTTTAGATTTGCCTTTAAGTATGTGCTTCTTTTTACATTAGAATAATATTGGCAGGTGAGTTGCTGTCAAGGCTTGTTGGGTGCAAAGGGAATATGAACTTAAATCCATTTCCGTCTTATCTCCTTCTATCCTCATAAACTACAAAGTTGTACTTTTGTTCATTCATATTTTATGCCAATGCTCCATCATTGGGCTTCAAATTATCTATTATTGATGAATTTCTACAAGACAATCAAATCCTCCTCACTGTCCCTCATATTCCAACATTTTCAGATTTTCTGTGGCATTAGAAACTCAAGCCAAGTGAAGCTGAGGCCTTCATTAAAACCTTACTGCTTCTTCTGCAGAAGTATTTTACTTCCTAGTATCCTATTTTCACCTTCAGTCTGCATTCCTCCATTATTTTTTGTGCAAAATAAACAACAACAAATAAATAAACAAGTAACATCCTTTATGTGGGCTCATTCAACACATCACTTTATTGTGTCACTTCTATCCTAGACTGATGCTAGTCACTACCAATGTTATTTTCTGCAATATACATTTTACATATTAAGTTGTGACCATAAATACCTCTGTGCAAATTTCTTTCAACCAAACTGTAATACAAGCGTGCCATTTGGTTTAATTACTCTCTGAAATATGTAAATCTACCGTGGCCATGAGACTGGAGTATATACATCGCTATTGATATGCCCTATGTACAACCAAAACTGAGTCTCTATCTCTGTGATTGTACTATAGCAAACAGAAACGTTGGTGTGTCTTCAGCAGGTCTGTCTACCATTTTATCCTCTGTGTCTTCATTCTTAGGCCCAGACCTGGAAAAAAATCAAACAGCAGACATAACAAGATATCACCAGAAAGTTCACTGCACATTTGCAAAGTTGAAAGATCAGACAATATTAGCAAACAACTCATACCCGCAGAGTGTGGTCCCAGGAACCCGTGCAGAAGGCCGTCCCGTCTGGAGAAACACGCAGCGTACTGACACGGTTCTCATGTCCAAACAGAATAGAGACCCGTGTTCCTTTGAGAACATCCCAAACATTTATGGTGTAGTCGTTGTAGCCACCAAACAGTAACCGTCCTGAAAGATGGAGAAAAAACCCCATAAATGCTTTAAACTCTGACAGACAAAAATAATACATTTCAAGCTCTGCTGTTCGGTCAGATAAGCATATTTCTTACCACTGAGAGAGAAATCAACACTGGAGACCCCAAATATGATGCTCTCCTTGGAATAAATAGCCACTTCTCTGTCTGCCCTTAAGTCATACAGCCGGCACTGAAACAAAGGTCAGTGTTTGAATGTTAAAGATTGTTTTCCACATGTTTCCATGTGCACTTCATGTGGTAAATGTCTGATTACTTACTGTAGCATCATCTGAGCCAGATGCAAATGCATCTCCACTGGGATAGTATCTATTAAAAGAAAGAAACAGAGAGCCACAGTTAGGAATAGCTCTCTTTTGTAGGATTTTAATATATGTATGACTTTGAGCAACTCCTAGTGGTGGTTTGAAAAAAGACACTGTGCAGTAGCTGAGACACAAGAAAACATTGACTAAAACATAGACTACATTTTGTCCCGAATTAATTAATTAATAATATTCTGACAATTGACAGTAACTTACCGCACACTATTTATGTCTGATTCATGAGTTTCAAAGGACTGAATACACTGTCCTGAACGCATGTCCCACACATTGGCCTTCTTATCACAGCCCTGCAAAAGAATAATGCAGAATATGACCAAATGTGTGAGGTAATTATCTGGGAAATTTGAATAGCAATAAGCTGTAGTGAAAGGTGTCCTCACCCCGGAAACAAACGTGTTTCCAGTCTCGGAGGGGGCCAGGTCCAGACAGAGCACGTCTGCTGCGTGTCCATGGAAACTCTGCAACAGCTGCCCGCTCTCAACGTCCCACAATGCACATGTTCCATCCCCACTGGAGGTCAGGATCTTTAACACAAGCAGACGATGAGGAGGGGAAATTGTGGCTGTTCTGAGGATCAGTGAAAGTCTATGTGTGCTAACACAAGGCTATAAATGGATTGTCTTTGCTGTGACAAACATCATGTGACCAGGACTTCAAACCAGGAGCAACTGGCTAGTGTGAATTATTAACAAGGTGGGGGAGCTCCTTACATGGGAATATTGAACACAGTGATTTTTGAGCATTAGTGAGAGGGAACCTAAAGTGTCTGTAAAATTTGAGTAAAATAGCTTTTGGTGGATGTGTTTTTGTGTACGGTTGTTGATCTCACCTGCATATCTGAGTTGGTGAAGCTGCAGGCTGACAGGTAGTTTGTGTGCATGGCCACCGACTTCTTCTTGGCAGCCAAGTTCTCATTCTTGTCCAGAGAGAGAGGATACACTGAGCATTTATTATCCAGGCCCCTGTGACAAGAAAATGACCAAGTTTACAAAAAAGAGAACAGAGACCCAAACAGATGAGACGCCACATTTGGATCAACACGAACAGAGAGACACTCACCCACAAGCTACAGCACAGCCGGAGGGGGCGTAGGCGCAGGCCATCACCCAGGTGCAAGGCATTGTCACAGCGTGCTCCTAATAAATATCAAAACACAAAAGCTGCATGAGCCGCATCGGGACAGCAAGATGAATCAAATTCATTAGAATGAATTAGTTGGAGCAGAACAGGAAGCTTTAGGCTGTTAGACATCAGTGGTGTCACCATTTGGCCAAAGCAGAGGTTTTAAAAAGCCATTATTGTAGCAATCTATGATGTTACTTCCCCTTCGTCCTCATTCAATACAATGAGACTTGGCATCTTCTGCAAAATAGCACACTGTAGATATCCTGTTTGATGTGGACATTTTCAACGTCCCCTCCTGTCTATTATGCCTCTTAGATTTGATTTTCTCCATGATATTGGACATAGTGAAATTTTCAATTTGTGGCTCAATAGATGATGTTTCTGTACAAAGGCTCCCTCTGCAACATTCACAATAATTGACAAACACTACATTCCAGTTTTATGGTTTTAAATTACTTCAATAGATTTTACTTTTTGTTGTTATTTGCACATTTGTTTAAATAAGGAGAATAAAATCAATCTGACAGGTCAAACATTTTTAAATCTTTTCAACAAAATGTTTGTTGTATTTCCCAGTTCTTTTTTTATGCTTTTGTCTTTAGAAATACCAAATACTGAATATGAAATATACATTATTATTTCATTATTATTATTTATATTTCAGACTTAATAAAATACTTCCAATAAAATAAAATGATCTCTTTGGTCGAAATCCTCTAAAGTTATGTCTTTAATCTCTGATAAGGGGTCAGAGTGAGGACACACCTAACCCAAGTTGCTCCCGGGGCGCTTCTTAACGGCCCACTGCTTCTCAGGGATGGGTTAAATGCAGAAGGGAAATTTCATGTATGTATCTATGTATGTACATGACCAATAAAGCTGATATTTATTATTATTTATTTAAAAGTATCTAATTATAGTCACTCGCTTCGTTTTAAAGGGCTACGAGCCAAAAAGGTACGGAACCACTGGTTTAAACAAAAGATGTTAAAGATGTCGAGAAGGTTGAATTGGTTTTAGGGAGCATAACTGAAGCACTGGTTTATAATAAGCTTGAAGGAGGATGCAGTAGGAACGGGTAAACTGTAAAAAAGGTTGTGTTATAAAGATACAAGTATGTGATAAAAGGAGAAGTTTACCTTGTTGGTGGTGAAAGCATCCCATACAATCACCTTTCCATCCTGCAAAGAGATTAGAACAAGTACAGTATAAAACACGTGTTATACTGTAAATTATGCAATCATACTCTGGGCTAAAAGCATATATAAGTCAGCAGCAGCGTAGAGTGTGAGACCTGTGAGGAGCTGACGATCCTCCTCTTGTCCTTACACCAGTCCATACACAGAACTTTGTTGCCATGTCCCTTCAGAGTTCTTCGGGTCTTCATGACAAACTGACCCAGCCCATCCACCTTCTCTGCCACTTGATGTACTGTACACACACACACACACACACACACACACACACACACACACACACACACACACACACACACACACACACACACACACACACACACACACACACACACAATTCACACACACACACACAATTCAATTCAGTTTATTTGTATAGCCCAGAATCACAAATCACAAATTTGCCAATCTGTACACATGCGACATCCTCTGTCCCGGAACACACACACATAAACACACACACAATGTCCATTAAACCCTCTACTGGATACACACTGGATTAATATTCCCAGGAGCAATAAGGATTAAAGTGGGCATACAATATATACAGGAATATTTTAAAATTCATCTTTTTTATTTTTTTTATTTGTCTTGTCTCCTCATAAACAAACTACAAAGGCTGTTTCTATGTTTCTTTCCAACATCTTTTTTTTTTTGTAACATCTGCCATATAGGTGAGATGTTATTGGACCAAACAACTACATAGAACACATTCAGATGGAGGCACAGTGGGCTGTAAAATGGTGAAGCAAACACACAGCCTGCTTCAGTCGCCTGTCAAATATCTGAGGAAACGTCGAGACAATCGGGTCAACAATCAGCTCGGACACATTCCGCTGTAAAAAACAAATGGCAACATTTGTCATCATGTGTATCTAAAGAGACATCTGCTGTTATTTGTCCCGTCACAGTGCACAACGCACTGGTGGACCGAGGCCTCTCCATTTTCAGCAGCACTCACGCTCGACGTCGTGCAGCTTGGCTCTCTCCTCCTCCAGCTTCGTCTTCAGAGTATCCGACTCCGTTTTGAGGTGCGCCAGAGTCTCGTTCAGCTGTACCTCCTGTGTCGCCATTTCAGGGATTAGAGGGGATCTCATATATTTCCTTTGTGCAGGCAGCGGTCGGCAGCGAAAAGGCTTAAAGCAGAGCTAACAGCTGATGCTGCTGTCATGACGTCACAGGGAGAAGATGCTCCTCTGGTTTCCAGATGGAGGAGGAGAGGAGGAGAGGAGGAGGAGGATCCTGCATCCTGGTGATGCTGCTGGTCGCACGGGTGCTGAATGATGCATCTAAATACCGCCGACATGGATAACTCAATACTGTTATGCAAAGTACCGTGATGCAAAAAACACAGCAGATCCATGTTTAGTTTAACATATAAAACAATTTATTTAAACGGAGTCAAAGAAATATGATATATACAATAAATAATTTTTTAAAGAAATATATGAATATTCTGTATAATATTTTGTTATGAGTTAATGATTAAAATAGATTTGAGTTTGATTGATTCCACTTTCACTTTTGATCACAGTGACGTCGCTGAGGTCATGTCCTTGGTTGATGGGTATTTAATTGGCTCATATTTCTGTATTTCACACACAAAATGTCAAACAAAGAAATTATTATATTTTTGACCCCACCAGAACGCTTTGAAAAAGCATTAAAACCTTGTTGTTGGGATATAAAAAAAATTCGGGTTGCAGTCTGTAGATGGATTTTTTTTTTTTTTTAACCAACAGCCCAAAACTGACAGATATTTGAGCTGACAATGATAGAAAACAGAGAAAAGCAGCAAAATACTCACACTGGAGCTTAAACCAGAGAACGGGTGAAGAATGTCTTTGAAAATTATGACATTAATCAATTACAAAAAAAGTTACTCATGGTTATATCTGTGGTTTGATTAATCAGTTAAATTTGCAAAATATAAAACCTTGGTCTTAGCCCTCAATTTTAAATATATTGTGTTCATTGTTTTATAGTGTTCACACATTTATATACACAGTAGATTACAGTCATAGGCCACCGGACTATGAATCAGTCATGATGAGTGAGAGTCTGAAGGCTGGCTGAGTCAGATCCTGGTTAGGAAGCTCAGGTGGAGGCTGCTCGGGACCTGCAGCAGCTCCAGAGCCTGCGAGGATGCGCAGAAAGGAAAGGTGACCTGGAAACGATAGTCTGTGTCCAGCATCAGCTGTGAGCTGGACCCGTCACGATCTTGCAGTAATGACTGCAACAAGGAGAAACGTGGCATATTTAGTCAAGTGCAAGTATGGCAGGTGAACAAGTATTTTATGACATTACACTTTACTTAAAATTAGAAAAGTGTGTTACATTAAAATCGGAAAATAAACAATCCCTCTCACCTGAACTTTGCGAACAAATGACGACGTCACCCTTTTCTCAAAATCATCAATGGGAGTGTAGGAGTTCAAAATCTTGACAATCTGAAAATTTGAACGCAAGTTTTGTTTCAGTGTTAAGCTGGATTTTTCCTTAAATCAAAAATACTGCATGTGTGGCATGAATAAAGCACCTGAACCGGGTTGAGCTCAGTGCATTTTTCAGTGATCTCCTTGGTGTCGTCGTCGGTGGACTTGTTGACTTGCAGTAACCAGGCGGCCTGAGACAACGGCCTCAGAGTGTCTATAGCATTAGAGCTCTGCAGTTCCTTCTCCTTCAGCCATTCTTCCAGGTAACTGATGTTACACCTGAACAAACAAAAGCTATGAACTCATTTTTGTCTGCATAAGAAATCTTCATTATTCTCATAAAAAACAACCACACACCTGATTTGCATTCCCTTTCTGCAGGAGCACATATCTTTGCGGAGCATGATGTTGTTGAGGGTGGTCGCACCAACTAGGAAGAACATTTGCTTGACTGCCTGGTTGATGAGCCCCTGCTCCATGCCATGCTGGCTCATGGTGGAGTGGAAGAGACTGAGCTGCTGAACGATGGAGGAGATGGTGTGCGTCTCTGAGTCCTCGTAGATGCTGTTGGAGCGCTTCCTGAAGCCTGCCGGCTTCCTGCTAGAAATCCCCTGTAAACTCTCGTGCTCCAACAAACCTGGCACTGTTGGGCGAGAAAGCGAAGCAGCACATTAAAGGTCGCTTATAAAGGATGACCACCATCAAAATCTGCATGTGATAATGGTGATGATAAAATACCAATAGCAGGAGTTAGGGTCTTTTCCATGATTGAGACAAACTGGTGGTAGATTTGAATGGCCAGGTCGCTGAGAATCTGTCTGTGTTCAGACAAATCAAAATTCTGCAGGCAGTTCTTTTTCTGTCGAGGAGTGTTGTGTTTCAGGAACTCCTTTTGTAACAGAAGCAACAAAGAGACAAGAGAATGTCAAAATATGCCTGTTATGCATGTGATAATTTCAACAAAAACAACAATAATAGTGCAACCGGGGTAATTAATACAGACCTCCTCCCCACTGTACTGTTTCAGACAGTTGAGCAGCTGATACGTGTTTGAGAGCCAGAATGACAGCAACTCAAAGTCTTTGAGGTGAGTCTGAAAAAAAAAAAAGCGTGTCATGTTGCTTTCATTGCTTTTCAGCAACCAAATGTTTGTAATTCTAATTATTCATTGAACAGCTGCCAACATTCAGTCTACCTAATCTAAAATATGGTTATGACTAATAGCTTTTGGATTATTACTGATACTTGTATTATGATTCTATTGTTTATTTAGCAAATCAACAGTTGAGATAAAGGCTACTAGAATGAAATTTAACCTCACCATGATGACCTTTTTGACAGCACCGATGATCGCATTCATGAGAGACTTGAGTCTGACTTCATCGTTCAGGTAGTCAGCATGGCGGACGCACATGAAGAGGATGTAAGCTGGCAGACCGGGGATCATATTGACCACCACACCTTTGGGCTTCAGGTCTGTGAGTAGAATATGGAAAGTTTAATTATAATTAATTCCTGCTCAAATATCAAGAGGACCGTAGCTGCGTACACACAAAGGAAGACTGACAAAGTCACAAAATGAATGAAGAAGAATACCCAGAATGATGTTTTGAATGAGCCTGGATTCGTCCTCTCTCCTGTACTCCAACATGCCAAGGTAATCTTTGGGAGTGGCAGGTGCAGACGTCTGCTTGGCTGTGTGAGAGACGTTAAAGTGATGAACATAGAGAAGGTGGATTCATCTTGTGATGTGCGTACACATTTACATTACATTACATTACAGTCATTTAGCAGACGCTTTTATCCAAAGCGACTTACAGGAAGAACACAAACCACAGCACTACCTTTCTGTGATGTTTCGAGGTTCTTCATTTGATTCTGGAGTTTCTTTATTAATCTGTCTTTCTGGTCGAGCTGCTCTTCAAAGTCCTGAAAGAAAAGCACAATTTGTTTCTGTCTTTCATACAGACGAGACGTATATGCACACACTCGTAATGTAACCCTCTATATCCACACACACACACACACACACACACACACACACACACACACACACACACACACACACACACACACACACACACACACACACACACACACACACACACACACACACACACACACACACACACACACACACCACACACACACACACCATATTCTCAGCTGTTAACCGTGAAGTCTCCTGTCTCAGTTTGTTCTTAGCTTCGCTCTCCATCAGCAGCTTTCTCTTCGCATGATCATTCTCGTCTTCCAGCTCCTCTACTCTGCCTTGAAGCTCCCTCTTCAACTCCTCGAGCTCCTCAGCTTTTTCCTCAAAGTGCCTAAAAAGCAACAAAAATCAGGCCAACTCAGAATTGACAATCACTCCTTTAATCAAGAAACGGACTCCAATCAGGGTGTTTTACCTTCGTTGGGAGCTCTCTTCTTTAATCTCCTTTTGAAGAATGTTTGTGATCTCCTCAGTTTTTTCTTTCAGATGACATGAACAAATAAAAAAAATGAACAAGTGAAATGTAATCTGCAAAAGAGCTTCATGGTGAAACAGTTTGGGAAAAACAGACTACCTGCTAGTTCTCTGCCCTGCACCTCTACGTGGGCCTCCAATTCTTGTTTTTGTCTCTGCAGCTCTGAAGCCTGCAGCTTGAGCTCCGGTATAACCTGTGGATCACATGAAATATGGAAGGTGACGGTATGTTCTTCACCTCATCTATCGAAAGGAATGAAATATCTGATCAAGAGTGCAATAACCCACTGAGTTCTCGCTGTTGAGCCTGGCCACTTCCTGGCGAATATTCTCGTTGAGATTACTTTTCTCCTGGAACAGGTTTTGCAACTTGCTGTTCTCATTTTGAAGGTGGTCCACCTTCAATTTCAAACCCTCCACTTGTGTCTCGTAGCTTTCCTTCTGCTCCTTCTGCCGGTTTTCCAGTATTCTGACGTCAAAGGTGGAAACGTGTTAAACAGGATCAAGAGTAAACAATTTATCACGCACGTAATAAAACTTGATAACACTGGCATTAAGTGAAGGGATTGTTATGTTTCTTAGTAGAAATAGACCTGGTCGCTTTCTGTAGGCCATCGAAGGCTGCCAGCAAATCTTCAACTTCGTAAATCTTCTCAGAGTCGTCTAGAGTTAGCCTTCAGAGAAACAATGTGTGAGATTAAATGACTAAATGTGATATGGAACAACTATGAGAGAGAAAAGCCTAAAATATTTGAGTTACCCCAAAAGAACCTCTTCCTCAACGACACCACCAAGAAGTTGTCTCGTAATATCGTTCATTTTAGCTGCAGAAAGATATTCAGGTATTATCAGCACAATATAGTCTTAATCTGTGTATAACAATTTATAATTTCCATAACTGAAGGTATAAGTAAAAGTATGTACCTCTTGCTTGTTCTGACTGTTGCTTCATCTTTCGGTCCATGTTATTCCTCTGGTTTTGCAGGTTGTTGAGATCTCTGCGTAGCTCGGGAATGACCTTGACGTGTTTGGTGAGCTGGATGACCTGGTCCTGCAGGTCAGAGTTCACCTGGCCCCCCTCTGTGATCTTTCTCTGCAGACTGACTCTCTCTTCTTTCAATCTCTTAATCTCCTCTTTGAGAATTTCCACCTCCTTCTCATGGTCCTGTCTCTGGATCTCAGCGTTGTTCTCTGCAATTCTGCCAAGAATCGTCTCATCAACTAACTGAATAAATTTAGTCATAATTTGCTTTTGCTAAGACAAATATTTGCTCAATGCTCTGAAGGAGGTACATTTCCATTACTTACTTTCTAAACCTAGCTTCATGTTCTTTCTCTTCCAGGAGGTTCCTCTTTGTTTGATCGAAGCTCTCTGTAAAAGAGAACTGGTCACAAATTTGGTGCAAATTCCAAAAGGAGCAGCATACATAGAACATCTTGACTTCTATTACCTTTGGCCTCCTTGGTGGAAGCTTCAAACCTTTTCTCTAAGTTCTGCTTTTCATGGTTTAGTGCATCAACTTCCTTCTGAAGCTGTGCAGTTGTCTAGAGCAAGAATAAAATTGTGTTTTTTAAAAGGGCTCACACAGGCTGCTCCATAAGCAAACAGAAAACACAAACAATCTGTAACAACAGACGTTTAGCATCGACTTCAAGACTGACCAGACTCGCATCTGCTTTCGCTTTCTTCTCTCTTGCCTCCACAGACGCCTTCTGGCTGGTTGATTTTTCCAGCTGTGTCTCCAGACCGTGAAGCCTGTCCACGGTTTGAGAGTGGGAGTTGGCCAAGCTTGTCAGTCTTTCCATCAATCCACGGTTCTCTTTGTTCTGTAGGGATACAGGGATTTAGTGACGTCGTCTACATAAAAGCCAGAGCTGAACTAACCTTGGAAGCATCTCTACCTGCTCATCAACCTTCTTTCTGAGCTTCTGAACCCTAAAGGAGAGCTGAACATTGAGCACCAGCCGACGCATGGTTTGAAAACGCCGCCGTGCCAGCCATGCTCTGGCATACTTCTGTAGAATGAGGGCTTTCTGCTCCTCCACCATCTGAGAATTAATTAATTAAGAAACAGCAGAGCATGAATAAAATGTGGTAACAATTTGTAGTTTTCATCATCATCCTACAAATGTATCGACTTTACAGACCTTCTTGTACCGTTTACGGGCCATCCAACCTCGCGTGAAGGCCTGGATGGTGATGGAAGCCAGACGGACTACCTGGTAGATCTGTTTCATGCGGTAACCTCTCCAGTATCTCTGGATCACCAGTGTTGCCCAGCCCTGCTTCAGTGTTGCAGCACTCACTGTTTTACTGCAGAACAAGATGGCGCACATGTCAGAACCCTGACGGATACAACAGAGGATGCAGGACAACAACATCTGCAAGTGAATGCCTCTAACCGGATTGTCCTTATTCCACGGATGTACTGCTGGAGGATGATGGCTGCCTCTCTCATGCGGAGGTACTTCCTCCTCTGGCTCCACCCGCGGACGTGTTTCTGGATGGTCACGCAGGCTCCTCTCAGTCGGTCCAGACGCAGTTTCTCTAGATAAGCTACCTGACCAGCTCGGAAGAAGATCTTTGTCCGACCGAACTTGTACTGGTTGGGGTCCTAGAGATCCAACGAGGTTTAATTTATACACAAACATGCAGTGCACCATATTGCAAGACAATGTTGTATCTTAAGGCAATTAAAGAGGCGGCTAACCTGAATCAACCTCTGCAACACATTCTTGCAGGTCTGTTTCTTGTCATTGAAGTCCGCCTCCTGATGTGACATCAGGATACTGTATCGGCTATAAAACTCAATGTATGTCCACCTGTAAACCAAAAAACATTAACCATTACAACATGAGCATATGGAGATTTTTGTTGGATGATATAGAAAGGTGTTTTAGAGAATCACCTGGACGGATAGCTCTGTGCACTGATACGAATAGTTTCAAGGACACCACACGCTCGCAACTGCTGCACCACCCTCCTGGAGTCGTATCTGAAAACAAACAAGGAAACACTTGCTTAAACCACAGACACAGACATGCACAAATGATTGAGGCTAGCAGAGTGACTCATGTCAAACACAGGTTCACCAGCACTCACTCAAATGGGAGCTTTTCATCGTTGGGCTTAATGCAGCGTACATAGTGAGGGGTGGTAGCATTCAGTGTTTCCATCAGTAAAGAGAGGGAGCTGCAGAACTACATTCAACCACAAAGTTAATGAGAAAGGATACGAATCCAACAAAAATACAACTCCGTTTTATTCTATATTCATTGGTAAAAACAGCATATTATGGAAACTTCAGCGGGGGTTTAAACTCCAGTGAGCAGCGACAGTAAGCAAACATTTTCACCTTATCTCCCACTGAGGTTCTCAACTGTTTATTGGCTGGTTTCACTGCGGGTCTTGCAGGTCTCACTTTGATACCTTTACTGTTCCCAGAGCTTTGCTTCTCCTCTTGGAAAAAGTTGGCCAGAAAAGGAAACTGATGAGGAGAAATGTGTTAAAATTAGAAAAAAAAAACAAAGCTGCATGGATTGGCTTTAATGATACAGACACTTCGATTTGTTAACTTTAACCTTGTTAATTAATTAACCACTATGATATATTGAAAAAATAGAAGCCACAATAAAACAGGGCATTTGATTACCTTACTGACTCTCATAATGTCAACCAATTCTTCATATAGAGTGTCTCTGTTCTTTTCAAGAAAACCTGTGCATTGATATTCCACCTGTTAATGGAAGAAGATAGTTACATTCACATAGTTTAAAAAAAGATATCTTTCAGGAAGTAACAGGAACAGGAATAGCAGGAGTAACATTTGTGCAACATTATGCAGGAAATGGGTTTCTAAAGGTCACCAGAATGCACCTTGTCTGCAAAGTGTTGAATCACAAACGCCTCATTTGACAACCTGGGCTTCTCAAACAGAGGGTTGGCATAAAGGTAGTTGAACAGCTTTTGCAGCCAGCTTTGATCAGTTCCCTGAGGAAACTGTAATGTAAAAAGACAAATGTATAGGAGGCAGAGCAAAAGTTGACATTTTTCATTGTAAAAATTCACTTAAAATCCATTTAGTTACCAAACATTCTTCATCAAGCAAGTCCAGGATCCCCAGCTTTGCCTCAATGAGGTCAATGACCGGCTGGTTGTCATAGAAATCTATCAACGTCCATGGTATGTCCTCCTTCATGTACTCCTCTTGCTCCAGTTTGAACACATGCTGATTGAAAACAAGAAAGACAACAGAATAAGCCCCCGGGCTGAGAAAGGTTTGTATGCAGTGTTTTACAAGGATTTGGGAATATTGTGAAGCATACCAAGTTGAACTGCTGTTGAAGCTTCTCATTTGCATAGTTGATACAAAACTGTTCAAAGCTGTTGATGTCAAACGTTTCAAAGCTGAGGACAAAGGACACAATGATCACATCAGAAATGGCCGTACGAGAGACCAGAAACGTCAAGCAGCTAAAGAAAAAACGTGTTGTATCTGTGTTACCCATAAATGTCCAGAACTCCAATGAAGGCATGTTGCTGTCCTGGAACCTGCAGTGCAGTATTAATCCTCTTAATAACACAGTCAAACAGATGGGCGTAGATCTGCTTGGCTAGAGCATCTCTGGCATTCACAGCTCTCTCTTTGGGCACCGGCTTCACCACCGTCTCAGCCAGCAGAACGATCCTCCGATGGCACAGCCAACGCACCAACCCTTCTGCACTCACACTCAGCAACTCACAGAAGACCGCCAAGTGTGGATCAGCGGGCTGGAAGATATGCAAATCAAGTTTTGTATTAAACCAGGTTAATGTTTCAAGATCTAAACTAGCAGACAAAAAGCCATTTAGCCGTGGAGAGGCGAGACTCACAGGAACTGATGTTTTTCCATCACCGGCGTTTCTGATTTCGACATTTCCCAAATGCAAAATGGCTGCCAAAACTTTGAACACATCTGACTGAAAGTCCTCCTTCAAGCCTGGAGAGGAAAAGAGAGGAAGGTAATGTAGATGTCACCCTACAACAAGCTACTGACTGTCAGATAAAGTGGTTGTTTTTTTTACCCAGCAGTGAGAAGGTCTGTTGAGTCTCCTTCATGTCTTTCTTGTCATCTACACCTTCAATACTGATCTCACCGCCCATGCAGGTGTACTGGAACTTATCTGCACTCACTACAGATGACAGGAATATATCACCAGGCCGTATTACGAAACAATAATCCCACAGTAAATATATATACATGATTGTAAGACTTAGATGTGTGTTCTAAGTGAATCAGATGACAAACAACAGCAGAGGAACAGTGACTGCTCGGTCTATAAACCCTCAGTAGAAACACTCACACAGTCTCAGATTCTTGAACTCTGGCAGGTGAGCAGAGGAACACATCTGGTAGAATATGTGATAGTTTCTCTCGTTGTCTGCCTGAATAAAACCAGAGTAGCATTGTTATGTATCAGATATAAAAACCAAAAAACAACAACATCTTTATTTCATACAGACTACCTGAAAGACAACTCTAGATTTCTCCAAGAGATAGGTCCTCATGTTTGCTCCGATGATCCGGTACCTCCTGTCAAAGCTGATCTCTGTGTATTTCCCAAAACGGCTGCTGTTGTCGTTCCTGGTGGTCTTTGCGTTTCCTATTGCCTGAGAGAAAATCACCTCAGGTCATCAGGTCTCTTTTTAAGTTATCACAGCGATAACATTTGTCTTAATTAATGCATTTGGGCTTTATATTAGTTCAACGTTGTCACAGAACTGAAACATTGACTATTCCGCAAGTTTAGAGGAGAAAACAGCGATGTGTTGCCTTGTGAGTACAGAGCTCCTGGTCCAGTAAAATCATACCTCTGTTATCGGATTGGATGCCAGGACTTTGTCTTCAACGTGAGTCTTACTTCCAGATTTGCTCACAATTGCAAAGTACCTCATGGCGAATCGAGCAGACACTGTTTTCCCAGCTCCAGATTCACCACTGACAATGATAGACTGGTTCTTGTGGTTTCTGAAAAAAAAAATGTACAGTTATAAGTTGGCTATATATTCTACTTTATGTCATCAATCTGTCTTTTATTTACCTGGCCATCTGTTTGTAAGCCTCCTCTGCTACTGCAAATATATGAGGGTCCATGTCTCCCATGTTCTGGCCTGAGTAGGCATGAATGATTGCATCTCCATAGACGTGAAGCTGTTTGTATGGATTTACAGCCACCAGTATGATGCCTGCAATTGAGGAAACAGAGAAAGGCTGAGACAAGAGCACGGACTGCCAACAAACTACAGTTCTGTGGTAAGATACAGTTCGACAGTCAATGATTTGTTTTAACAGTACCACAGTAGGTGTAGATGATTCTGGACTCCACAAATCGCACTTTAAGATTGTGCAGGACTGCAGGTTCGTGCAGGTAGCTGAGAGCGGTGAGGTCGTTCTCCCCCACCAAGATGTCCGGGTTGCGGAGTGGAGGGAGTTGTGGTTTTGACGGGTCGACGGGGAGATGGTGCTCCTGTGCAGTGACAGGTTATGTAAAAGACGCAGGACAGCTGTTACTTCTCACAATCATAAACCCATTGCAGCTTTCATGTGAAGGTTTTATTGGTCACGTTTTACTTACAGTGCCATCTTCAAGAAGCAATTCAAGAAGATTATCCCCAAAATGAAAGTCTCTGAGGATCTCGGCTGATTTCCACACATGTTCTGCATCTGGTATCCAAACTCTGTTGTACTAAAGGAGAAGGTTTCAGTGGGGTCAACATAACCATTTAACAATCTGTCTATAGCATAGTTATTCAAACATATAACAATGTAAATGTAACAATTCCCTGTGTGAACATCTACTTAATAAACTATAAGGACCTTAATTCATTTCCTATTTAACAGCAAGCCATTATAGTTCATATTTATATTAACAACATAAAGATTTACATTTAAAAGAAGTTAAGTAGAAGTAAACAGTTGAGCATTTATACTTTTAGTCCAGCCTCATCTACATCTGTGCAACTTGCCTGAGCCCTGACAAAGTTTCCATATGTTTCTGTAAAACAACATAAAAGGATTTATTATCTCTATTAAAATAAAAACATGGTGCTTTTCTCTTACCTTGGTGTACAGTTCCAACAAAGCCATGTTTATGCATTATTGTTTTAACTTCTCTCGTCGGTGTTGTCAGCTTTTGTATCATATGTACTTTCCAGGTTAGCAACGAAATTCTTCCTTCCCCTCACAACTATGCCAGTATCACCAGAGTCAAGACAGACACAATCACATCGCTTACCCGGTGGTCATTTTCAAAATAATGCTCACTGAATAAATTCAAACTCTCTCAAGTTGGAAAAACGCTTGAACTAATTTTCCTTGGTATGAATTAACCATTGAAATGGTCACCCAAGGGTCAGTCGTACAAGTTAACCCTTTCATGCATAGAGGTCACTACAGTGGACAGCTATTTAGATGTTGTTTTCTTGTATATGCATGGGTTTTGATGGCATAGTTGCACATCAGCCACTACAATAGTGCTCACTGTAGTGGCAGATGTGCAACTATGCCATCAAAACCCATGCATATATACAAGAAAACAACATTTGAATAGCTGTCCAATGTAGTGAGCTGTATGCATGAAAGGGTTCATTTGTCCCTTTAATTCCATATCCATGTTTTTCTAATGATATACTGTACATTCATTACTTTTATTTGACCATATCTGAATAAATAAACGGGCAGAGAAAGATTACAACTCTTACATTTTACACTTTTAGGACATGATGTGGGGTCACAAAAAGAACATTGCTGAATTCGAGGGGTCACAACCCAAAACATTGCAAACTAGTGTTAAGAATCCTCTTATCTAAAGTGACAAACCTGACGCTTTTATTTTGAAAGCCTGGTCCGTGTCCCAGGTGCGTCTCGCCCCTTGCTGGTGTCTTGTCGCTCACCTGTCGCGGACTTTGCCTGGTTGACTCCGCCCTCCCGTCTTGTGACAGCGGCTCCACGCCGTGGGTGTGCTCGTTTGATCAAGGACTCTGACAACAAAAGGAACCGGATACAGACCTCCGTCACTCTCCATGTGTGAAGCATTTCAGACAGAGCTTCACCACAGGACGTTCAGTGGAAAATATATTACAGTAAATATTTCACAATATCACTGCACTTGGAAAAATTGAGGGAAAAAAAGTCTGGATGCCTTAGTTTTACAGAAAAACTTCTACACACTTTCACATTCCTGGTGAGCACAGATTAGTCAGTTATTAACTTTTTAGGTATTTTTCGTATGTTAAGCATTTGGAAATACAGAGCAAAAATGAACATGGAAGAAAAAAAAAAGCCAAAGTGCTCCTGAAGCAAAGCATGGTGAGCATGTACAGTCCAGATGTTACTTATGGACTGAAGGCAGGTGTTAGTTACATCAGTTACATGCATATTTCCGAATCATAAATCCCCAAACTCTTCCATGCCAAGGACTCCACAGCTCTTCTCCTAATTAGATGAGGCTCAGAGTGCACTTCCGTGTTTAAATAGATTTCTTCCATGAAGGATATGTACGGCTAAATACCAATTCTAGACCCACAACAGTGAGTCACAGCCAAAATAATTCCTAAATTTCTTTGGGACTCAGTGATGGTTTGAAAACCCTCAGCTTGATATAAGATATCTGTAACACCTTGTGAGGTTGTGAAACTCTGTGTAGCACTAGAAAAACCATCTTACAGAAAAGTCAGCCTTTAATATGACCGACAACATTAAAAACGGTTAAAAACATACTTGAGACATTTTCTGTTTCTGATATTTCACGGATATAAATACCATCAACTGAAAACTTGAAAAAGTTACAGAAATATAAAGTTACAGAAATAAAACAGGATTTCATAATGAGACATTTTTAACATTTAAATCAGATGCACATCATAGCTTATGGTTATCTTCTTTTTTTTTTTTTAAGATTTGTCGATGGAAACTAACAATTTAATTCAGTTTCCAGGATACACTCATCTATCCCAATATTCAGAAACTTGTCACTTCCAGATAAGTCGGATTTCCTTAATTGAATTTAGGTATATTATATTAGGAAACAATATACACATTAATTCACAAAATACTATCAAAACCTGTATCAGCAATACATTAAAGGGGGCAACAGATGACCCTTTAAAATACTCTTTTTGCAGATTCACAATTTATACAGTCATTACTCTTTGGCTATGTAGTGCTGTTAAGCTAATACATAAATGTATGTAAACGTGTCATTTTTCTGTTGAAGTGCTGAAATAATCAGTCATAGTGAAAACATTACAACTGGTAGAATCTTTGGTCAGTCAGTGTGTTTACTCTGGTAAAGTCTCTGGTCTAGATGCGGGCGAGGAAGCCCAGATTGAGGCTAGCAGGGATTTGGATGGTTTCCAGAGCCACAGAGGTGGGTGTGAAGGGGAGGGTGACCGAAAATATCTTCTTAGTGTCCATCATCAATGTGGTTGTCTCCACTCTGTCTTTCAAAAGGTTCTAAAAAGTAAAAAAACAAGATATAGGGAAAAAACATGATACAGTAGCCGTACTAAAAACTGAGTATAAAACAACCCTACGTTCTTGCAAACTTACAAAACCTCTACTCACTTTAATAATTGTGATGAAAGCGGTTGTCACTCGCTCTTCGAACTCAATCACTGGGGTGTACAAGGTCAACACTTTAACAATCTGCAAAGAGAAACACACAATGATCAAAGCACGAGCAGCATATCATTTCTGCCGATGAAGGAGGAAGAACCCTTTACTGATACCTGTGCTGTGGTGAGGGCAGAGCACATGGTGCAAATGGCCTGGGCGTCTGCCTCAGTCTTCTTATTGATCTGCAGAAGCTGTGCAGCCTCTACGAGAGGATCCAGGGTCTCCTTGGCACCGCAGTCTGCCAGCTCCCTCTCCACCAGCCACTCCTCCAACTGCCAAACATTGTACCTGAAGCCAGAGACATTGGATGAACAATTCAGACTGAACCAATGTACTGTCCCGCAACGTCTAATCTGTTCTGTGACACCAGAGAATTGAATAAAATGTTGAATAAAAAAAGTGCTGCTTGTCTGACAGTTTGTTTTTTTAACTTAATGGAACTTTGAGCTTATTCAACAACAATATTTTTAACAAAACCACTAAACATTTCCCCCGTGCATGATGTTTTTATTCACCTTATTTATTTCAAATATTATCTGAGTAGTATGGTCTTTTTCTGTCGGTATAACATTTAGACTCTACAATACTATGATGATTGATTGTCTATAGGGTTTGTAACAATCAGACCACCGTCTGAGATACTGCCTGAGAAAGCTTGCCTGATGTACCCAAGGTCAAACACACCTCAATCTACACTCTTCTGCCCCTTTCATTTCATTGCATGTGGTATAATAACAGCTGACTGATGACAGTACCTGATCTGCAGGCCTTTACTCCAGGAGCACATGTCCTTCCGCAGCAGCAGGTGATTGAGTGTGACCGCACAGATGATGTAAAACTGCTGCTTGACTATCTGTTTAATGAGGTCCAAGTCCATCCCGTGCTGACTCATGGTGGTGTGGAAGACGCTGAGTCGCTGCAGCAGGACTTCCACTGTAATTGTCTGCTCTTGGGAATTGCTGCTTCTCTTCCTGAGGCCTGTGGGTTTGGACCCCAAAACCCCCTGGATGGTCTCGTGCTCCAGCATGCTTGCCACTACACAAAAGGTAGAAATTGTGATTCTGTTATAAGTGAGGAGAAGAACACACGGTAAATAATTATGCATGGTGTGTTTCCTCACCGATCAGGGGCTGCAGGTTTTCTTCCATACATTTGATGAGCTGGCGGTAAATTTGGATTGCTAGATCACCAAAAACCTGCTGGTACTCAGACAGTTCAAAGTTGGCGAGGCATTGCTCATTCTGCTTGGCCGTGTTGTGCGTTATGAAGACCTGCAGTAGATAGAGGTTGTAGAAACATCGAGGGTTAATTAAGGGACGTGTACAGCTGTGAACATAATGCTGGTATCAAAGCCTTCTCCAGCTTACCTCATCTCCACTGTACTGCTTCAGACAGTGCATTAATCTGCACGTGTTGGCCAGCCAGAAAGACACCACTTCAAAATCATTTCCTCTCCTCTACAGAAAGAACGTGAAAATTAATTCAAAATAAAAGCATCTTCCTTATTTTAATTTTTTTTAACATGTCAAAGTTTAGTTATATACTGCACCTTAATGACCCCCTTGATGCTGCTGATGGTGGAATTGAGCAGAGTGCTGACTCTCTGGTCATCATTCACATTGTCTGCATATCTTACGCACATGAAGATGATGTAAGCCGGAAGCCCAGGAATGAAGCTGACTGCTACACCACGAGGCTTCAGATCTGAGAAGATTACAGCATTCGAAATAGTTAAATCCACAAATAAATGTGTCCTTGATCTATGAAAAACACTTGGATGCAATTCTAAGAACGGTTCAGAAAATTACTTGCTTTAGCAAAGTGGGTTTAACATACCTACGACCAGTTTCTTAAGCAAGCGGGTCTCGTCACCCTCCCTGTACTCCAACATGCCCCGGTACTCTTTCTCCTTGCGGGTGATATTCACCGCTCTGACAGGAGCCGCCATCACAGGGGCTTTATTCTTTTGCTGAGCACTCGCTGAATACAACAGAGACACAACGTAAGAAATCACAGGATAAATGCTGTACTAATGTGAATCTAGGAAATGTACTGTGTGAACACAGTCGATGCCATCTAGTTACCTTCAAAATGTTCCACTTTTTTAATGTAAAGTTTCAGTTGTTTTTTCAACTTGCGTATCGTTTCGGCTTGTTGCTCCTGCTGCTCCATGAGTTCCTAAAAGCATGTAAACATACTAGATTAGTTTGAGGGCAAACCAAACTTTCATATAGTGCAAAAATATTCATTTTTAAAACTGTGAAATTAAAACATCTGTAAATTGCAACATGGTGAGAATTATTATTGTCCCATAGAAACTTTAGAAAAGGGTTAAATCATAAAAACACTTTCCTTACTCTTCTGTATTTTACTCTACATTTGTATACAAGATAGTGTTTGCTGATGCAATGTTTCCTTGAAGAACATTCAATTTAATCTTATTTAGAACAAGTAAACAATAAGAGTGCCTTTTAAAAAGGTGCAGAGCCAAAATAAAACAGAGACTTCAAACAGTTTATTATGAAGGAGCTCTGCATCCCGGATAGAATTACATAACAACTGATAAAAAGCAGAGTGATGGATCCAGACCAGAGAGCAGACTCACCAGGTTCTCATTGGTGAGCCGGGTCATCTCATGCTTCAGGCTCGCCTCAACACGGGCATCTTCAGGCAGGAGGAGGCTCTGGTTCAGCAGCTTCTGCTGTTGCTCCTTTTCACCCTTAAACTTGTTCACCTCACTGAGCAGCTTCCTATTCTCCTCGTGGTGAGCACGTTTCTGCTCCTGCATCTGGTACTCCAAAATTCTGGAAGATGGACGGATAGTATTTAATTCCATATGAATGGCACAAACCAATTACAGAATATTATTTCATTACCTATTGGTCTCTTTCAAGCCTTCATACGCCAGCCACAGCTCTCCATCTTCATTGAGTGTATGGATGTTAGTGGACCTGAGGAACAGCACCAGATAATGTAAATAACGCTTAACTGTATCAGCTGATGGATTCAATCTGGAGTGTGAGCCACATGGTCTTACCTGTCAACATCTTGAAATGAAGACATTTCACTAAAATCTAATTTCACACCTTCCCCGAGCACAGAGTCCTAGAAGTCAGTTCATATTTGATAAATTATAAATAGGAGTTGTCAGACGTCGGTTGTATTAAATGCAACAATATCAAGGAAATAAATGCAACAATGTAATTTACTCTCTCACCTTATGTTTAAGAGCCTCTTGGCGGACCATGTGTGACCGGAGCAGCAGCACTTCCTCTTTTCGCATATCCAGCTCCTCATTGGAAGAACTGAGATGTTCCAGCAGTATGTTGTAGGGCAGAGAGCCGGGGATAGGGGGCGCCGATTCACTATTCTCATTGGTCAGAGACTTTCTCAGCTCATTTAGATCCTGCTTCAACTTCTTGTTCTCAGACTCCAGTTCTTGCCGCTAAGGCATTAAGAAAAACGAAATTATTTTTGTTTATATTCGGCGTACAGTTCTTGTACTGTTTTAAGGTGTATTAATATGTTGACTCTTTGTGGATATCTTCTTTTTGGGATGTTGGGAGAGATCTTGCTTGGACACCTAACAAAGTCATACATGTACCTGATAAAGTCATACCTTTAGTGTTTCCAGGTCCAGTTCTGCTCTCCCAACAGTTCTCTGCTCCTCCACCTCCTTTTTTGAAAGATATAAACATAATGTAAATACAAACCATTCAACAGCAAATATTAACCAAAACATAACTAATAGCTTATTGATATAAAACTCTTCGGTCTGTTTAGTAATTTCACAATTCATTTCAGTCCATACTTTTGCCTTTTCTTGTTGGTCTTCCTCTCTGTTATCCAGCTGCTGCCAGAGTGACTGTTTGTCCTGCTCCAGTTCCTTCACTCTTTTCTGGAGCTTCAGTAGCACCGGCAGGTCCACCGTCGCCTGGGTCTCATCCTAACAAAACACCGTTAGCATTGGGTGATGGAATCTCTGCACAAACTAACTAGAATGCTGCACTAATAGGATTATAACACAGACAAAGCCAGAAAAAGACCGTCCTACAGCTGCTCCAAGAAATGAGTGTCCAGTGTTTGTAGACAATTGTAATCTAATTATTCACAGTGATCATTTATCACCAACATTGTAACTGACACGTCAGTAAAGCTGCCTTTTGTAGATGATTCCAGTTTTCCCACAATGAAAACTGGAATTTGTTGTAACTCACTGTTTTAACACCACAGTGGCTATTCCTTTATAAAAAATATAAAATGTTTTAAATGTACAGGAGGTGAGCATTTCATACTCAACAAGATACATTTTGGGCTGGTATAGAGTATATCACTTTTAGGCATTTATGATACTTGACCACTCTGCACTACTGTGTAGTTTGGACATTACCTCTGTTTGTATGGAGCTGTTTTCCCCCTCAGTGGAGCCTAAGCTCTGACTGAACTCAGATGAGTTGCTGCTGTAGTTGGAGTCTGTCCTCTTGTGACTAGATTTGCTTGAACTCTGGTTATGTATGAAAAAAACATGTCACGAAAGAATACGTTGTCAATAACAATTTTTCTAATGTCACATTAAATTCATACACTGACGCTGTTATCATTTTACCTGTTACATGTTGGTACAGGTAAATGCTTTTTGTATCTTTCTTCAACCACAAGCTATTGTCACTATGTTAAAAGGTTTACATAAAAACCTGAACTACTTGCTTTAAGAGATTCTGGTTTGTGACACCATCAAGTAAAATTGCCATGTTGTTAATGAAATGAAATGAAATGATGTTTTCCTTACAAGGCTGAGATTCATCTCCTCCTTCACGTCTCTGTGCCGCTCCTCCAGATGCAGGTGTTCACTCAGAAGACTCTGGTAGCGAGAGCGCTCTTCAGTTAAGTCCTTCTCCAGCTGTTTAGCATTCTCAACGTTGGTTTTGATTTCTGAAAAAAACAAAACAGTTTTATTTATTCATTCATTCTAAATGAAGCCATTACTTAAGAACTGTTGAGCTTTGAAGTGAACTGCTCAGTACCTGTTAACTGATTTGCTTGTTCCAGGATTCGTTGGTTCATTTCATCTTTCTCGCTGTTCAACAAGCTGTTCTTCATATTAAGGTCTTCTACCACCTGATTGTGAGAGGAGGCAAAATCATGTAATCTTAGTCCCTGATCAGAAGATCAGAGATCGTTTTATGCAGATTGCTGTGTTTTTTATTTTTTATTTTGCTAGGCAACCACAGAATAAGTGCTAGTGTTAGCTTAACATAAACCATGAACTGTAGGCCACCAAATAGTTAATATGAAGTGAAATGACTTCCCTGAAAGCTCAATTGCTACACTCTTTTGCCTCAAGGCCAGCTGTTTAATGTTCTGATCTTTGGAACAACAGCTGGTTAAGTCACATAGCTCATGTTATTCAACAAAAATTCCCACAATGAGAAAAAACACTGATGACGTCGGACGCTTTTCCGCTCCGAGATAAACTTCCTTTAAATTGAGGCGTTTAGGGGCGCTCCTTCAAAACAGAAAAACGGTTCCAGAAATATTATTAAGAAATAAGTTCATAAAATGTCCAAAAGGAAAAATTACAAGTTCATATTTTGCATTTCATAAGGTCCTTTTGTAAATCAAAATTTTCCATTCTTTCCCTAAAATGTTTGACACGCAAACTTTAAAATCATAAAACAATTGCTGGCTAAGCAGCAGAAAATGATGGGCTCACAAATCCACCAGTAGAAGCAAATGCCTGCTCCAGAAAGAAACATATACATGTAAAAAAATAATACCCACAAGTTCATGAAAACACTATTTTAGTGATGAAAGATGAACTGATTGGTGAAAAACACTGGGGGAAATGAACAAACCTCTGCTGTACGGCTTAGTGTGAAAAAGAACAGTTTAGGAGTGTGGGGTTCAATGACTAAATGTCATTGAAGATACTTGCGTATCTCCACCAAATGCTATGTCATTAATCCTACCCGTTATCATCCAGATCATCCAAAGAAGGAGCACTACATTTGTAGTGAAGTTGCCCAGCAGTTCAGTTGGATACATCTAGATGAAGTAGGCCTACCTGTTGTGTTTGCTCCTTGTAGACTTTTGTGTGCTCCTCCAGGTCTTGTTTCTCTCTGCGGGTGTTTTCCAGCTCGTGCTGAAGGAAGGAGAGCTGCTCCAGTAGTGAGGGGAGCGTCGCTGCCTTGGCTTTGGCCTCCTGCCCTGATCTACGTAGGTTTTCAGTCTCTCTGTTCTGTTTCTCTCTCTCTGTCGTCTGGGTCTTCTCCATAACATTCAGCCTTTCACTGAGCTCTCTGTTGTCTTTTTGCTGCAGGGGGAGAAACACACACATGCTGTGCATGTGATATGACAACTCCCAATGACCCAATGTTTTTATTCCGGCTACAGCTTCTTCTTTTTTTTTGGTTTGTGGTCAGAGTGAACAACCACACAGACAAAACAAGATCAACAATTCTCACCTGCTCGTTTATCTTGTGCTGCAACTGCATAATCTTGTTCTCCATGCCAATGTTGAGCTTCTTGAAACGCTCCACAGAGCGGGCCTCCACTTTCAGCGTCTTTAATTCTTTCTTGGCCTTCATGCGACGCACACAGCTCTGCAGCAGGACGATGGCTGCCATGGTGCGTTTGTAATGCTGTCGAGCCAGCCAGCCTTTAACCCATTTCTGGATGACAACAGCTTTTTGCTCAAACACCAACTGCGAAAAAAAGCAGCAAATATATAATGTCAGGTTTATAAGTGAAATGATAATGACAACAATCTTCGATGGTATATTTTTTTTTACATACATTTTTCTACATAAAGGTGATCAGTAAATATATTGTCCGTCTCTAATCAATGACTTAATGATTTAGAATGCTAGACTGCGATCAAGGTTTAGGAAGTGCAGAACAATCTGGTGTTCGCTGCCGCTACAAGGCTTTACTGCCTCAACAACAATGGCATTAACGGAACCTCTCACATCTGGGCTTCCTTTGAGCTGGAAACTTTTCCATATTATATTCATGAGGCACTGATTCCTGTTTTCTTGGTGGCAACTACTAAATCCAGTTTGGTTAAAGTAATATTCAACCATCAAGTCTCTCTATGGGTTGAGAAAAAAAAACCTTAAAAACCTTTTAAACTCCAGACACAAACTTAAAAAAATACTCAACAAGCAAGCTAAAATCAGGCTCATTTTGATATTGCCTCCTGGAATAATGTTAGTAAAATCTAATTTTGACTATAAAACCTTCCAGTAAATGAGACCATACAAGTGTTGAACTATAACATATATTCTCCAAACATCAAGTATGGCATTACCTTATAGTACTCATTTCTAGCCATGTAGGTCCTCAAGAAGCACTGAATGGTGATAGCTGCAGAGCGCAGCTGCTGGTAGCATGTCCTGGTCACCCACATACGCACATTCCGCTGAATGATAACAGCCGCTCTGGTTCTTTGCAGAAACTTAACATAGCTGAAAGGGGAAAAAAACATATATGAAATAGGCTGAATCCTCTTCTCCTCTTCTGCTTTTTTCCCCTGTCTCCACTCACCAGCGTGCCTGGTGACCCCGTACATGTCTCTGTATGGTGATAGCAGATTCCCTCATTCTCAGGTACTTTTTGCGGGCCAGCCAGCAGCGGATAGTCTTCTGGATGCGGACACAAGCCATTCGCAGCTTATCAGAACGCAGCTTCTCCAGGTAAGCCACCTGACCAGCCCTGAAGAAGATCTTGTTTTTGCCAAACTGATACTTATCTTTGTCCTTTTAAACAAACAGAATATAAATTAGCAAATGTTATATGTAATGTTTCTGTGAAAGTTAAGTTGTTGCTGACATTATGTGTAAGTTTTTATACAATTCAGACATACCTTTACAAGTTTTTCAAGGAGGTTTTTGCATGTTTGTTTTCTGTCATGAAGGATGTCCTTTTGCTTCATGAGCACCCGATAGCGACTGAAGAATTCCTGATAGGTCCATCTGCAATATTCATGTTAATAAAACAAGATGGATGGATTATTTTTTTATGTCTGTGTATTATAAACTCATACACTGCCCATGACTCTGTGCTGTACCAGACACTGTTGTTGATATGCTACCTAGATGGGAAGCCTGCTGCTGAGATCCGGATTGTTTCGAGGATGCCACATGCTCGAAGCTGCTGCACTGCCCTCACAGGATCCATGCTTTATAAAAAGGTAAAGAACATAAAAACACCTGTAACAAAAATTAGTGTACTACTCTTTCATCTGTGCTTGTTGCAGATAATCATAAAAAAATGGAAGAGGGAAATTATCCTCACTAGAAAGGAGATTTGTTGTCATTTGGCTTGATGCAGCGTACGTAGTGAGGAGTCGTAGCATTTAGTGTGTCCATCAGCAAATGTAGAGACTGTCGAAACTGAGTCAAAAGACAACGATAAATCCTAGATAAGCAAGTATGAAAATACATAAATTGTAAAAAAGTGATTGAACATCAGTCTAAATATCCAATATCAGATTTTGATAGATAGATTCACTTAGAAAGGATCCCATCGTAAAGGTTTTGAAGGTTATTTATTTCCTTAAAAGGCAATTAATTCTGACCGGCTGAGAAAACCAATAAATTAAATATAATTATCCATAACTTTTCCACAAGATACATTTCAATAACGCATTTTCCCACAACACCAAATGTCATGTAACCTGCTCTTGGTGCTCTTACCTGAAGTCCAACAGTCTTCTTGTTATCCCGCTGAGCCTGACCCGCCCTTCCAGTGACACTAGTACGCTTGTTCGTAGAACTTGCTGCCTTCTCATCATCCTGAAACAGCTTCAGCAGCCAATCAACCTTAAAAGATCAATTTTCAGAGATCGAAGAGACAAAACACAAAGTTATCATTGAACAGCAGATGGCAGTATTTTCAATCTGAAATTCCAATGTGGGTGTACTTCCTCCAATAGTTGTGGTTGAACAATTCCAGGATGTGTGCCAAGGGTCTTGCCACACAAAATATATTTGGTGTTGATATTGAATCCCTGTGAGCTACACAGACTAACTAATTGAGAAGAACTTGGCAGTGACTATATAACTAACTACTTATAAACCATTTCACCTTGCTCTTTTTCAGCACATTTATCTGCTCCTCATTGACTGTGTCCTTGTTTTTCTCCAGGAAACCTTCACACTGGTACTCCACCTAGGCACAAAGGAACAGGTCACACAGTGTTCCTTTACCAAAATAGTAAAGGTCATAATCAAATCAAAAGGTCTTAATCAAAGTTGGAAGGGGACCGATTAGTAATGCTCTATGTGTTAGAGCATTACATTACATTACATTAAAGCGTCTGCTAAATGACTGTAATGTAATGTAATGTAATGTAATGCTCTAACACATAGAATCATCAAACATTAGTGGTGAAGACATATAGTTCTGACTTTGCAGAGAAAGTAATCAGAATTTCGCACTTGACTCTCTTGGTGCTCTTAGATTAGATACACATGAGTCATCCATCTGCCTGCTGACCACTGGGATGTAGTGCCACCTCAGCACACACAAGCATGTTTTACCTTGTCTGCAAAGTGGTGGATGATGAAAGCTCTATTTGATAACCTGGGTTTGTCAAAGTGAGCATTCTGCTTCAGGAGGGTGTTGTACAGTTTCTGGGCCCATGTGTCATCAGAGCCTTTGGGCATCTATGGAAACAGGAAGAAGTGACACATCATTTAGTCATGGCCTTACTCATAACCTCCAAATATAACATGGTGGAGATTTCTCCAGTGGAAAGAAGGCTGAACAGAAAAAAAATGAAACGGGCATTTTTACTTTGCACTCTTCATCCAGAAGGTCCAGAACCCCCAGCTTGGCCTCAATCAGATCAATGCACGGCTGGTTGTCGTCAAAGTCGATCAATGTCCAAGGGATCTCCTCTTTCATGTACTCCTCTTGCTCCAGTTTGAAGACATGCTGGAGGGAGTTAGAGCAGGAATTGATTCACATGAACTTTTTTCACTACAAAAATTAACAAGTTAAGCAAGAAAATACCCATACCAGGTTGAACTGTTGTTGAAGCTTCTCGTTGGCATAATTGATGCAAAACTGTTCAAAGCTGTTGACATCAAATGTTTCAAACCTAAGGAAAAATACACATTTAACAATTAAAACATGTGTGGTCATCTAGGGATTATAAGTGGAAAAACCACAAAGCCTGGAGATGAACACATACCCGTAAATGTCGAGCACACCAATGAAGGAGTGTTGCTTTGCTGCAGACTTCAAGGCAATGTTAATGCTGCACACAATCCAGCTAAAGAGTCTGGCATAGATGTGTTTGGCTAAGGCATCACGGCCATTGACCGCATTCATTTTGGAGACGGACTTGACATAGGTTTCTGTGGTCGTCTTGAGTTTCCGGTGACATAACCAGTGGGCCATTTCTTCACAGGGCACACCCATCAACTCACAAAACACCATCAGGTGGACACTGTCTGGCTGGAAATACATTAACAATAATGATCTTACATAGGTAAGACGTAAAATGAACCAAGTATACTCGACAAAATGTTCTTATGCTGTGTTCAGCAGTAGTCTGTGTTTACCAAGATGCTGCTTTTGTCTGCTGACTGATCTTTCACCTCCACGTTGCTAAGATGAAGAATAGCTGCCAGAATTTGGTAAATGGCCATTTGATCACTTTCACCGATTCCTACAATGAAAACAGAACGACAAAAACAATAAGTCCTCGATCATTTAAGGAAATCTAGACACAACTAAATATATATGTACATTACTGTCCATTCAACATGATGTAAAAGTAAACCTTATTGAAATGCAATCAGCACTGACCTAACATTGAGAAAGCCCTCCTGGTATTGCACATCTCTTTGGCATCATCCACTCCATCTATGACTGGGCTCTGACCCTGGTTAGTACAGTGGAAGTCATCTGCGCAACCTACAAACATTAAATCATATAAAATATTGTACTAAATAGACCAGAAAGCCTGCTAAAATGACAACTGATATTTTGGTTACTCTCATACCTAACTTGAAGGCTTTGAACTCTGGTAAATGTGAAGAGGCACACAGCTGGTAGAATATATGGTAGTTCCTTTCTTCGTCAGCCTAAAAGTAGTGCAAAGAGATGTAAATAGCAGATGTTCTGAAAGCACACTCTGTGAAATTGATAGCTCTTTATAAATGCATGCATAAACTGTTAGTACTTAAAGTGATATAATCCAATTTTCTATTGAAAATAGTTTACAGTTGCTTAATAAAAAACATCTTTCTGAGCCAAGGGACAGGCAGTCTAAACTGAGAGATGTTTATGTTGTTTGTTATTACGTTGCTAAGATATACACGTTCTATGCACATGATAGTGTTTTAAATCAATTAACTGCGAGGAGATGCACATAATAAACAGAGATGGGGGAAGGTCACATTTAGACACTGACAGTAGTCACATGAAACCATACCAAGGAAATTTACCTGAAACACAACTCTAGACTTTTCCAGTAAGTAGGTTCTCATGTTGGCCCCAATTATACAATGCTTCTTGTCAAACCCAATCTCAATGTACTTCCCAAAGCGACTGCTGTTGTCATTCCTTGTTGTCTTTGCATTGCCAAGAGCCTAGAGGAAACACACAACAGGCTTCAGTAACCTTTGTCATTTTATAATTTTGTCTTATTCTCCTGCAGTGTAAATGTTACCTCCATGATGGGGTTGGAGGCCAGGACTCGCTCCTCCACACTGGCTTCACTAGAGGAGCAGCTGACCGTGGCAAAGTAACGCATAGCATACTTAGCAGAGACTGTTTTGCCAGCTCCCGATTCACCACTCACAATGATGGACTGGTTCCTTTCATCTCTGTCTCAAAGGATGTGATGACATACAGAACAAATATAAGCTAAAACTAATTTAGAGTATCATCATAAATAGACATTTACATTTAATTTGCTTTCAAATGTGCAATGAAATATATTTGGAGGATTCAAACCTGGCCATCTGTTTGTATGCTTCTTCTGCTACTGCAAAGATATGGGGGTCCATGTCCCCCATGTTCTGTCCGCTGTAGGCATTGATGATGTCAGCCTCATAGATGGGCAGGCTCTCATACGGATTGATGGCAACCAGGACAATCCCTTAATACCACAATGAGAACAAAATCTCTGTTAGACTCAGTGTAAACGTATGTTATCTAACATTGGTTGAAACTAATTAACAGTGAACCCTGAATTTAGTTGTTTCGTGAACATTATCTATCCCAAACTCATAGTCATACATTTAATGTGTGTTCCTTTAAGAGCAGCCTGCAGCACAATAATCAGCATGATGTACTGTAGATTATCTCAGAGCGTTCAGTGAGCAGGGCTCCAAAGTCTACGGTGACAGTGATAGTGTGAGTCAAAGAAGATGAAGCTTATTACCACAGTATGTGTAAATCGACTTGGAGTCGATAAAGCGCACTTTAAGGTTGTGAAGCACTGCAGGCTCGTGGAGGTAGCTGAGAGCTGTGAGGTCATTTTCCCCTACCAGGATGTTAGGGTTTCTTAGTGGAGGCAGGTTGTTGGTTCGGGGGTCTATTTTGTGTTCCACCTCCTATAAATGAAAACACAAGATGTTAGATATAAGTACCCACAGTTTGTTAGGACATTAGGTTGGAAAAAAAAGATCAAATTAAGTAAAAAAGAGATGATTAAGCAATACAACATAACCATCTGTCCTTCTTCATGTTAAAGCTAACTAGCAACCACTTTGCTTTGCTTATTCGTGTTCACTCAAGATAACTCTTTGGCCTTATTTCCATACCTGGAGTGCATGCCCTAACTCGACATCACAACTGCAGGCAGGAACAGCTCAGAGTGAGCAATGTAATGACTTCTTGTATTCAACATTTTGAATAGTTACATACACAGGCATAAAGTGTCTTGGGAATCTATGTGCACTTACCAAACACCACAGCACACCCAGTATCATGAGGCTTAACTGACAGGGTTCTTGCAGAGAAATATGGCTCTCTGACAGAACATAGCACACACCCATTTCCACCTCAGTGCCTCTGTATCCCTGCATGTGACTACTGTCTGTGTTTGTGGCATGTGCCTGTCTCACCGTGCCATCCTCCAGCTGCAGAGTCAGCTTCAGGTCGCCAGGACTGTAATCTTTGGTGAGCTCTGCTGACTTCCACACTTCTGCTGCATCTGGCAGCCATACACGGGCATACTGATGGGACACACAGTGTGGGGGGGGAAACCGGGTTAGAGCCATTCAACCACTTCACAGTAATCTTTTAAAACGAAATGCAACAACAGAGACATGTATCATAGGAAAAGGGCAGGGTGGCTGACAGAAGTCATGCGTAAAATGTGGATAGATAAACGGTATGATAAGTGGCATGCAGATAAAAAAAAAAGCAATAACTTAAGGTTTTAAAAAAAAACCATAATGGTCTGTAAACTCCTCTAAGTGACAAGTCTGAAGTCTGGTGGTTCCAGTAAACCTCCATTCCTGACAGATAGGATTAAAGACAAATAAACTTTAGCTGAAGAAAACCGGACCACCGTCACAGACCCGATGCATGGATCCGGTGTGCCTACCTTAGCGTACAGCTCAGAGGCTGCCATGTCTCACAAGTCGGTCAGTGAGCCTCTGAGAACATAGAAACATTTCATTGACTTCCAGGTTAGGAAAGTGTGAACTTGTCCGGACTCCTCTCTCCTGGGCTCCTCTCTCTCTCTCTCTCTCTCTCTCTCCGCCGGGAGGAGAGTTGAACTATTACAGTCAGCTGCGCGTGCCCCGACACGTTCCGCTCTCGTGCGCGCCACCCAGCGGCCGACACGCTCGTGACACACTGTCCGTGATGACACCAGGAGAAGGTGGTTCAGGTGGTGTGCGTTTCTTACACTGGTCATAATGTATGAAGGCTCATTTGACCCAGAATTAATATTAAGGGACTGTAACCCAGAACACACATCAGAATACTGCTCTCTACAAATACTACAAATACACTGTGCAATTATAGTTATAATAGTTTTCTGTCTGTATATATAATATTTCAGTTATTGTGGATTCTTTACTGTTTTTATTGCTTTTTTATACTTGGTTTTTTTTATCTTGTTTTTTTTACTGTCTCTTGTTACATTACACATGTAACAAAATGTAACAAGAGACATATGTACAAGTATAAAAAAGCAATAAAAACAGTAAAGAATCCACAATAACTGAAATATTATATATACAGACAGAAAACTATGCTGCTGTAATCCTGTAAATGTCCCTGCTGCGGGACTAATAAAGGATTATCTTATTTGATCATATAATGTAATTTGAGGCTTGTTGATAACCAGGGCTGTAACTGAGTATTCATACAGCTTTCTCATGCAAGTGTGATGAACTACACCACTATGAGGATAAAAGCAAAACATCTTGAAGTCCCAAGAAAAAAATCCGGTGAATTTAAGTCGGCTAGAAATTATGTTATTTTATTCATTTCGATAACTGCTGAAAATTTCAGTAAACTTTCAATAAATTTCACATTTCAATATGCAATTTCCTTGACTTGAGACCTTGCATTTATGAAACTTAATTGTACACCACTTGCTACATTCCAGATAAAAATAGATACTTAAGCAGACAAGTGTTTAACACTCAATTTCCACACTAGCTTTGTGGGAGTTTACCTCCACAATAAAGAAGTTATGGGTCAAGACATCAATCGCATTTATTTGTAAACTGGTGCATCCTAAATTCTATGTATATTTCACTGCCTTCTTACTTACCGCTACATTTTTAATATTGTAATATCTTAAATTCCTTAATAATGGCCAAATATTTTAGCAAATGTTGGCTAAAACAAAGAAAACGTTTGTTTTTTATACTACACCCACTAATGGATGATGGCATATTTTTATCCTCCTAGGCGTGTGTATTACTTGAGAACATCAACTGGACTCTGTTTAGTGTGGGTAGTTTAAATAACATAGGATATATTATGCAAAACTATTTTATTTACAAAAACAAATGGCACAGTGTGACTGCACAGTAAATGCACATGCACACTCCAGACACGTCATGGGAGTTTCTTTCCATAAAATCCTAAGTGATTCCAGTCAGACAGTGACAGACATTTCAGGCAAAATTCATAACTAAGATTCTCAATGAGGGAGCAAATATTGCTCAAGAGGAACAACGGTTCATAACTTTTAAGGCCATTTTAGAGGTTAGGATGAGATGGAGACCAGCAGCAAGTCCTTGCAAACAAATGTCACTAAAATGAATTAAAATACAGCTGGCTATAAAGTGTGTGTGATCTTATTGTCAGTACTTTGAAAGCACAGAATCAAACAGCTTCATATAGAGAGGAGGGGACACAAACAATGACGAATTAGAAAACAGAAAAAGCAAGATTACATTACTTTTCACTATTTAAAACAGACATGCCTCCATTTGAGCAGCCGAATACTCGAAACTATTTCAAACTGAAACGCATATCTGTAAATCTCACTTCTACCTTATACATACATCAATGCAAACTGTCTGTGGTCATAACTCAAGTATTTTTGCCTCTGTAATTATCAGTAACGTGGCAGAACAAGATTCCTCTGCGCAGGCTCTTAAGCTGCTGTTAGACAAGCAAATTATAGGAGGCATATATCCTTAAACTTGAAAATGTTATGCGATACATTTACACCATTAACTTCTATTCTTTTTTATAATATTTTTTTTATAATCAATTACCATTCATTCAGTCTTTTTTTAATATCTTGAGAAACATTTTCAGTTACTTATTTTCGCTTGATTCAACCCACTGACAATCCAATGCCTGACAGTTTCCACTTTTTCCGCAAGAATTTGGCTTGGTACATTACTTGTTCTTGGAGAATACATAGAAAGGTGAAAAATAAACAAAAACGTAAACAGCAGGTAGATATGAAGTGGGTGTCGGAATGGAAACAAAGGAGTGAAACATGAAACCATCAACCAGCCAGTTTGCTGGCCACAATTGAAGTCTTTCTTTGAGGCAGGTCCTGAGGTGTTGGGATGTGCCCCCCTGTGATCTCAGTCTTCTCTGTCGGGGCTGATGGCAACTGCTTATTCTTCATTTTCGCCTTGGCCATGTTGTAGTCGCCAGAGTCAAAATACTTTGGCTAAACAAGGAAGAAGATGTCAAGTGAGAACATTGTAAGAATGGTATTCAAGAAACAAGGAGAAGGCCAAGTTCAGCTATGAAACGCACCCCCTTCTGTAGTCTTTTCCTGAGTAGGTCTGAGCCTCCAGGCTTGGCTCCCAGGTTAGGATACCTGGCCTTCAGTTTGGCCTCCTCTACTTTCTCTGGACTGATCACTTTGTCCTCCATTTCCTGCAGAAAGAGCAACACAGTGTAAAGGCTCCACTCAGCTGACTTAAATGGGATAAAGTGTGAAATGTCATTAAACATGTTAAACATGCATAAGACACTAATGTTAAATGAAAATGCAATAAACATCCTGACAGCAGCTACTATGCTTACAATTCATTTCAAAATACGTAGGCGCCGCCATGTGGGAAAAACTCCAACTAGTGTTTGCACTGACGTTAGCATTAGCATTAGCATGAATCCTCCACATTCACTTAGCATATTTAGCTACGACATGAACCAATGTATGCTAAGCTATCCACGCATTTACTATTATCTGTGCCCCGTCGGCCCCAAAACAATAGCATTGTTGTTTTTGCATTACCAATTAAATGCTACTAGCTCGTTAGCTAATGACTTGGCGGTAGCATCCTCGGTGACATTAGCCGAGCGCAGCTACAGGCTAACTAGCATGTTGCTAACTAGCATGTTGCTAACCGAGGTGCTAGCAGCGCAGAGCGACGTTTCGTCACGTTGACCTTTACAGTTTACCTGCTGCTCTTCCGAAGCACTCGTTCCTTCAACCTCCTCAGACATGTCGCCGCTTTGATGTCCCTGCTTTGCTCGCAAAAACCTGCGGGGTGTTAGCGGGGTGTTAGCGGGGTGTTAGCCGATCAACCAGCTTCTTCTGGAGGATGAGAGGCGGTGCAGGCTGCGGGCGATGGGAGCGAATAGGCGCGCGAGGGGCAGCGGTCTGACGCGCGCAGCCTGTCCAGCAACAGGCCGGTGAGTCGATGCCAGAGAGATGGATGAGGAACCAGACTAGGAACCAGACTGGGGACAGACTGGGACCAGCAGATCATCACATCAATCTGTCAAGCCCACCCCTATTGTTTTATATGTTACCTTATCAAGTATTGTGCAATACAAGCATGTTACAATCTGTGCAGCCATTGAGAAAAAAGGTGAAAATTGCTTGGAATGATGTCATGGCATGTGCTTTTACACTATATTTTACATTACATTACATTACAGTCATTTAGCAGACGCTTTTTATCCAGAGTGACTTACAATAAGTGTATTCAACAGAACTACTAGTCACCAGAAGTCATAAGTGCATCTCCTTTCTTGAACAAGCATCTAAAAGCATAAAGCAGAGCAAAAGTACAGTGCAGAAACAAACTAATACGAATACAATAAGTGCAACAAACTAATGTTTTTATATTTGCAATATACATTGGGATGTTGCGCTATTAATTCATGCTTTTATGCTTTGAAAGTGCAGCAGGACCACTAAGCCTATATACTGTACAACATCTTTAATATGTTTTTAAATATTGAACTATTAAAGGTCAATTTTTACATATTGAGAAATTCCTATGACTCATCATTGTCTCTATAAAACAACAATTTAATCTTTTTTTTATTTACCAATTAATTCATTGCATTTTTAAAAAAAAAAATATTTGGGGCCTGGAAGATTAAAGAAAATGCTTTGATTTTCAGGGTATTTCATTTCAATAATCTGTTGTATTAAATCCACTTGCTGTCATAGGTGGTATTGGCCAATGAGACTAACCTTTCCCAACATTAGTCAACCCATCTTGACCTATATTTATGGAGGAAAACAATTGTGTTGTGAAAAAGCCCAGAGACATTATGTCATACTTCCAAATATAATTTTTATTAGTATCCCACATCATTATAGCCAAGAGGTAGAATTGTTTTTTAAATGAATGTTCACTTAACTTAAATGTTTTGCTCATAGCCTAGGCTACACTACATTTAGATGCATAAATCCCATTCAATGAGGTGCTTATATTGTATAAAGCCAACATTCTCTCCCTACTCACGGTCTTCATTCTAACATTATGACCACAATCAGCAAAAACGTCATTTATCTTGGTTTTTCCTACTTCTGACAAATATATGATACATACTTGCTGTGACACCAACTTATGTGTAACTTAGCTATGGTTGTAGTGTGTTCAATGTCACAGAAAATAAGAAATATACAACCATTCCGCAAAAGATGTTTATTCAATTTTTGTTGGTTACATTTTAAAATTTTCTGCATGACTGCAATCATTTTACTCTGCAAACAGGAAAGAGTAAATTATTCTAAGTCCCAACTACCACACAGGAAAAATATAACTTGAAGGTATGTGGGTAAATGCTGCTGCTTTGGAGGCAGAGCTTTGTTGAATCAATGCTTTCGGTCCTTGTACAGCTATTTAAAACTGACTGCAGTATTGTGTCCATCATCAGCCATTTTAATTCCAAAACAGAAGTACAATATAATACAAGGTCCACTTGAGAGTCATCACACAAAGAAAATTCCTTGGGTATAAGATCAGTTATCATCATCCCCCATGTCCACGTCTTCTTGTAACTTCTGCACCATTTTGGCTTCCATTTGTTTGGCCTTTCCTGTAAAAACAAACAAACAAACAAAAAAAAATCAGACAACATTTTAACAATGATGAAATCACATTACATTACATTACAGTGATTTAGCAGACGCTTTTATCCAAAGCGACTTACAATCAGTAGTATATTACATATCATTCACGCACAGATGACAGGCTACCATGCAAGGTGCCACCATCAGACTCTAACTAACATTCATGCAACATCCAGTCCACACCGATGGCAAGCCTTCGGGAGCAACTTGGGGTTAAGTGTTTTGCCCAAGAACACATCGACTGCCGAAGCCGGGTATCGAACCACCGACCTTCTGATTGGAGAACTACCTTGCTCTCCACTACGTCACAGACTAATGTCATGTACATCCATAAGTATTTTCATCCACAAAAGGATTTTATTTTTAATAATACATAAACTGACAAATATCTATCATAACTGCAGTGCAAAACATAAGTTTCATCCCATTTTCCATTCCGGGAGGGAAAGAGGAGGCACAAAAATAATATTTTTTATGATTATTGTAGATGTATGAACATTTGTTTGTTCAGTGCATCTTGCTACATTGTCCTTTTTTTATTACTGTTGTGTGTATAACTTGGCTATTTGGTGAAAGTTCTTACCTGCATGTGGTGCTTTGATAAGGTGAATATTTTTCTTCACTTCGCTGATGGCCTCTTCCTTCTCCAGCTGTTTGCCCTTCTTTAATCTATTAAGTGGAGACAAAACAGCAAAGGTGATGCAAACATGGATTTCCAAATACAATATTTGTCAAATAAAAACCGTTTAACATAAGATGGTCACTGTAAGATGCAAAAAGATTAATTCAAAATATGAATGACTTGCTCACCTGTTCATGATAAATCTGGCCTGTCGTTTCTGTTTTATTTCCTGCACCCTCTTCATTGCTTCCACTGTAGGAATCAAAAGTGTGACAATTCTTCAGTTAAAAAATCAAATGACAAAACAAACATACAGCAAGTACATGTGAGAAATACATTTCTACATTACCTGTTTTGTCCCACAGACCCCTGTTATATTTAACAGGTATGTTTCTACGTTTCTCAAATTCCAGGGCGTTATCCTGAAAGAGAGGATGTTTGTTGATTAAGTAACAATAAAATGAATGAAGAATAAACAGAGATAGATCTCTATAGATGAACAACTCACCACTGTCAACTCCTTTCCTGATGCCTTTCTGAATGCCTTGGTCCATCTGGTCTTTCTTGGGTTACGCTTCTTCTTGAAGTTCTTGTGGCATTTTGATTTGCAGAATCTGAATGACTACATAAATGAAAAAAGAGGGACAGAATAATAAGTTATTTTAAGTTCAACTCAAGAAGAAACCACAGGACTTAAATGAATATGGAAAGGTAGTTTTCTTTCCCGGAGTTAAAAGGAGTTTGGGATTGTTGAATTACAAAGCTTTAAAGAGTTGAGGTGCAGATTGGAAAAATTCTGATTACATTTGTCAAAATTTACAAATGCTCATAAATAATCTTATGTAAAAGATGGTTTAGTGTGTAAAAGGGAATATAAAAATATATATGTCCAACAGCTCCCTTTTCAATAACACCATATCCTGCATAATTATTATTGTAAGAAAAAAGGGTGAAAGATGTATTCAAATATTCACTATTAAAAACCGTAATAAACATAAATTCAGAAATAAACAGAAAAAATTATCTCTTATATAGTACCCTTTGTGACTGCTTTAAAACAATAAACACAAGTGGAGATGTGTACTATTGAGGGTGTACCACAGATTTGGACCTCAAACACAGTCTAGCTTCACAAATGACTGTGGAGCTGTTTATAATAACAATAATATATTATTATTTTGCCCATGGTGTAACTTCACCTCCAGAGGGCGCAATTACTCCACAAGCCAAACCCAACCCATAGATAGTTAAATGTCCAGCTAATCACAACTATATTGTTTTATCAAAGTCAGTATGTATCTAACATATCAGAAGTTATGCCTCAACAACACGTGATAAGTAGCTGAATATAGACAACCATCTCGTTGACTTGTTTACAGTGTGAGACATTAGAACCACGTGTCGAGTGCTAGCAGGTTAGCATTAGCCAGCTAGCTCACGGCCCGCCGCTGACAGCCAAACCAGAGCCTCTGTTACAGTTCTCCGGGTTATAAAGATGTAAAGACAGTATCATACCTTGCAGTCGTTCCTTACAAACATGACCCCATGCCCGGGGTACACTGGTCCCGAGCAGAAATAACACTTTTCGATGCGCATGGTCGCAGCAAAGGTGCCGCGTGCGACAACGATAAAAACAAGACCGAGCCGTCGCTTCTTCTTCTGCTTCAGCCTCCCGGCGGAAGGAGCGCTGCGGCCGGAGAGGTCTGCCCCCTGCTGGACGCTCTGTCAAAACAAGGCTCTACTTTTCTCAAAGGATTCAACCACTCCTTGTTGGGAACGCTACACTTTGAGGATTGGTAGTAGGGAAGAAGATCATTTATATAACCTGAAAATGAATAAGATATTATGAAATAACCAGTATGAATAAATAAGAGTAAAGTAGTGAAAAAAGTTTGGACACCTTCTCATTCAATGTTTTTTCTTTCTTTCTTTTTTTTTTCCTACATTGTAGATTACAATATATATATATTTTTTTTTTACAATTTTGATTTTTATAATAGCATTTTTCCACATATCCCTGCCACTTTACCTTTCAGCCAATCATATGGAGATGGGTAGTGAAAAGAGATATTTTATATATTTGACTATTTATGGTAATTTATTTCATAATTTCTTACAGTACCAGTCAAAAGTTTGGACACACCTTCTCATTCAATGTTTTTTCTTTCTTTCTTTCTTTTTCTTTTCTACATTGTAGATTACAATATATATATATATTTTTTACAATTTTGATTTTTATAATAGCATTTTTCCACATATCCCTGCCACTTTACCTTTCAGCCAATCATATGGAGATGGGTAGTGAAAAGAGGTATTTTATATATTTGACTATTTATGGTTATTTATTTCATAATTTCTTACAGTACCAGTCAAAAGTTTGGACACACCTTCTCATTCAATGTTTTTTCTTTCTTTATTATTATTATTTTTCTACATTGTAGATTATTATTGAAGACATCCAAACTATGAAGGCACACATATGGAATTATGTGGTAAACAAACAAATGCTCAACAAACCAGAATATGTTTTATATTTTAGATTCTTCAAAGTAGTTGAATAAGAAGGTGTGTCCAAACTTTTGACTGGTACTGTATGTTCTTAGATAAGCTTGTCCTCCTGCAACATAGAATTGTATAACCTCATATCATGTCCATACTTTGAATATGAATAAGACATTATGAAATAACCAGTATGAATAAATAAGAGTAAAGTAGTGAAATAGTGAAATAAATGCATTACTTAATAAACGAATAAACTTATTTGATTTTTATTTGATTTACTGTTATATTGGAGTTCACAATATATATATATTTTTTTACAATTTTGATTTTTATAATAGCATTTTTCCACATATCCCTGCCACTTTACCTTTCAGCCAATCATATGGAGATGGGTAGTGAAAAGCGGTATTTTATATATTTGACTATTTATGGTTATTTATTTCATAATTTCTTACAGTACCAGTCAAAAGTCTGGACACACCTTCTCATTCAATGTTTTTTCTTTATTATTTTTTATTTTTTTCTACATTGTAGATTATTATTGAAGACATCCAAACTATGAAGGCACACATATGGAATTATGTGGTAAACAAATTAGTTGAATGAGAAGCTGTGTCCAAACTTTTGACTGGTACTGTATATTTACCAATGTAATACTGAACACTATGTTTTCCTAACTAATATTCATAAATCCCTACAGTGAGTCTAACAGCTGGGTTTCGTCCACAGCTGTTTTTCTCATACAGCTGGTGACCATGGTGTTCACATGTCACATGACTTTATACTGATTGTGGGGTCAAAAGTATTTCTACCCATTGGCACATGGAAATGATCCAACAAAACAGAAAATGCTGTAGATTTCTCTTCATTTTGAAAAGGCTTAAAAAGTGTGAGGACACCCTCAGATGAAATCTTGACTGAGTGTTGAGCATCTGGCACTGTTTCATTGTTTGTCACCTTTTCCTAAGGCAAGTACTATTAATCCTAACAAGCTGTTCATGTTTGTAACTGTATACACTGTTATTCAAGATATTTATTATCATCTTAACTTTTCAATAAATATTGAAAAGGCTCATAAACAAACAAACAAACACAAATCCAAGGACAAAAAGTTCAACACAAATTGTAATTTTTCCAAGAACAATTTTATTATCTAGTATTTGCGATCATCTTGAGAGTATCAAAAAAAGTCTGTTGCAACATTTCAACACTTAAAATAATTTGATTTGTTACTCACTTTGGATTAAAACATGTATTTGGTATTTAAAAGCAAAAATAAAATAAAAAACATAACTTAAATATTAACATTTAAGTCTACGCTCTAAATCTACATTTGGCACCTGAGTTAAGTCAGCAAAATTATCTGTGGCTTTCAAATGAACCTCTTGTAATAATGCATAACACAGACAATCTTTGAACTTGAAACCAGCTGTATTAATTTAGAAAAAAATGTCACATTTAAATTGGGAAATGTTTTTGTTTACGACTTCATGCTAAAAAGACAATCTTAGTGAAAAAAATGTCAAATGTAACCTACGTAAGTATCAGGTAAAAATCTCATGGTGATAAAAAGACAGCAGAACAGTTTGATATCTCAAGCTTAAAAAAAAAAACTATGTAAAAATCCTTTTCTAGCAATCAAAACCATTGGAAATTATATCACATTAAAATGCAAATAATGTTAATCTAAACCAAAGAAAATCACTAAATAACAGAGACCTCAAAATTTCTTTGGTTAGGATTATTTGTATTACAAAGATATAAAAAATGATTATGTTGCTCTTCACACATAGGGTTTCCATTTTGATAGTCTGAATCCTTCATTGTCACACCTGGACAGGAAATATCATGGAGAGAGAAAGATAATTCTTCCCAATATAGCTACATTGTTGATCGGTAACAGATGATTCTCCAAACAAAGAATAAATATCATCATCTATCAGTGGCAAGACAAACTGGATCTTTGGTCTTGTGTCAAATATTTCCACCTCATAGTACCAAGGATCAACTGAATGAAAACCATACCCATCTGAGGAAGGAGACAACTCTTTGGATAATAGCATCGGCATCACCGCTGCCTTTAGCAATGGTCTAGAAGGCAAATGGAGCACAAGCCGGGGAGACTTGTGCTAAAGCTTTCATCATAATAAAGCATCAAGAACATTTACACTGAGTAAAGCATTCAAACCACAATTCTAAGGGAAATTTACATCATTGGCAAGAACAATATTTTGGCAAACACACCCTTAATGTATATTCTCTATATTTTTGGTTGTCTTAGAATATCTATTGTATTATCAAAAACTCTTTGGGTACAATTTTTCCCGTCTTTGGATCTCATCTTCTATAGTATGCAAAGCCCTTTCGATATTAAGGCCATGTTAAAGCTTTGAGTTCAGTGCACTGGAAATGCCAAACGATATTGTATGATAAAGCTCAATTAGTTTAACAATATCTAATGCACTTGTTATTTTCACCACATTCATCATTCAAAAACAAACAATGTGAAACAAAAGCTCTTATAACCGTGAAAATAAAAGTTCAGAAAATGTAAAAAGTGAGGACGTCTATATAATAACGTCCCAACAGAGGTATCAAGACATGGCAATAAAACGTTTGCACCGTGTCCCCTGAGTCTGAGATAATACTGCACAATATATGGTGAAAAGGAGGTAGTAATGTATACGAAAGAACAGAACACAGAGGTAGATAATCAGTCAAAAGGGCCCAACTTCACCCTCTGCTCCAGTGGAAAGTAATTAAATATAATGAAAATGTATCACGGTACATTTCTGACATTCTTTTTAACATTCATCATGGGTGAGCTTAAGTTTAGGACAGACAACGCTGAACAGACAAACAGGTAGAAAGTAAATGGAAATTAAATGTTATAACAAACATTCATACAAAATCCTGAGGTAGATCCGAAGCAAAAGCACATTTCGTCCATCGCAGCAGCTGGCTTCCTGATCCCTTGTGCCTCAGGAAAATAACCGAGGGGCTCATCTCAGGAAGCGAACGAGGTAGAAGTGGCGTAGCTTCGGCTTCTGGAGAGAAGATCAAGGCCGGGTGGTGTCAGGAGCCGACCGCTTGCGACGTGTGCAGGGCAGGATGAGAGCCCTCTGAGATGCAGCAGAAGCGAGTAGCACCGGGGGCGGAGTGATGGAGGGGATGGCTCAACATCTTCTCATTTTCCACGTCAAAAGACTGCTTCAGATCAGCGGCTGTGGGGACATCGTCGGGCCCAAAAGATTCCGGTCGGGAGCTTTGGCTGGTCGAAGGGTTGCTCATCTCTTCGTTGCTTTCTTCGTTGGAGTAGTGTCCAGAGTCTCCCGTCTCTTGGCTGCCCTCACTGGAGTGAGAGCTCTCCGAGTGATAAGGTCCGTAGATGATCTCCCGTGACGAAGGTGGCAAAGGAGCCGAGCCTAACTGCTCCTCGTACCTCAAAACTGTCTTTCCAGCCTCATACAAGCTGGCTCTCCTCTCAGCCTAATGGGATAGAGATGACCAAATTGAAATTAAGATAAAAAATAAATTTGACAGACAAGGAAGTTGATAGACCAGAGAAATGTTGCATCACTTACATCACTTTCAGCTGGATCCCTGATATCCCTCTTGAAGAGCAGCCACGTCTTGCGTTGATTCTTGCTGCTGATTGGACCGGCACTATTTATCATCATATTATCTCCGACCTGTGACAAATGAGAAAATATATGAGAAGAGCAGATTATTTTCGTGGTCCTGTGCTCTTTTGAACATTGAACATGTAACTGTGAAACTTAAAAAAATTAATTAAATTAAGAATAACCATCACAAGATTACTCTCTCTCTCTTTTTTTGGCTCACCTTGGAATCTAGAAAGTGGTGACTTATCATGGGTATAAGGGCGTCAACATTCTCTGTGTGGTGTTGATTGGGCAGGGACAAACCAGCATGTGGACCTTCAACAGCTCCAACAGCAATGACTTTGTGACTGGAGGATTTTCTATAAATCATACAAAGATAATAATATCAACAAATGTCAGAAAAAAATCATTGTTTATGTTTTATAAGATAATTATCAACTATCATGATCATTACCTTGGTCTGCCCTTACTGATGAGGATTAAGGCACACATAACAATACAGGCCAAGGCGATGCTCACACCAACAATGATCCCTGTCATAGACCTCTGGTCTATGTGGTAGAGACCATCAGATAAGGCTGGAAGATAAACAGTGTTACAGATTAGAAATGATAACACATTACCTACAGTTATTATAGAAAATGAATTAATAGAGGAGAGATAACGCTGAAGGAAAACAGAAGTTAATACACTGCTTAACAAACCTTCACATTCATCTGTTGTAGTTTACCGTTCATGATATGCGCATTAAAAAGCATACACTAAGCTTTTATCAGAAAAAAATACCATAACTAATTAAACAAAAAATTGAAAAGTAAAGCAAATCAAATTTCCTGAAAACAAAAACAAATGCTTACATATACACCTTTATGGTTTATTATGCCTCTACTGAACCACTGTTTTTGTAATAATAAATAGGGTTGCCAAGTGTTGCTGACCTACGCCTCCTAGTGGTTTGTTTCCACCAGAGAGGAACTTTCATTCACTCTCCATAGACCAGTTTTACTAATGATTATAAATCCATGCTGAAGTCAAAGTGTATCACCTCACTGTATAAATAAATAAATAATTAAACCTTTTCAGCACAAGTTACATAAATTTAATGAATTTTATTCAGCAACTTAATAAAATGAAGCCTAAGTAGAGGCACAAAGTGGTATCATACCCTAATATTACATTATACCCTGAGAGAAATTCAAACCATCCCATCTCAAGCCAAGAATATTAACATCAGAGTATAACTTTGCTTTCATATAATTATCAACCTCATGCTACATAACTACCAGTTCGATAAAACAAATGAATCAACTCATCAAGATGAGCTACCTCTATCATATATGCTCCAGTGTTTATTGATGCCTACCTGTTGTATCAGGGAAGTTGTTGTTGTCAGAGTGCCTGGGGTTCTTGCTGCGGTGGGTGTAGACTCGCTTCAGTGCCAGCTCCACAATGTTAGAGAAAGGCCCGTCGCCGACCTGGTTAGAGGCAGAGATTTTCACCAGGTAAACATTCCCTGCCTCCAGCTTCTCCAGCAGGGCCATCGTGTGGCTTCCTGTAAACAAAAGCAGCAAGGATTAGAAATACACAAAACTGATACTGGTGCACTTAATGTTGCATGAATATCTGTTTACAGCATGTATATTTTTTTACAGCTCCATGTACCCTGACAGGTGTATCTGAAGCTGGGGAGTTCAGATGATACCCGCTATAACTTGGGGTGAAAGAAGGTTCCTGTGTGGCTGGTGATGCACATCAGGGTAAGATATAATTAAATGTTTCCTCTAAACAAAATGTTCCTATATGTTTAAAATTGCAGTACAGCACTCCAACACTCATACTATGGCGGATAAAAGTACCTTAGATATATTCAGTGGTACGTAAATCGTGCTTAAGGGAATTTTGTGACATTACTGCATTGTTTTCACTTTCTATGTATGTAATGTTCTGCTACTGTATATCTTTAAAAAAGTGCAATGGGATTTCTATAGGCGCTTGTAAGAGTTTTTGCTAGGACACATAATTCCCTCAGAATACTTTCTGCATCACTGACTTTACAGAAAACATGATCCATGTTCACTACTCACCCTCCCTCTGCAATATTTGCCAGCGTCCCGCCATCCAGGCTTTCTGGGATGCGTACAGGATGGTATAGCGCGTAACCACCAGGTTGGGCTCTGTGGGCGCCCTCCAGGACACCAGAGCAGTGTCATCCTCGATCAGAGTTACTCGCACTCCTGCAGGTGGCTGGCTAGGTGCTGCACACAGAGAAATCACATTCACAATAAACAACACTTGCTAAGAAATTAAGTGAGAAATATGCAGTTGTCTGATTTGGGTCGGGACAGCAGAGGGGTGGGATACAAAAACAGCAACATAGTCATGACAAAACAATGTTACAGTAAGTTACATTATTACCTGCTGGAAGAGTCTGATGGTAAACAACAGAACTCCAGGGACTCGACATCTGGTCCACATGAAGACGCACAACAAACTCATAGCGAGTGTTTGGATCCAAATTCTGAACCATCACACTCTGTCTGGTACTGTGGGAAAGCAACATTCATACATTAAGGGCATTTGGCGGACAATAATCCAGATCTACTGTCTGCTATAAAATGTGAGACTGCAGGGTGAGCTTAAATACCTATATTATAACAAACTGCAAATTGTTAAAATTACAACATAATTCAAAAACATGCAGTTTAACATAACGTAAACACTTATGCAAACAAACCAAAAATATTTTGGAGGTTTTATTCATTATGTTAGATGTAAAATACTTTAAATCATTTTTGGGGGGTCCCAGCTTACGTTTGTAGGTATCGTATAGCAGAGGCGTTGTGGGTGCCCACAGGTGTACAACGAAATGTATAGCTGACAGCCTTTCCAGAGGGGAAAGCAGGACGGCTCCAGCTTAAAGACACTGCAGATGAATTGTTGGCCAAGACAGTCATACGACCTGGAGGCGGAGGGGCTGCTGCCAGTTGGTCTCTAGCCGCTGAACAATGCAAACAAAATGCATATTTTTGTCACATTTCTCAATTTGAAAAAAGGTTTGAATAGCATTTTAAACTGTAAGACTTTTGAATCAAACAACAGAGAAATGTACTTACACACACATCCCGGAGTGCTAATTGTTTGGTCTGTCTGATAGCCATCTCCAGCTTGACTGACAGCCAGAATCTTGACATGATACTTTCTCCTTGGGTCTGAAACACAAATAATCAATGTTCAGCCATTTCTGCTCATGTTGCTTAAACTACAACTGAAGGTTGGTCAAACTGACATTACAATAATCGTATAGAGCAGTTATTTTAGATGAATAGTCCAAACATCTGGTTAATAATTCCCCCAAAATACCAGAGGTGATGGTTAACAAATAGAGCAGCATCTATTTTTAAAAAGGGCAGGCACTTTGACAATTAGCTGCAGGAGGGGACGTTTGTAGGTCATAAATGGCCATTCTCTATGCATGGACAATGCATGGTCTCCTGAGTCACCCCAACCTCTAATTTATCATATGTTGTCATGTGTAAGGAGCATGAGAAAGATCAACCAGCCCCAAGGCCCAGTAAATAGGGTGACATGATCAATAAGCTCAATAAAAATGATCACAAAAATATATTTTCTTTCCCTTTTGAAAGCCTATAAAGATTTTACAACTATGAAATCCTATCAGCACTAGTTTTTGTTTTCAAACAAATCACAAAAATTGAAGATAACAACAGAGGTGAGATAAGGTAAGATTTGAAAAAATAAAGTAATTATGGGAAATACAAGGCAGCATCAAGTACTGGCTAAACGACATCAGCAAGATAGTTTGGGCCTTTGGGTGGGAAGCTTCCGTTTGAAACTATGCATTCAAATTTTGTATTTCAACTTGAGTTAAAATACACATTTTTAACTTGGAAAAAAATCAGGACATTTTTAGGTGTTAAGATTTGTTTTATGCCTCTGGTGTGAAAGGTCAGCTTTTGGGTATTGACCAGTGAAGGTGCTGTGTTCAGGCCTGCTGTGGGGGCTGGGCCAGCGTTCAGCTGCTGGGATCCTAGGCCCATGGGACTGGGGGGGGTTTGACTGGGGTCACCAGGTCAGGCCAAGATAGAACAGAAGGAATCTGGGCGCAGGACTGTGGGAGAGTAGCGGGGCCCCTTTTGTTCCCCCTTTCACGTCCTCCCTACTGGCCTTGTGTAATAGCCTTAAACTTGGAACAACGCAGAAAGAAACATGGCTCCAAAACAGAGCGTGTAGTGGGATTAGTGATATGGAACTAATAACAGCAGCTTGGGTGATTATCAATATAGAATCAAACTGAAGTGTTTTTACAGATTGTGCAAGGTATAACTACAAAAACATTTTATTCAAAAACAGTTCCTCATAACCTACACAGTTATTTCAACTTGTTGGACATGAACTGCTTAGGAACTGCACTGAGCTTAAAGACTCACATCAGACAAAATTATATTGTTGACAGTTTTGATGTCCCTGGTTAAAGCTGTATATAGATTGCTGATGGTTATGAACATGGGCAGCACAGATGACCAGTGGGGGCAGGGTCCTAATCCAGGGCTGCTGTCTCACGGCTAGAGGTCAGTGGCTCGGTCCAGCTTTGGCCAGTCCCAAGGGTCTTTGTTTGTGTGCTTCAGTGTCCGGCTAAAGGGGGTAGTGGCCAGGGTGTTACAGGGCAGGTTTGGCCCTGGACAGAACACAATGGCCAGGGGTAATTATGCAAGCCGAGGGATGGGAACCGGTGGTGGGAGGGACATCTGGATCCTGACCTCTAACCCTGGGAGCCTGCTCTCACACAATACTGCAGCCAGACTGGAGGGGCTACTGGTTAGGCAAGAGGGGTCAGCCCATATTGATCAGGACAGAGGGTGAAAATGCAAATTTAGCTTCCAACTGCCCATTGAATTAATTTGGGTGAGAACCCATCGGTCACTCTCTGTTGTCTCTACACCAATATTACAGGTCTAGATGGTAGAAAAGCACTAACATAGTCAAATATACACGTTACATGTTTCTCATCCACTCCACTATCCCATCTTCTCACAAATAGATGGTAGAAGTGTATCACTCACCAAGGCCACTGAGGGTGTAGGTATAGGTTTGAGCCTGCAGCTGGATAATTGGCTGCTCTGGTTGGCCTTCTTCATGGTAACACAGCCGGTAACCCTGGACAACCACAGATTGTGGGGAGGTTTGCCAGCATGCAACAATGGAGGTGCAGTTAAAGGGCTCAAGTTGAAGCGTAGGGGCTGAAGGCACTATGGGGCACAGAGGGGACATGTAATCAATACACACATACACTCATATTTAAAAAAAATGCTGAGCTCAAAGGAATACTAAACAAAAAAACAACAGGACATTGGGTATTGAAAAAGGATGGGTTGATGGAGGATCATCTCATTAACACAATGGTTTAGGTGTGACCTAGTTATTATCTAAGCTGCATATTGTAGGAATATGCACCAATACACATTACATTTTGGGAGAATTTTCTTTCACCAGCATTCATGTTTTTAGATCTTGCTCTCAAATAAAAAGTATAATTCTGTCGGCTGTGCTGCTCTTCATCACCTAAATATATAACCAAACTCTTGAAAACAAGAAGTCCAGCTTTGGTGGACAAACAGCCTCCCCAACACACACCAGGCCATGAAAAGAGGCTATTCTTTCCCCCACATAGAAGCCTGAGGCCCTCTCTTTATGACCCGTGACTGAGGCCACTCTAACATCACTGACAGCGAAGGGCAAAGGTTCCTGGGTAACCAACACAAAGAGTGTGGGACAATGCTACAAGAGCAAACTTTACTCATAAGCCAGCCACTCTGCATGAGCTCTAGTGATCCTCCTGGTAGAGCAGCAAAACAGCGACTCAACAAAAGCAAAGCATAGCCAGTTACAATTTTTTGGTCTCATGTTATTCTATTACTCTATAGCAACCTGTTGTTTAATTATTACCTTGCTGAGGATGCCTGATTTTGACCCATAAGAATAAATTAAATTATGCATGAAAACTTAGAGACAAATGCAAAAATGAAGTGAACAAAACTTTTCTATACAACCTGACAACATTTCTGTTTCAGTCTTTCTCAGGTTTACCTTTGCTGCTGGAGGTCTTAGGTGTGCGGTGTGAGGTCCATGCCGAAGGCTCACACCAGCCCACACGGGTGGCCGCAGCCATGCGAAGCAGGTAGATGGTGTCAGGCTGCAGGCCCTCCAGCAGATATTCGGTGCTGTTCTGAGGTAACTCCACAGAGGTGACAGCACTGTCCGCAGCTGTGCGATAGGATAGTCTGTATGCAGACAACCGACCGCGGCTCACCTTGGCGGGCAGCGGCTGCCAAATCACCTGAATATCTGAGGAGCTCTGGCTGATCAGACTTAGCTCTGGGGTACGCAAAGGCACTGTGGATAGAAATGGATACAAAAATATACTTTACTCTGATGTGGTGGTGGATTTCTTTTGAATACAAACATGAATGGCAACAACAGAACTGTCATATATCTATATATTTACACATTTGCTCTTAGTGAGAAGAAAATTGTGTTAATTCCCATCCCCCTTATTTCCACTCAAAATGTGCTCTGTACACACATCAGTTGCATGCACGTTAGCTTAACTACTACAGTGATTTATTGCAAGGAATGTTGGAAGACTCTATGCTCACCATCCTCCAGGGTATGTTGACTGACTTGGTCTGACATACGACTGGCTCCCATTGGCATATAGGCAACGATGTAAAAGCTGTAGTTTCGAGCTGGCTCAAGGTCATCAATGATATAACTGGTCGTGTCGTTTCCAATAACGATTTGGTATTCTTCGTTGTTTAGACCTGACATGAAACAGATCACAAAGTGGGTTAGGATATAGGTTAAGATTGTCCAAAAGAAGACTTCTATGAAAGGTTGTCAGACATGTGTCATGTAAACAGTCAGTGTTTTGAAATGCTTGAGGCTGGCAGTTTCTGAATGTCACTCATCTTTTCTATAAACATTTGTAACACAAGGCAGAGGCCACATAACTTCCTCCAGGACTCTTAAAGCAAACCTAATTAAACATCTTAAAATGTGTTTACTACAAAGGCAGGTTTATCTTAATTGAGTTACTTAACCGGCACGTTAATGCTTAAGGTTAAACGCTACTGGTTTGCAAGAGTATGAGCCTTTTTTAAAAGATACCCTGTCCCTTTAACTGCAAGCAGAATGAGCTGGGGAGTGGACAATGGGCTGGCTAAACCTTGTTTTTTCAATGAAGTTGCCATTCTCAGTCTTCCTTGACCTCTGCTCTGTGCAGCAACAACAGATGGCCTTCACCAAGGAAACATTATCACATGTGAGCGTGAGATAGCTTATTTTGGTTGACTGTGATCTTGCATCTTTTCACACCTTCACAACAGCTTAAATGGAAAAACTTTTAACAGAATTAAGTGTTTCTTCCTTTTCGGTCTCACCTTCAGCCTTCATGTAATGGATGGAGTAGGCAATGACTTTGTCTGCATTGTAGAGAGGTCTCTCCCAGGCCAGTAAGATAGCAGAGCTTGAGATGGTCTCCGCATGGATATTTCTTGGTGCACTGGGCCTGTCCTCGGACATGACAACAATAAGGCGAGCCAAGGACAGCACAGAACCCTGTTCACTCTCTGCCATGCACTGATAGATGGCATCATCTTCGGGGATGATCTGGGTAATCACCAATTTACTGTGAAGCAATAAACAAAATATAACAATCAGTACCAACCTCAAGATATTCAATTGTAATTAATGATTTGCACGGTACTTAGTTATGTTTGATTGCAGTACCTGTTGTACATCTTAATCCTCCCATTTAAGTGAACCTCTTCTCCATTCTTTAGCCAGCTGATGCGTGGCGGAGGCACTCCCTCTGCTTGGCACATAAACCGGGCAGTGCCTGCTCTTGGACGGGTCTGGCTCTCTGGCCTCTCGACAATGGATGGTGGCACTGAAACAGAATTGTAAGAGAAAAGACATGAAAACACATCCTATCGCTTTCAATTCATTAACTCATAAAACACTAATTGTGTGGAATCTTGCAAATAACACTTTCTCTACAAGCATGCATGGACTAATTCTCTGTGTATAAAATTAGTTCCATCTGCAAAAGGTTTTGTTGTTTGAAGGCATATGGAATGTGAGAAGCATTGAGATCCAGTGTTGTATAACTACTTCAGAGTTTATTGTACCTAGAACTGTGAGGTTGGCTGCAGCAATAGTGTAGTTGCGGGTTCCAGGGGTGGTGGCCCTGCAGAGGTAGACTCCACTGTGCTTGGAATTGACATCAGTAATAACAAGGTTTCCATTGCCCAGCACTTTGGCGTTGTACACATCGATGGGTTTACTGTCAGCACGGCTCCAGGAGATTATGGGCCAGGGATTGCCTGTGGCAGCACACTCCAGCACCACAGTTTGGCGAAGAGAAACTGTGACATTCTGAGGTCCTGCAATGATTCTGGGCCTCTGACGTGGTTTAGGGCCTGCACCTTATCAAGAAAAGGGACATGTTGAAAATCAATTCCCTTTATAATATGATGTTTTAATGCTTCTAATGCTTCTTCCTAAAATCCAGCTAATGCAGTCTCTCTACCTTGGTTGACTGTGAGTGTGGCCTCTCTACTTTTCGAACGGCTACCGATGTTAGTTGCCACACATCGATACTGTCCAGCATCTTCCAATTGCACATTGTGGATCTGAAGGACTCCGTTGGGCAAAACTGTTAGTCTGGGAACAAAGAATAGTAACATTAGGGTCAAACTGGAGCGTAAATGTAGACAGCAACAGAATTTGTAAGCTGCTTCTAGATTACAAATACATGTTGTCCACAAAACAAGTGTTTTATACGATGTTGTCTTAAATGACTCAAGGCGTGTCGGCCGGTACCTGTCTGTTCGTAGTGGTAATGTGCTTTGGTTGAGCTCCCAGGTGATGGTGGCAGGAGGGCTAGAGGTGACAGCACAGGAGAATCGTGCCAATGAGGCCTCAGTCACCACCATAGGCACAGGATGCAACACGAACTCTGAGATGCCTGTGGAAAAAGAAAATGATCAATCAAGGTGGAAATATAAGCTGTAGAATATTTCAACTAAATCTTAATTCATTAGCTTATAATGAAATCAATTAGCAGTCGTATGCGTTGTGGGCTGCTGAATTATATATTCTAACATTATTATTAACCGCTGTTTGTTTTGCAGTTAATTGTGTTTGTCACTTAATATGGTATTTCCTCTCCATATTTGGTAAAGCATTACACATTATGCATGCAGAGCCATGACTTTGATGGATGTTAACTGATTGTATGAAAGGAATTGATCTTTGTAAAACACCGTGATCTTGGTTATGTGCAGATGAGCTATCAGGTCCCAGACTGACCAGCTGGTCCAATCAATGGATCAATTGAAGAATGACACAGAGTGATGCATTGTTATCGATGAAAACTAATCAATACCCTTTGCATAAGAAGGATTGCCAGCGAACACTAGGAATATAAAAAAATCAAAAACAATGTTGAACTTAAAATAAATACTTTTTTTCTTGCAGAGGTCAGAGATGACACATTGCACACAGGAAAAAAATAGTTTTGTCGGATTGTCATGTTGTACATATTTTACAGCTATCTATGCATAATATGTAAATGGTAAGCTCAGACCCTGCATTGTAGACCCTGATTAAGTATACTTGCCTTAAAATGACTCAAACAACTGTGATCAAGTTGCTGAGTCACATTCTGTTTATGTGTATTCAAAAAAGCCTTTCAACAATCACCATAAGTAAAAAAAAAATAAAAAAAAAAATCTGCATTTGTGTCCAGAATACTCTGTAAAATATGACCAATGACCTTTATTCATTAAGGTGGTAACTCTCTCCCTTCCCCCTCACTCACAGGAAGGAAGTCAATATCGTGTTAAAGAAAATCAATACCCTGTTCTTGTTCTCCCAACGAGGCTCCACATTTAAATCCACAGCTTTGGGGGATCCAAATGAAAGAACAATCCTTTAATTCAAGACCTAATCTCATCAATATAACACAAATAAACTGGCAACCCTGCATATGTGAAGTGCTTTAAGGAGGAAGCTTAAACAGGGGCAAATTATCCTTCAGGTTTTTTTTGTGAACTGTTCCTTTTTGAATGGCAGAAGGTTTTGCTTTAGCGTTTATACCCATGCCGAAATACATGTAATTATGTTCCAATGATCAGTATTTTGATGAAGTTTGGAATGATCCCTTTATTCTGTCCTAGAGAACATAGCTGACTGGTGATCATGAAAAGCTCTCAGCACCAGATAAGAAGTTAAAAACAATATGTTGTTTACTCTCCACTGGGAGATAACCGTCTCCACTCGTGCTGGGATCAGTGATGTAGATGGTGGGTGTGGCCTGCACAGACTGATCCGCTAATATGGTCACCTCTGTTGTAAAGAAGAAATCAATGTCTAGGTCAAACAGCACAAAGGTTTCCCTGAAGAGGTCAAAGTTCGCTTCAACCCCCTGTCCATTCAATTTTAGCACAAACTGGGAGCTAGATCGAAGCTAGTTTAACATTAGTCTACAAAAAAGGATTTTGTGATCTGTAATGCTGTTTGTATTACACATCAAATGCTACAGTAGTATTATAATGGTAAAGCAAATATATACTCATTTTGAGGATATTGTAAGAAATATATGGCAGATAGCTGACACCTCTGTAAATTTAAGAGGTGTTGAAACTAGTGATGTAATACTAGAACAACAAGGAAGATACCTCCTGAATTGAACCATGTTTTGAGAGGATCATCTCTTTTTACTGGAATATCAGGCCGGTTCAACAGCATGACAAACTGGGCTTTCTCTAACAAAAGGGCTCTGCTTGACAGGGCAACAGAGGGGCTGATCCAGTGAAAGGGATTGTGGGTTGAGAGAGGGAACAGCATGCTGCCCAGCCAGAGCCGGCCTGTGACATCACAAAGACTTTCCCTGCTGAACCCTGACCCCCAGGGCCTCTGGACAGAAGGGGAGCCCAGAGAAGGCCCATCCTCCTCTCCCTCCCTACAGCTGACCAAAAAACCTTTAACCCTTTCACTGACAAAGGCTGGACGCCAGGCCAAACTTGACTTTTGAGGTTTTTTTATGTTGTCATCCTTTTTTTGTTGTGGCCCTTCAACAGATTGACCACTATTGCAACACAGTTGTCAGAACAGACTTGTTGAGTCTATAAGCCTATGAAATTAGTTTTCCTGTTTGTATTTTCTGTTATTAGAAATCTCTTCTTGTGTGATAACTGTCTCTAGGTCTTCATAGTTTTTTACTGCTGAGTATTGGGACATAAACCATAGACCAAACTTTCTAAACTCAGTGTCAATGTCAAAATCAGTATATTTCAGAAGGTCATGCTAGTTTCCATGACATCAGTCAAGGGATGTCCCTTCTAAGATCTGTGAAAAGTGACCATGGTAGACCAGGCCCATTGAATAGACACAGCTGTCCTGTCCACTGATATGTGGACAAACAAATGGCCTGAAAACCTCGCCTTTTCTTCTGGTGCGGTCAGGGTTACTCCAAACAAAGGCTAAAAGGCAAGTGGCCTTTCAGAGATTCCTCAGTGTAGCAGACCATTCAGCAGTTACACAGAGCAACCGGCTGCAGTGACAATGCAATCCCACTAACATAAGAAGAGAGAAGGCTAATTTCTAACTCTTTGCCAATGTTTCCTGGGCACTTTCATTAGTGTGCTAGTGTTGTGTTTCCTCAAAACAGGGAACAGACAGTGTACTCAGGGCCGCCTGTTTATAGAGTATTTATGAGCTTTTAGATTGACTCTCCATCTACCTTTAACTGTCTCTTAAAATGAGCCTTTAACTGGACTGACAGCTTTAAACTCAAGCATGACCAAGTCTGAACAACTTCCAATAACACTGAAACTCAGACTTTAGAGGTTTTTCCTCAGTAAAGAAAAAAAGAGTGGGGTGGGGTACATCTGCTTCCTATCTCCAGGTTAATAACCCATGAACTTGCCATTCTGAAGCCTGCATGTTGACACCACATAGTGCATACCACCAACAAGTTTAACTCATCTTTCCAACAGTTGAAAACAGGAATAAGGTCCATGTTAGGCTCAGAGAATCCCTTTAACTGTGAGCTCCATACTTACTGGCGATAGTCAGACGTGATCTTTGGCTTAGGATAGCTCCATATTTGTTCTGGGAGAGGCACTGGTAGAATCCTTCATCTGAATCCTCCTTGGTATGCTTTATCTTTGGTATGTACAAGGAGCCGTTGGGCAGAAACTGTATGCGCTCACTTTCTGCCAACTTAACTCCATTCTTCAGCCACTTGATGGTGACCGGAGGCAGCCCATGAGCCTGACAGTCCAAGACAGCAGGGTCCTTTGGTAGTAAGGTGACATCACTGGGCTCTGTGATGAAGGACAACTCGCTGAAACATAAAACACCTGGAAGAAAAAGAATGGGACCATTAGTAAAGAGTCAGCTGATGAACAAATACAATTGCAAAAAAAACTCTATAGCTTAATAGATCATACATATCATGTAATATTACAAGAAAACTGTATTGATGTTATAAAAACGTTTTTAAAAAGCACACAGAGTGGTGATGATGACTTTCATTTCTTAGTATGACAGACACAATGTAAAACAGCTTTATTATGGTGGTTACCATTGATGCATAATGTGCTATTCTAATAAATAAATAAAAACACCATGTATCTCTCAGAAACAGTGATGTAACATGAAAGTATGATATGGTGTTTTAATATTTGCTGTCATAAATATTAGTTTAGAATAGAAGTGAACTTAAATGACAGAGAAACACAGGATTATTAGAGTATACAATATTAACCTGTCTAGTAATCTCATAATAGTCAATTGTCTTTTCACTTAATAGTAATCTGTTACATATGTCTGCTTCAGGTATGAACAATTACGTCATTTGACGCTGACGTTATGCCATTAACCTCTTATCAGGTCAGCACCGATAACATCAGGTACAAAAACAAAAACAACACACTTACTTGATAAAGGAAGAAACAAAACAATAAACGGCCAGTGCTGGTACACCTTCATCTTAAATTTCGCCATTTATCCGGATTTATGTGTCATTTTCCCCCCACCGCGCACCGCCGCTCCCCTGCGTGCTGTCCGTAGATCCCCAAAAGCGCTTCTGCCAGCTCCGGAGGACCAGCGGCTCTACAGGGGTGCCGGGGAGGCCCCCACCCTCGGCTTCTTACGCATGCGCAGACAGTGCGGGACTGAAGCAAGTGTGGCTCAAACAACTGAGGTCTGGGGACCCCAGGGGCCTCCAGGTGGAACTGTGACAAAACAGCAACTGGGAAATCTAATTCATTGAAACCTACAGGAAGATGTGATGATCAGAGATGGTAATTCTTCCCGACTACTGAGGGGGAAAACTGTGTCACTGGCAGCAAAGATATCCAAGAAGGTATATAACCTTATAACACAAAGCCAAACAGGGTCCGTGTTGGATAATAATATGTATCTATATTCACATTTGGTTATTCGACATACATTACTCTGCACTTACACTTGAACGTATAGTTTGTCCCTTTGGTATCATTGAGTTTTGCCTCTTCTATGTGTAATCCGTCCTCATTCTTGCTAATAGTACTTCCAATTTTCCATATATTTAACGTGATTACTCTTTATTTATAATACTGCCATTCTCTTTCTCAATGTTGTTTTATCATTTCTGCTTTTTACGTCTACTTTGTATACAAGACATTTATTGCATATCTGTCCTCTGTTGATCTTCTGGCCCTTACGTTTATATCTTTTTCCCCGTTATACAGCTTTTAGTGGTGTTTTCCTTTATCCAAGAGGACGGTCTAAAGACTAAGGAGTAATGCTGTAGGCTTTATAGCTGACTAGACTTATCTTGAGTTTATCAACAAGTTGAGAGATTTTATTTATTTCGGTCAAGCTGTTGAAAAACTATATAAAGATGAAATGCATATACATGTCAAGCTCTAATTAGCTCCATAGACTACATCACTATATAGTACATTTCAAACTACAAATGGATCAGTTATCAACTACACTGATTTCCCATCTAGCAATATAGCCTTGTGAGATCTTCTTTTCTGTGCATCATATATTTTAGACAACAAAATAAGGTGAACATTATCAGTTACAAAAGGCCACTGGTAATCAGGTCACCCTGAACAGCATCTGCTTCTCCCACAAAACCTGGTAATTATGAGGAGATATTGATGGCTGCAAGTCAGCCGCCTAATGAATTCAGATATTGATCCAGCGACCGTGCCTTTTGACAATGACCCTCCCGTCTCCCAGCCCTCATTCAATAGCAATACAATGGGCTACAGCTGTGGGATCAGCCATGCTGTATCAGCAAGACACACATCCATTGATACAGGTAAACGCAGTCATCACATTTAGGATGGGAACTGTGTTGTGCCTTCCAGCAGATATTATATAACTCGTATTCTCAACAATGTCTATGCATTGTTGTGTAATGATTTTAAGGGATTGCTAGCATAAACGTGCACCTCCACACTTCAATATCCAATTAAATGAGGAGAGCGGAGTGTAATTATGTATTGATTAAAACTAACTATTGATTCAATCATCCAAAGCCTTAGTTATAATTTAATGCTCAAAACCAAAGGTTAGGTTAATAGCATCCTGTGATGTGTTTACTCAATAGTTTGGATTTTCAAATTATTTTCTTAATGAATCAATATGTATTTAAATTACATTCTCTTTATTTGGAAACACACTTATGTTGTTGTTTATTAGTCATCTATGGTTATCAACTAATTCACTGATATAGAGCTTGCTTCTGTGTTCAGACATATTATTGACATGCATTGGTTGGCATAGAAGATGCTTTACAGCATTACAAAACCTCCACTGATGATTTTAGCTGTGAGAACAATGGCCAATAAAATAAACAAAATGTGAGTTATCTGTATTGCTGCCTCACTCTATCTGTAGCTTTTCTCCAATTATTGATATGTTGTATACAAACAGGAATCATATTTCTGTATTGCTTGTGAAATCTGTCGACTCACGTTGCCAAATGTTGTGCTGAGGAGGTGGTGGTTACCGCTGGGCTCCACATGGCTAAACGTTAGGCTGTATGGCCATGATCAATAGGGTTAAGGTCATTAACATGTTATGAATACCATGAGGCCCTGGGAAAGCAGAGCAGGGGACCAACGAGCTGGGCTCTGATTGGCTGGAGCGTGTCGCCAGGAGAGGCCACCCCCCGCTGACCTAAGAGGTCATTTGAAGAGCTGATGACCTCTAACCCCAAGCCAACAGGGTGATGGAACGGTTTGCATAGATTTGATTGCCAAAATATTAAAAGTGTGTGGCAAATAAACACCAGTATTAGCATGTTTGGAAAAATCAACAGAGTCCTGAGCTGACGTCAGTCCAAAACTGTGTTTTTGTCTTGCAATGTTTGTATTGGACACAGATCCTAGATTTGTATCCTAAAATTTTGTAATAACCCTGTGAGATTTTAATAGTACTAGTCATGACATTACACAATTGTTTAGCTAACAATTCAACCAGTTGAACTATTAATTGTGATTATTTTTAACCTACAATAAGTCCTGTAAGGTTTCTTTCTCTCATGCTTTGAAGCATTTAGCCTTTTATTCACTACGGTAAAATACAAAATCATTAGCACATGAACACACAAGAATATTCTTTAAAAAAGTTTATTGGCTTTTAAAACCACTTTAAAAATCTCACCAGTGAGTACTTTCCATTGAAAAAAGAAACAACGCGATTGCAATATTAACAAGCTACTGTACATTAAGCAGTACACCAGACAACACCACGGAGGAGGGTTTTTTTTTTTTTCTACTGGTAGAAATGGACAAGATAGTCAAACAGAGTTGGTTCTGGGTCAGTCAAAGGTAAAGAATCAGAGTCACTGCTTGATGGAGCTCCTGTACTCATGAAGAGGTGCATTTCCTTCATTCAAATTCAAATATCAGTGCCTTATTGTTAAAGAAAGAAATTACGAGAAAATGTTAAATTTCTTCACAAATGCAATTTGCAAAATAGGAAATATGTAAAATCAACAGAAAACAGTCATCATGAACATAACATATAGAACAACATTAACTTAGTAAACAGCACACAACAAAAGTAATCAAACTCATGAAACTAGCACTGCCAGTCTGGTTAACAGAACCTGCCCAAATCACAGAAGACAGTGGTTACCAAGAATACAAAGTACAACAGAAGTCATCACACATGCGTGCGTACAATCATTTATCAACATAATGAGCATGTAGGTTTTAAAAGGTTGTTTTAACTTTTTTCCCCCTCAATGCTTTATATTCTCATGTATGAGAATGAGTAAGAAATGTGTATCTCACTGAGATTAATGCACATTTTGCTACAAGACAATTAGTCATTTTCTGACAGTTAATTTCCCTACTCATCTTGTCATAAAAAATATTTTTTTTATTTTTTTTTGTGGGCATCCATCATTACATTTGTCCATAAAGATGTGGCAAAGCCATGTGTCATAAAAATTTAGTGCAATAATGTGAACCTCCAAAGTTTGTTGAAACATGAGTAATTGTTTTTTTTTTTCCAGTGTCTGCTGAAAGGCTTTGAGCACAATGTCTGTCACAGAGATGTTTGCAACCAGCTAACAGTATCACAACTTTTTTTTTCTCAATATACCATGCTATTGATCCTGCTCAAAGCACACATCACTTCTGCAACTGCAGAGACCTATTATTGTTGAATAGAAAAAAAGTAAAAGAAAATCAGCAAGCGAGACCAGACAGCATTACTTTTACGACACACTGAGCCAGAAATGTAACACACAACATACAGTATCTTGCCGACTATAGATCTGTTAAGCTTTTTTTTTCTTTTGAATGGCACATACTTAGCTAGAATAATGGCCATAATATAGTGTCTTGATACATCAAATCTCTATGTATCTATCCTATTTACAGATGGAGCTTAAACATGACTCATACAACATTGACAATAGCCAAAAACTCAAGCAAGCATCCTACTGTATCACATAGCCTACCTGGCTAGCAGTGATGGTTTCAACATGCTTTCAGGTCCATGGTTACCTATAAAACATAGGACAGTGACCGCTTCACAAATTTACATACTGTACATAAGATTTACGCAACTCAATCCCCTAAACTCAAATGCAATAAAACTCTTTTATATCTCCGAGGCCGCTCATCTCTTGTTGCTGTTAATGTCTACTAGGAGTGTCTATGTGTAATAATCTCTTATGTTATTTAAACAGATCATCTTTGGTATGGAAATAAGGCTGGATTTTCCACAAACATAATTTAATTTCCTCTTGATCCCAAGATGACATCAAAACATAAATGTCAGCCTCTAGCTTTTCTATGTAACTAAGCCTTCTCCATACCATTGATATTCTTATCCAAGCTGGGAGTATAACATGCCAAAAAAAAAAATCTCATGACTGAAAGTGTGCCTGCCATGTTTTATGGACAGCATATCAAATTCCTCTAAATCCATTACTGATAAGGGCACACACAGTGTAGTTTTTAGCCTATACAATACGCATCTATATTGTAACACTGCAAAACAAAAACAATAAGAAATTGTTATGAAAACATCAGAGTAACAGCTGCCTTGATATGATGAAGCTCTGGATGGTTCCGAAGAGTCTTAACATTATACTATATACAGTCTCTCTACAGGTGGCATAAGGCCTTGGACTTTGGGAATAAGGCAGCCAGTTGTTGATTCCTTTCGATGTATAGTCCACAAAGTGGCCTGAATTCCCATCTTCTCCCTCCTGATTCATCTACTCCCTTTATAAGATATTAAACAGTACAAGAAGTATAGGCTTTGAGAAAATTTCCCTCTTGGACAATGCTCAGATGTGAATCAGTTTTCCACTGATTTGGTATATGATAAAGTATAAAGATTATGTCTTAAATTCAGCACCTGGCAGCATACGATGCCACCCTTTTTTAATATTCAGATATGGCAGGCAAACGTTCTACAACTATTATGTGCATATACTACAATCCCAATATTGTCTCCATTTGGTTGAACTTGAGCCGCACACACTGAAAATAGTATACAACAGCATATGTTTTTTGGTCTTTTGTGCCAAATTTCCTGTCCATTTCTTTCTTTCATTAAGTGTCCGTTGAATACAAATATTGCATTATTGATTGGTTATAACAAGGAAGATTATGTTTCTCTTAATGGTCATACCATACAAACCTGCACTTTGTAAGTGCATGCTGCCACCAAGTACTCACACTTTTTTACTTGAAATGCTTACATTTCTAATTTCAGATGAGGGAGAAAAGTGGTTAAGTACTGAATCTCTGGGTGACAAATGAAAAAGGAGGGAAGTAACTAAACGTCAGTAGGAGTGATTTTCTGGTAAGCCTGGCACTTTTAACAGAACGAATGGCAAAGTCCAGACAAATCCCAACAAACTATAGTTTAAAAACAGATAAACTACGTACGCACCAAACAAACAACAGAGAACAGATATCATACAGAGTAAAAGATGACTTTAGCCCAGCATCTCTACTGTAGTAGGCTGGTCTTTGCTTTCTAGCCAGTCAAAAGAGTTCACAGTATCACTGCATATCTGCTGAAAAAGCGGGTCGTTCTTCAGTTCTTCCAGTGTTGAGTCTTCATATTGTTCCTGCTGTTGATTAGGATCAAACAGCAGGTTGGTGTCCAACGTGTTAAGGTCAGTGATGCTACTGGACAGATCTGAGGTCAGTCTGATGTCGTTTGAAAAGTCAGACGCCACAGCGTTGAGCTCGGAAGCTACCTGACCCACCAACTGGGAACTGGGGTTGAGGCCATCATCCCCCAACAAGTCCTTGACGGTGTTGTTGAAATCCAGCTGTTGTTGCTCGTCCTCTGCCTCCTGCTGCTGTGTGCTCTGGAGGAGGAGCTGTGGTTGTGTCTGCACAGGATGCTCTTGGAGCTGCTGCTGCTGCTGCTGCTGCTGCTGCTGCTGCTGCTGCTGCTGCTGGTCTTGGTTACCAGGACCCGCTTGTGCTTGGCTGTCCCCAGTGGAGAAACTCACCTGTTCTCCACTGCCGGTGGTGAGGTAACCATGCTGCTGGAGCTCAAAGGCAGCAGGGCTGGAGCTAACAGGCAGCTGAGTCTGGTGAGTGTTCCCTCCAGCGAAGCCAGGAGTGGTCTCCAGGATCTGTGTGAGGTTCATACGGGCCGTGTAGTTAGAGGGGAGGTTGTTTATGCCCAGGCCACGGACAGAATCATCAGCTTCCATCTTGCTGAGAAGAACATTGGTGATTTTGGCGGTGTTACTCTGACCCTGCACAGGCATCATCTCGCTCTGCATCATGATGTTCAGGGGCACAGATTGGCTACGCTGAACCATGCTGTGCACAGAGCCGACCGTCTGACTGTTGGACAGGATGCTGAGCACCTCGGAGGTAATGGGGGAGTTAAAGGGTGAAACCACACCTCGGGTGGTGGTGGTGGTGGTGGTGGTATTGGTGGCGGTGGTTTGAGCGTTGGTGTTGCCACTGAAGTTTCTCTGGCGCACTGCAGGACTGACACTGCGGCAACGGAAAGTGCTGGACGCGGATGATGTTGATGCCTTGTTGTCTAACGGCGCAGGCACAGCAAAACTCTCCTGTTTAGTGGGAGTAGTTACACCTGTTACCAGCTGCTGCTGCTGCTGCTGCTGTTGTTGCGGCTGTTGTTGTTGTTGTTGCTGCTGCTGCTGTTGCTGCACCGGTGATATGGGGGTCAAACGGCCAAAGTGACCAGCGTCCTGTCTCGACTGAGCTTGAAATGACTGGCCGGGAATGGCAAAGGCATGTGGCTTACGAAACTGGTCATCGACCAGGTCTTGGTAGCTGGGCAGAATGCCAATGCTATGGTTGGGCAAAGGACCTGCAGAGTTGCTGTTGTAGCGGTTGTTGATCCACTCCAGTTTGGCCTTGTCAGGGTGTGTTGCCATTGGCCTTTGCATGGGCTTTACAGGGCTGCTGGAGACAATACTGGCATCATGATACCCTGTGATGCTCGAGTTGATAGGAGTGAACGCAAAAGGGTTCCTGCACTCCACTGGGCTCGGGGGGACGCTGCTGCTGCAGTTGGACAGTGGTGTGCTGATGGGGGTGTGGCGACCCATGGCTCCATCCACAGGGGTGATGGGAGCCATGCGGGAACAGGGGCTCTCTCTCGTCATGCTGTGCCCAAGCGTCATTTCAGAGGTGGGGGTGGGTGTCGGAGTTGGCGTCGGTGTTGGAGTGGGAGTTTGGACAGGAGTGGTGCTGCTGTGGGCAGAGTGGAAGAAAGTAGTGCCGGCCTGGTGAGCATTCATGAGAGAGCCTTGACTGCTGGCTGACTGGCCTTGTATAGACACATCCACACAGCTGCCAAACAGACCCTTCAGCTTCATCTGCTCCTCCATTTGCACCAGCTCCTCCACGATGCTGTCCTGGGTCATGTCATCGTCATTGAACGGGAAGTAGTCCATGTTGGGCTGAGAACCCGAAAAGTCAACCATCTCCTGCGCGAGGCTGAGCTGGCCTGAGGCCTCGGGTGTTTGAGCTATAATGGAAAGTTGGTCAGAAGGGGCTTGTTTGTGTTCTGCTGGTATCTGCTGCGCAAACGCCTGCTTCCGAAGCTCGTCAAGCTGGCCCTCCTCCCATATTGTGCTCTTTAAGTCACTCATCACAGAGGCTTCGTGTGCTCCTGAGTTAGCTGGCATGGCGTGAGGGTCTCCGGTGATCTGTCTTAGCAACGCCTGATCCGACGTGCTGTTTCCAGCCGCTGTTGTATCAGCGCTGAGAGAACGGTCTACGCGTTTCATCATCAAGGCCTGGGGTTTGACAAGAATCCGCGAGCCCTCAGTGTGTGTGATGGGCGAGTCAGAGAGTGCAAGGATCTGCGTGGGCCCTATGGAGGTGTGTTTCACAGTCACTTTGCAGGGAGCGCTCTCTGGTCTGGCTGGTGTTCCCGGTCTGGGGATCCTCTTCAATGCAGAACTGACTCCAGGTTTGGGATTGTCAATAACAGCCAGTGGCTGCTGGGAAATAAACACTCTCTTGACAGGAATGACATGGGCCTCCCCACCTGGGCCTGTGCGCTTTCTTGGGCTTTTGGCATCTAGGCAGGGATCTTTCGATGTTGGGGTAACAGCAGAGGAGCCATTGGATGATGTGTTGCCATTGGAGTTCTGACTATCAACAGTCAAGTACAAAGTACTGTCATGGCAGTTACTGCTATTGCTGTCCTGAGTCCCAGCTACAGTGACCTGGGTGGGATGGGATATGGGGTCACTTTTTATCCTCGCCCCTTTGTCGGGTCCAGGAGAGCACTTAATCAGGAAGCTTGGCTCACTGGCAGCCCTGAATTTAGCCATTCTCTCCTCCTTCGCCCCAACAGCAGTTTTCTCTGTGTTATGGTCATTTCCAGCTTCAGACACCACTTTGATGTCAGTGGAAAGGATTGGGGTGGAAAGTAGGGCACTGGGTCTGATTGCAGAGGACTGAGGGGCAAAGGAGCTCCCACCGTGTTGATGATGAGAATCGTCCAGAGCAGCTATGGTATTCACACCCGCCGAGGCAGGACGCACGGTTGTGCTGCTGCTGCTGGGAGCCAGAGCAATGGCCGTCATCTTCACCACGTTAACTGAGCTGACGTGGGGATTTGGCATCACAGTTTTTATGGGGCTGTTGGTGATGAGCAGGGTCGGGGGTGAGCGCAGCGTGATGGCACTGGTGGCAGAGGGCTTGGGCAGAATTTGTGCATACCGCGTACCATGTCGTGCCAGCCGGTCACTCACAGGACTGGCTGAGATATTCTGAGGATGTTTGGGGGACTGTTTCAGAGACTGAGTGACCACTTGGAAGTTCACAGGCAACACTTTCCCCTCTGAAGTCCCCACGGGGCTGGGGGAGGTCATCAACTGCCTGCCTCGCTGTACCTGCGGGAAGAAATGTGAGAATATAAAATTTCATTTCGGCACATTTGTTAATAACACGTTTGAGCATAATTGGAGGGAAAAAATTCAGCCACATACTGTGACTGGGCTGGGGACAGCTGCTACCACGATGCCTATGGTGGGCTGAGGGGAGAGCATAGCAGGGCTGCCACAGGGGATGGTGGGGCCGGGAGTGCTGGCCTCCGTTCTCTTGACCTGGGCCTCATTGGGCAGGGGGGAGTGGAGCTTCTGCTCCTGCTGCTTCTTCTGGATCTTGCGCTGCAGTTGCTGCTTTGCATCGACAGAGGGAGAAGGCAGGGTCTTCACCTGGGGCTGGAAAGAGTTCGCCTCAGCTGTTGGCACAAACGCAGACGCTGGAGTTGGCGTCTTCATTCCTGTCATGAGAAGGAAAAGGAAATCGAAGAAGTATGATGAGTAAAGATACAGTGTAAGTGAGAGAAAAGCACTCTTTATAAAGGTGCGGCAAATGGGGACAATTTAAGTAGTTCTGTACTTGCAGTGTCCCATGCAAGCACAGATTATTATGCACAGTATTATCAAGTACTTCAAACGTCCAGAAACTGTAAACACAAACCCATTTATTACTTTTGTTAATCTTAAACCATATTGTCCCGCCCTTATGTCACTATTCATTTAAATTCCATTCAAATTTTTCAGCAAACCCTTGAACACGGTAGACAAGATGGCTTTAATCTTTTAGTTTCATTAACTTTGTAATTTGTGAGTAGGCCTTTTTAGCCAGGTAATTATTATCATACTTTTCTATCAGTGTAGTTTCATCATCACAAACATTTTGGGCTGAAACAGCATCATGAGAATGGTCAACTTGAAACGTGGTTTACAGGCAGCTGAATTAACCTAGTTACAATTTTCAGCATCATGGACAGCTGTCAACTGTGCGTGCAACTGTTTTGGGAAACACGTGTAGCATCACATGAGGAAAACACTTTTTAATCTTCAGAGAATCGGTGTGTAAACCATGACGTCCAGTAGTTATCGTCAAGAGGCACTTAATCACACATGTAATCAACAAACTCTATATATTTTGTAAGAGCATATCCGTCCTCAAATCACACTTCAATATGATGCTGTCATCTATGATGTGCAGTCGAGGTTGACACGGTAGATTTTAAAGGATTGAGATGATTCTATTACAGAATGTTCAAAGGGGGATAACGGTTGAACTGAACATCAAAGTCATAGTAATAATCTAGTTGACAGGATATTTATTTTTTTCAAATACAGAAGTAAAAAGGTTTCTCATCAGTTGGAGTTTATAACATGCTTTACTTCTATGGGCTGCTTTTTCATAAACCGTTTTTAATAACCACTCAACTAATAAACCAATAAACTCTGAATTTAAATCATAGTGTGATTTGACGGATTACATCATTGGAATACGTCACATGTATTTACAATGGCCGATGCTCCGTTGTGTAGCTCATGAGTGGCCAGGATTACTTTTGTTGAGCGTCACCACACACACACACACACACACACACACACACACACACACACACACACACACACACACACACACACACACACACACACACACACACACACACACACACACACACACACACACACACACACACACACACACAAAACACACCAGCAGATGAGAGGATCTCTGTCCTTACCTGTGGGCGTTCCCGTCATAACAGTGAGTGCAGCCATGGACTTAGTACCAATGTAGTGGCTATTGAGCAGGAAGCGGGCCAGGTCCTCCACATGGTCAAACTGACGACTCAGGACCTTTTGGGCCCACTCACACACCAGTCCACAGGCTGCAGATCTCATTTCATCTTCGGCGCTGGGGGACTGGCCTGTCGACTCCATCAGCTCACACTACGGAAGAGAGCAGCAGGTGGACGAGCGTCAGACAGTTTCACATGTTTAACTAGATATTTACTGTATTTCTTTATTCAGAGTAACTTACCCCATCCCCAGATTTCTGCAGATCCAGATTTGGTAAGGACGGCATGTGAACAAAAGCTTTCTTCCTTAACCCACTATAGCAGTATGTGAGAAGGAGTTAAGGAGCCTGAAACATAAAGACTTTTTACATTGTGTCTTGTCAAATTCTAACATTTTTGTCTCGTCTTTTCCTCTTATGCTCTTCTAGGACAAAGCAAAAAGGAACACACTCGGAAAATCTGATAGAAATGTATATTTTTTTGTCTTTTCTATCAGAGTACAATGTGTTTACCGCCATGACACACAACTGATAACTATTACCGGACATTTGGGGGAATTTTCCTTAGTAGTATTTATAGACTTAAGACTACTACAACTGTTCATTATTTTATAAAGTTGGATTTCTCAATGGTGCATTGTTTATATATTGTGCTTCTTCCTGTGCATTATTAATATTATTATAATTCAAATAATTCTCTAGTTTAGAAAACAGTATTGAACAGCGAAACCCTATTTAGCTATATTGTCCATCAACCAATTTGCATGGAACTTGATTTGCCAATAATGCGATTTCTTTTCATGAGTTTTTAGAATCCATTTACAGCTGAAATTCTATTATTTCTGTGGACGACACTTGCCATGAATTTAGATGATGGATAGCTTATTACAGCAATGGTAATCGTAAAACAAAAAACAGCATCAACTCACAATTTGAAGACTATATAAGCAGCACAAAGTGAAGCACGGACACATAAAAGCAGAAGGAAGACTTTGTGGACAGGTTCATCAGAATTAAAGGATATTTGGATTTGCCCCTCATGCCCAGTCGACGTGCCTTCATGTTAGGAAAGACATTCTTCATGATCTTTCCGAAGTCTGCTGCACTCAGTGGATTGTAGCCGAGATTGTCACAATAGCTCCTGCAAGAGAAGAGTGTCCTCGAGATTAAAAGTGAAAAACATACTGTTGTTACTCCCCTTTTTCTGTGCCCCTCTATGTTTCCGTTACACTCACTTGTACTCATCATACACCTCTTGCTTTGGGAGGGAGGTCTCTGGGTGCTCTTCTAGGTGATTCCGTATCCAGTTGAATGCATACATCTGTTGAGTACGGCTTGACGACATGGAACTCTGATCACTGAAAGCAGTGCAGAAGAAAAATAAATCTGGTGAGGCAGTGTCCTCGATTTGTATGCATCATTTCTTGTTAATACTGAAACTTTAATACCATAATCCAGGAGTGGAGGACCCCCTCTCATTCTCAGTCCAAATGGGTAGAATTGGGGGGTTGGGGTGATGAATAGATATGGGGAAACAAATGAAACACAGACAGCTAGGTATAGCAAAAGTCTACAGAGATCAGCGGTTTGCGTCATAATGATAATCAATCATACAGCTGCAAAATGAATGATAATTTTATGTTTAAAAAAAAACAACAACTCACCAGTGAAGAAAAAAAACTAAAAATGTCAATAACTTGAAATTCAACTCATTTTTAAGAGCTAGCAGGCATAACCTTCTGCGAAGTAGCCAGTGGATAGTGACTTGAATTTTTGACAAGCAATGAAACAACAGTGCCAATAATGTAATGAGAGCCACAACAAAATCAGCCGTGTGTGAGATATAAAAAAAAAAAAAAAAAAAAAAAAAAAAAAAAAAAAAAAAAAAGACCAAAGTGGAAAAACTTGATTTAAGTGTGTGTTTATGTGTGTTTGTGACATACCTTTTATCATTGCCACTGCTGGGACCAGAAGGCAACTTCAGGTAGAGGTAGAGTTTTTCGATGTCTGTAAACTTCTCAACATCTTGCTGTAAAAATATAATTATCACAAAAGTCTAATTATAAATATTATTTACATAAAACTAAGAAAAATCAGTTTCCCAAACAGAAACTGTAAGTGCATCATAAGAGGAGTATGACATTGATGAAAGATTTTAAATCTTATTTCAGTATTAATGGTTTTCAAAACTGAACTAAATGTTTGCAAAAAAATGGAATTTAGCAGCGATTTTTAAATGCTGCGCAGGTGAGACAGTTGCACACAACCTCCTTACTATTGATTCCTCCCTGACTGCTTTTCAATTGGTTTCTAACAATTGACTCATCTTACCGGTTTCCTTTTCTATTTGCCTCTTTGTTGCTAGGGCAACCACTACTTGAATGAATGAGGTGAGAGCTGGCAGCCAATGAACAGTGAATAAAAATGCTATTTACTACAATCCACTCCTACAAGCATAGTGAATGCTTATAGTAGACCATGGTTGGATCTTTTGGCATCATCCACTAAAACGTTTTCTTGGATTTTCTAAGATCATTTTTACATTTGACATGAGAACCTATAAAGATTACTTAGAAAATTTATTATTTATAATTATTTAACTCACATGCTCTCAAATTTATAGATTTGGTGGACTTTGAAAATGCTTAATTAATGTATGAAGTAAAACATAAGATGCTTCCAGACTGTATCCAAAAGTTGTTCCAAATTACATTATGTCACTATGAAGAAAGGAGGATTTTTTTTTTACAGTCAAAGATGTATTACATTTGTGTAAGAAGTTAATTTGTGTAATAAAAAAGAAAATGTGTAAAAAATATTTAAAAATAAATGTATTATCGAATAGGTATGACGACTACTAGTGTGTATATAGTTTAAGGGTAATAAACATTTATTTTGATTCTCTTTCATTTTAAGTGAATACATTTATTGATATTTGTTCAAAATAATACATGTAAAAAAGGCAGGTGTAATAAGCTATGGATTCAACCTACACATTTTTGGATAATATAAACTTGATTTGGTTAGACACTTTTCCAAGAATAATGACTAAATATTGTTTTTTATAATTTTGTATGTGTGTATTTTAGTTGCAGAAGTTAAAAACAAAATAAACTGAACTAAAACTCTAAAAACTAAGACATTCTATTAACATAAATACATTTACAGTTACAAAATCACATGTCAGATTCGGCAGCCACCCAACGGCTTCACTGTTCAAGCACCACCTGTATATTTAAGAATAATCACAGACTGAAGTGAGCTATTGCTTTTATAAAATGGTCATAAAGTATAGCAATATTAAACTAATAGACACATTCCAATTTGCATAGTTATTTTGATTGATAAATGATAAAGTTCACAATAAAATAGACCCTCCATGGCTGGATGCCTTCACGTTTGAGGTGGTTGCTAGGAAAGCGGTTGCTATGGAATGTAGTTTACACTTGCAGCTGCCATTGTTATTTTGTTCATCACAGGCCATCCGGCTCCTCATATACATACTTTGTATGTTGTTGCTGCATGTTGTATGTTCTGAATTGTGGTGCGCCAGAGGAAGTGGCCATTGTATTTCTGCTGCGTTCCTGCTTGTTTGCATATTCTAGGCAACATTGTCAAACATCTGTGTTAAGTGCATTAAAACTGATGTTAAGGCTGTAAATCAGATTTCTTGATTTGAGCTAAAAATATAAGATTATACATGTGGTATATGTTCGTTTTCAATCAACAGCAATACCAACAGACCGAACATTTAAATCCCATTGTCCAAGGCTGTAATATTTTACCACTTAATGTGGTTTGAAATGTTTCTACACTTTTTGATCCACACATTTATTCTTTTTTTTTTTTTTTTTTTTTAAATTTCATCAATACATACAGGTAAAATGCTGAATTTTCTAGAGGGAGGATTGAATTGAATTATTTTTTTATTTTAGGCAATATGACAATATATATGGTGGGACAATGTGATTAAGTATTTTGATTCCTCAGTTACTTAATTCACTGGATAAGCAAAAAACAGAAAGTTTTACATTAAAATTTCCCCAAAATGTATTATATTATTACATATATAGACATCTTGATATAAGATAACATATATGGTGATAGACAATTCATAAATTTCACCCACCCCTAACTATTACTTTAAGAGCTCGTACTATTTTGTCACCTTACCTTTACATTCTATGCACATATTATAATATGGTGCTTCTGATATTTACCCAACAACCATATTTAGACACAATCAATATGTGAGAAACATATTATTATCAGTTGTAAAGGGGGTCTTTTATTTGCCCCAGTCTGACATGTTGTGTCCAACAGTGTCGTTTATAAGCCTCATGTGCTCACGCAGTGAAAGGGTCTAAACATGCTTGCTGAAATCTGTCAAACACCAGACAGAGTTGTTGAAATTAAAATAGAAACCGTTAATGGCCTGTATCTTCTATTTGTAGCAATAAATGACTTTTTCATGTGGCTTTGATGGCACTGACATGGCTTTGTTGCTGAATACGAGATGTGAGCCACCTCAGCTCAGATTAAACCATAATAAAATGTGTGTATAAATAGAAATCTTTTACATATACACGTGGCAGAGCGACAAAAAAGTAGTTCCTTTGTATATTGCAAACAAAACGATCTCTGTGTATTTACAGGCCAATGTGATCTAAAACATTTGTTTTATGTATAAATGATTTCTTAACTAAAGCTGAACTGCACATCTGCTCTCATGATCCGCCAATTAACAGTTACAGTGTACAGGTAGAACGCTCTGTTATGGATACTCACCAATATGCTGTCCACTTTTGATTGTACAGATTTGCTGCAATACAAAAGAGAGCAAAAGTCAGAATTGTAAATAAATATGACTGGATTAATATAACATTGACATACGCAGGATTTTCCTGTAATTTCAAATTTATTACTGTAGTTATTTAATATCATTTTTTAAATATACTAAATCAAGATACACAATCGTATGTTTTGAAAAAATGTGCTGCACCACAATGCCTTAAAGAGATTAAAATCAAGATAACATGATATTTTGTTATTTATATCTACTGAGATATATTGATTTGTAAAGAAGTCGCACACTTTATCTTGTTACGGATTTAATTCTAAATGATTTAATGTACTTTTAGACATCGATCTAACATGATAAACAATATTAAAAAAGTGAAAATATATTTCAGAATGTTTTGCACATTTTGTATCATTTGCATAAGAATTCAGAATCGACTTTGGCAGAAATTGCAGCTTTGAGTCTTCTTCGTGACAGATACTCTTAAAATTCAGTTAGGCTGAAAGATGAGTGTGTGAACTGACATCTTCAGGTCTCCACACAGATGTTTTTTGGGCTTCAGCTGGGTTAGAAAAGGACTTTAAGAAACTTGTTCCTAAAGCAACTCCAGCGTTGGCTTGGCTGATCTCTTCGGTAAACGTCATCTTCGCCCAGATTCTGAGGTCGCATCCTCTCCTTTTTTTATATTTGGCTACATTAATTATTCTCTCGGTTCTGAGCGGTACCTTCTACCTGTTCTCCAAGGCCAATAGGTTCTGTATCACCACCCTGACCATGACCCTTCTTTCCTTGAGTTGGATGACCAGTTGTGAAACCGTATATACACACAAATGTGCCTTTTAAAATCATGCCCAATCCTTTTGATTTGCCAATCAAGTTCTATGCTGTGTCTTCATTCACTACTCCCAGTGAACCCTCAATAGTTCAATTATTATTATTATTAAAGAGTAAGTAAATGGAGATTTTTTTTTAACATTTATAAATTATCATCATTTTGCATTATTGGAATTATGGACACTGCTCATTTGTTCCAAAGGTCTTTTTCACATCACACTTTATAACGTGTCATGCTAGTTAAAGCCCAGGAGGTAACAGCAACTTCAACAATGGCTCTTTTCTATTAAGGTGTCCTTGTAAGCCATGAGAGTGTGACAGCGAACCAGCATGCACGATACCAGGATCATTTACACCAGTGCTTTTCCTACTGTGACGTGGTGAAATGTCTTCTGCCAAAAAAAAGGCCTGTTGTGTATTTTAGGCCCCTTTTTGTATTTTATACATTTCAAATAAATAAATAATATGGAGTGGACAGGACATACACTGCACCATATAGTTGACAGGAGGGTAACAGATATTTCAGACACACCCCTTGAGGTTTCACAAGGATATTATCAAAGTAGGTGCATTTATGGATGAATAGCAGAGACTCTGAATGTTTAGGTAAATTAGCAATTTCACTTTTAACAATGTCAAACATGTCATTAGCTGGTCATTGTGGATTATTGTATAAATACAGTACCAGTCAAAAGTTTGGACACACCTTCTCATTCAATGTTTTTACTTTCTTTTTATTTTTCTACATTGTAGATTAATATTGAAGACATCCAAACTATGAAGGAACACATATGGAAAACAATGTGGTAAACAAACAAATGCTCAACAAACCAGAATATGTTTTATATTTTATATTCTTCAAAGTAGTTGAATGAGAAGGTGTGTCCAAACTTTTGACTGGTACTGTACACATAATCCATTTTAAAATCACACATATAAAGCGTGCAAAATGTGAATGGATATTGAATCATTTCCAAAGCCACTATGCAGCATATAATAACATCTAAGCGGATATAGATAATAAAATGTCAAGTTATTTAGTTGATTTCCCTCACAATTTACTGCATTAAAGCCACTGTATAAACTAAACACACATAAATACTAAACCATTACAGGTGGAGAGCCTTGCATAGTCACTAGCAGCATCCATTCAGTGTGAGTCTGTCTCTCCGGGTTGACACCTGTCATCCCGAGCATCAGCACCACCGGTGGGTCTGGTCTCCTCCTATCACATGGCCTCCTACAGGCTCCATTGCTAACGATCACAGCTACTACTGCTGTAAATACCCGGACGTGGACGTGTTATTGATGCACAGACGTGCAGCAGACAGCACAGCACAGCAAGCCTCGCTGATGGTGCATTTTCTGTTAAATGTGTGCAGAGGAGAGCGGTGTTTGCAGCCGCTTTGTGCAGCACACACACACACACACACACACACACACACACACACACACACACACACACACACACACACACACACACACACACACACACACACACACACACACACACAGCCTCCCTGCGCTAATTAAGAAAAAAAAAAAAAATGCAAGACAGTGTGGCTGCTTGTGGGGGTTATTTGTGCATGCTTACCAAATTGAATTCTTTATTTTGAACTGTAACGCGTTCGCCTCGGGCCCCTGGAGTCCAGGCACCAAGGCTGGAAGAGAGCCTAATCCCGAGGCAGGCTTCTGACCAGGTTGTTGTTGATCATCAGCCATCGCGATGGAGGGGTGGTGAGGAGGAGGAGGAGGAGGAGGAGGGGAGGGGAGGGGAGAGAGAGAGAGAGAGAGCTTTAACAAGTAGGCCTCATCCCCGGCTGTGCGCTGCACCGGACGCACCGCTGCTGGAGCGGCTCAGTCAGCTAGGACAGCCCGCTGAACCCCCCGCAGAGCATGGCGAAGAACGCTGCGATCGGACCCACGCGGAGAAAACGACAACACAAAACTAAAAGCAAAAATAACACCCGGGAGTACAAAAGGCATTTCGCAGAGGTTTCTCCGCTGCCGCAAATAGCACGCCTGCAGCAGCCCAAGCAGCAGCCACGGACGAGCCTGACGCGTCAAGTTACAGGTGAGAGGCACGGTGGAGAGAGGATGTACACGGGGGCTGGCCTTCGAAATAAAAGCATGAGATGTGAAGCTGATCAGAAGCAGAAGCAGAAGCTGTTTATTTGATGATGTTGCATGGTTTAGTATGTGCATGTTTAGTTTGTACAGTGGCTTTAATGCAGTAAATTGTGAGGGGAATCAACTAAATAACTTGACATTTTAGTTTCTATGCTTAGATGTTATTATATGCTGCATAGTGGCTTTGGAAATGATTCAATATCCATTCACATTTTGCACGCTTTATATGTGTGATTTTAAAATGGATTATATGTACAGTACTAGTCAAAAGTTTGGACACACCTTCTCATTCAACTACTTTGAAGAATCTAAAATCTAAAATATCAATATTATCTATATAAAAAATCTATAAAAAAATCAAAAAATAAAGAAAGAAAAACCATTGAATGAGAAGGTGTGTCCAAACTTTTGACTGGTACTGTATTTAAAAAAAAAGATCAATATTTCCCTTTTAAAAGCAGATTTTTGTGGAAATACTTAAAACTAATTAAGAACAAGTATCTCAAATATGTACTTGTGTACAGTACCAGTCAAAAGCTTGGACACACTAGGAGGCCATGTGATAGGAGGAGACCAGACCCACCGGTGGTGCTGATGCTCGGGATGACAGGTGTCAACCCGGAGAGACAGACTCACACTGAATGGATGCTGCTAGTGACTATGCAAGGCTCTCCACCTGTAATGGTTTAGTATTTATGTGTGTTTAGTTTATACAGTGGCTTTAATGCAGTAAATTGTGAGGGAAATCAACTAAATAACTTGACATTTTATTATCTATATCCGCTTAGATGTTATTATATGCTGCATAGTGGCTTTGGAAATGATTCAATATCCATTCACATTTTGCATGCTTTATATGTGTGATTTAAAATGGATTATATGTACAGTACTAGTCAAAAGTTTGGACACACCTTCTCATTCAACTACTTTGAAGAATCTAAAATATAAAACATATTCTGGTGTGTTGAGTATTTGTTTGTTTACCACATAATTCCATATTAAATATGGTAAACAAGTCTACAGTACAGTTTACATTTTTTTTAACAAGTGTTTCTTCAAATTATAATCACATGTCCAGGTGTACATTCAAATAGCTTTTGCTAGCTGTAATAATTTATGTTGTTCATACTTGCCAACAAAAGATTGCTTTCTAACATAATTGCAAAAGCAACCTTTGTCTGAAGATATTAAGAGGCTCTTTGTATTTCAAAAGACATTATTTCTTTAGGGATAGTAACATGGAGAGGGTATTTAGTATTAAACCACTCTGACAAGGAAGTGAGAAAGATTTTGTTTTCACCCCTTCATTTACATTGGAAGCACATCAGGAAGGGATATTTTAATGACCAGTAAAAACAGGAGTAATGGTTGTAGCAAGCAAAACCTCTTTCAATGTACACATTGGAGCCTGACTATTGTTTTAAGACAGACTTGAAAAAACAGGAACCTGTCCTTTTAGAAATACAGAGCAATGTGGTGTTGGTGAGTGCACCGGGTCCAGAAAAAACTCCTAGGGGCCCTCAGGTAAAATATGTAAATAAGCTGTGGGCCCCTACTGAGCCTTGGTTCCTCCCACTATGTGTGAGTTTTTCTATGCTAGAATATAACTTCCATCCATCCATCCATCCAATATCTTTAACCACTTATTCTGTTCGGGGTGGCGTGGGGGCTGAGCCAATCCCAGCTGACAATTTTAATGTTATTCTGCAATAATCAAATTAACTTAAACTCATTGCAAAAATTAAAAACCTTAGGCATTGGAGGCCCCCCTGATATTGTATACATAATACACAAATTGCTGAACTCACTTTGACTACTGGCCCTTTTAAAACAGATAGTCCTGGGAACTAAAAGGACCCTCTGGAACTAAATTCAGTATCTAAATGTTCAAATCATGTAAGAAAAAAATATTGGCAACTATTTTGACAGTCTATTAATACATTTTGTTACTTTTTAAAGCAACAATGACCAGGTCGAACTTTTCATAATGAGATATTTCTACTTGAATAGTATTGTTAATATTAACTGAATATCTTTGGTTTTTAGACTTGGAACTGGTTGGTATAAACAACAGTCAATCTGAGGCTCTGGGAATTTATGATGTAAATTTTCTAGAAAAAGTAATTACCCATGAATTGAGAAAAAAATGTCAGATTAATCAATAATGAAGCTAGTCATTGGTTACAGCCCTATTTGAAAGTAAATCTAACAAAGGTAACTAATATTCCCACTCCTATAAAATGGCAAATACTTAAACATACTCGTTGATAAATACATGCATCTTTGTACTGTTATTTTTCCAGTTGCTGTGCATGTCTTTTAAACAGAGTCTTAATTTCAAAATCCTGACAGGGATTCAAGTTTTTTAATGCGTTTCCTCTAACTTGACGCTGGTGTGTGCGCTGCAGTTCCGCTGTCAGCCACCAGGGGCGCTGCTGCTGCAGGAAGCTGGTTGATCAGATAGTGACAAAGACCGGTAAACAGCCAGGATGATATCACCTCACCATGTAAACCGGTCACTCACCAGCGCGTGTATCGATCCAGTGATCTACCAATATGTTTCAATCGAATGATTATCTGATCAGACTCTCAGGTGAAAAAAAGAAATCAAAACATCAAACAGATTCCTCCAAGATGTCTCTTTGCTCATCACACAGTTTAGTCTACTATTTTATCCTTCTGCTGAAATCTGAGACACAGCTGGAGGAGAAAATAACCTGAGAGGATGATTTGGATTGAGACTGTCTGCACCAGATATAAATATGACGTTCACTAATGTCACACCAGTGAACCTGCTGTAAAATGACAGATATTAGGCTACGCACATGTCCAGTTAATTTGATTATAATTACTGTTTTTAACCTACTATACATATTAGTGATGTTGTTATATCTCCTTCATGAACATATAAAGTCAGAGGAATGAAGCCACCAGGTCAGGAAAAACAAGACCTAAATAAATTCTTTCATCATGTGTTATTTTATGCTGCCATCTGTTGATGGAAACAGGTAATGTTACTCCACTGACACCATGGTCATGAAACATAATGCAAGACAGCAATAGACACACACACACACACACACACACACACACACACACACACACACACACACACACACACACACACACACACACACACTAAATAGCTGTTAAGATAAGAATAACAGGAAAAAGAGGAAATGATATATATGTTGCCTCTCGGTTTCAGTTTGTTTGCAGGGCCGTGTAGTTGCTCTGTTCCAGTTTTGTTTTTTTAATGTCTCTTAGCACATTATGGGTTTTTTTTCAGGCCACAGACGTTGATGATGAATCTGTGAAATGACATCACAGGCCCAGGTCACACATCAAGGTATACAAACTTAAAAATCTATGCTGGAATGTCATTTACTTGAGCACTGTACTTTTTCCATGTCATTCTACTTTAATATTAATATTTACACCCTTCAATCAGAACTTGATTCAAGTGTCGTCACTCATGCTCAGTTGTATGAGCTTCTCACACACCAAGATGAAGCTGCACTCACAATAAAAGTGTGACGAAGGTTTGTGTTTAACTCTTAACTGGTACAAACGTTTTATTTTACACCAAAGCACCAATACAGTCCGAAGAGATGATTGGTAACAACTTACAATTTGAAGTTTTGCCAAAAATTTGACCTGACACAATATAATGATATAGATAAGATGAAACAATATATAAAACAATGCTTTGTAAAAATTTGAGAGACTGGAAGTATTAAAAACAGATGGTTCTGGAAAATAAGAATATGATTTTTTTTGTAGTGATAATTGTCAAATTGGGTGTGTTTTTGTCTTACAAGGACACCATATTTCTAAAATAATATGGATTTAATAAATATTTCTGGAATCAGTATTTGAATGCCAGTATTAAGTTGAAAATGATGGCGCTAGATTAAGAAAAACCTGACAAGTGAAGCTTCTTAATACACCATGCTTATATAAATAATCCACATATTTCTTTTGAGTATCGTTTCATTGTTTGGCACAAATAGTTTTTTAAAGCTGATTCATAATTCACAAATATAACACAAGAGCCCTTTATATTGGAGAGTGATGAGTCTTTTAACTGGTGTGAATAAAATATGCTCCAATAAACTTTTTCATTATTCTGAAACATCTGGCCTGTTAGAAGATAACTGAAATGGCGTCAGGGATACTTGCTGTCCACAACTAAGACTACACCCTAGAAAACAAGCAGGGACATCCACCCAACGACGGAGATGTCATTGGGTGTTTTTGGAACAGCCTTTGATATTGTAAAACATTTTCTCATAAAACAACAAGCTTTAATAATGATCGGATCACAAAAATGTGTTTTTTATTATAGATGATGTAAGTGTATGAAATAAGTCTTTGCTTCAAGATTTAGATATTCTTGACACACACACACACACACACACACACACACACACACACACACACACACACACACACACACACACACACACACACACACACACACACACCTCATCATTTGCTGGCTTGTTAGCAACACCGGAGGTGTGGAACAGTGACACTTCATTTGAATCTCAAGAAAATGTTGTTTCCTTGTTAGTCATTGTTTTCTCACTCTATTTCTGACCTTCGGTTGCTGGCTATTCTGGACTGATTTATTTCACTGTCAATCTCCTGTCACTACTGATTTGGGCTGGAAGGTTTCATCTCAGCAGTCTTTGCCCTTGCTCTTTCTTCCGAATGTTAAGATTTACACAACACTCTTACAAAGTTGCTGCCATTTTTGTGACCATGTGGATGTGGACACAACATACACTATCTGCTCAATGTAGCTTTCTTAGTTCATAGTCATGTGTCGACTTAAGTTGCTTGATTATTTAAATTTTTACACAAAATATTACTTTTTAGAGGAATAATTTCACATTATGATGTATCATATTTACCATTAACACATGGATAACTCCTACTTAAACATACCTAAAATGTAACAACACATATTGTATACAAATAAATATATAAAGACAAAGCTGACAAGGACCATCCAATCTGCCATAATCAATGTTTTATTACATTTTTTCAGTTTATTATGTTCTAAGAGAAATGCAATTACAGATAATATTGTGTAGCTTTTGCTGTATATTGTAGTTTAAAATACACAGGACATGATGGCACACTTAAGCACATGTCCTCACTCACCACTGATTTGTTTGTTGTAGATTTCATTACCTCGCATTAGACTGGCCGTGACCTAAAGCTACCCGTCTTCTCCTTGTACTCTGGTGAATGTGGGACAGCGAGGTCACCGTGGTGCAGAGGTACATGGGTCTGGTTCTCACGTGCACCAGGCCACCATGACTGCTCCAATCCTCTTACAACCCCCACTTCTTCCAGCACTCAGGCCAGACTATAAGATCAGCCTGCCGTGCTCAAGTCTTATCCCGAAGATGCAGGAGATCCTCAGTACAGAGTCATGCCAGCAGGTATCAAACACCACCGCCAACCCTCTGCATGTGAACAGTTGGCCGGTCTGCTTTTAAAATGCATTCACTTACACGTCCTCTAAAGGAGAATATTTACAGATATTTTACTGTATGGACTGCTTAAGAAGGAACTAATGACTGTTTAAGAAAATCATGTGCAGGGTAAACCAACCTATTTTTAGCCCCACTGATGGTAATCTACTTCTAATTCAAGTACTTAAGTGCTCATCCAAAGAATTTGTTGTTTGAATTGATAGGCAAGAAACTAGAGCTGAACAGATTAGTTGATAAATAGTCCATTAAAATAATATTATTTGGTTACTATTTTGATAAGAGATTAATTGTTTGAATCATATTTTCAGGAACATTTTGTTGTAGACACTTTTTTTTTTATTGATTAACTGAAAAAGCAACCTGCAAATAAATGAATGATAAAAAATAATCGTAATTTGCAGCCCTAAAAGTAACCAAAGGTATTGCTATCTTTTTGTGAAAGATAAACCTAAGAATAAGGATCCACTGTGTGGCTGCAATACGGCTGAAATGTTTGTCATTTTTGTCCTCAAATACTGGTATCATATCCCCAAAAATAGCCCTGCTAATGTCAAAATGTGAAGGTACTTTAGTCGACGTTTCCTTTTGGTTTATCTATTGAGTATCAGGGTGAAATATGGGAGTCCCTGGCTTTGACGTCACTAACACAACCTATCCAAGGCCGGGCTGCTATTGCAGATTTGATACAGCCTCTTTTTTTTTTTTACTCCTTTTTTCTTGGCGTCCTGTGGAAGAGCGGATGGGAAATTCTGATGTCATCAACCTTGGCACAGCGGGACACAGGAGCATACAGACCCTCAGGGTGCCACGATTGGTGCCCATGTGTTTGTGCCCCGTAGATGGTGAAATAGATGGTGTGGTGCTGCCCGCCTGTGCTGCACCTGCGTCCCAGCATGCTGATTGATCAGTTTGGTCATGTGGAATGTCACCATCTGCTCCCCAGTCCCACTCACCCCTTCTTGTGTGAATGCCAATCACTGGCAGGAAGATAGTTATTTAAGCCATATCAAATCAGGCGCATGACGATGAGCAATATGCCAGCGACACTAAAAAACGTGTGTTGCAGGCGTAGTATGCACAACAACGTATTTTACAGTAAAAGGACAACCACAACTTCAGAGGTGAATATGTTTTCTTTAGAAAATAGAAATAGAATAGAATCAGATGTTATGCCCCTTACTAATATATTCTGCATATTAAATTAAATGTTATAATCGAGGGCTGCTTTGATGGTGTAATTGCTTGCATGTGTTTTTTTTTTAAATTTGTTGGCATGTATAAGTCTCCGTTTCCTTTCTTTTATTTTGAGCCCGGCTCCTTATTTATGACTCCTCCATCCCCTTCGGTTGCTCTTTTTTGGCCTCTTAATGGCCAACAACGTATCAGGGGGCCATCAGTAGTGACATTCTTCATTGTAGAGCGTCATAACCAATGACATTTCAACCATGGGAAAATAAAGATATGCAAATTCAAACTCATTAACATTTGCATTACCTGTTTGAATAATCGCACTCCTGACAAGACTGCAATTAACTAAGATTGATGCAAAGTTCAGGGTTAGGGGACTGTATATATTTGCTTCTTGGATCATTTACCGAAGGGGTGTGTGTGTGTGTGTGTGTGTGTGTGTGTGTGTGTGTGTGTGTGTGTGTGTGTGTGTGTGTGTGTGTGTGTGTGTGTGTGTGTGTGTGTGTGTGTGTGTGTGTGTGTGTGTGTGTGTGTGTGTGTGTGTGTGTGTGTGTGTCAGATAGGAGAACTGATCTCTGTCAGAGGAAAAGGTCATTCAGTAGCCACTGGTGTTCCTGAATCACTAGTATTTGTAGAAGTCCTGAACGTTGTTTTATTCGTTTAAGACACTTGCATTAAGAACATTTCCTCTTAATAACATCTATCCGGACTTCATGAAAAAAATGATCTTAGACACTTTTGAGGTCTCTCTAGGACAAAAACTCTGAGACACTATTACTAGAAGAAGAATAAAATGTCCACAGTTGATTGTTCTGATGAAGACGAAGAGACTGACCTGCTAACCCAGTTAACACTAGCGTGGAGAGTCGGGATTAGACTTTGACTTTAAGGAAGCTGAGTGGACTGCACAGTTCACCTTCAGACTGATTGAAACCAGCAGACAATTGTTAGGTTTTTTTCTGCTCTTAGATCAGTTTGGTTTCCGTTTCTTCCTCCAGCAAACACTGTTTTCCTTATCATGGTCCTGCTGCTTAAATAGTCTTCCTATAATTTAGGCATATACCTTCTTTAATACTCTCAGTGCTCTAAATACAAAAACACTTTTTTTTTTATAAATATACAGTACCAGTCAAAAGTTTGGACACACCTTCTCATTCAACTACTTTGAAGCATCTAAAATATAAAACATATTCTGGTTTCTTGAGCATTTGTTTGTTTACCACATAATTCCATATGTGTTCCTTCATAGTTTGGATGTCTTCAATATTAATCTACAATGTAGAAAAAAATCTAAATCAAAATAAAGAAAAACCATTGAATGAGAAGGTGTGTCCAAACTTTTGACTGGTACTGTAGGTTGAATGAAAGGTTGATTAAAAGTCAAACCCTGGGAAACCACAACACACATTTGGTTAAAGACTTAAACAGAAATAGGTATTCAGGAAGTATTCCACATTCACATAACCCCATGTGGATTCAGTATAAACACCGGAGGGTCATGATAAAGACTGTACTGCTGTCTCAGTGGGAATTATTTGATTGGATTCTGTTGAGGTCTCTCTAGGACAAAAAAGCCTTGCCATGACAGTGTGGCACACTGCAGGTCTGCAGAGCATCACGCCAACTGCGGTGTGTTTTTTTTTCCCCTCTCTGGCGAACCGTATTTATGTAACACACTGAATACAGCACGACATAGAGCGGGTCAGCTCCCTACACTGTTTACACACCCTGACTGTTCAAGTGTTTTATCATAAGCAGTTCAGGCAGTTCACACTAATGAGAGTTTTCTGAAGTCTGAGTGGGTTGTTTGCACATTCAGTAGGTCACGGGCAGTTTTCAGCACCAGGGCAGCAGACAGTGGATTTAATCTCACACAGGAAGTATTACTGTTTAAGTGTTTTACATGAACAGCATCAACATCACCCAGACAAACTAGCGTATAAATAACTTTTAATCCAGCCGCTGGAGGAGCTCAGCACGCCACACGTGCCTACAAACTAAAGATCTGGATCTATTCGTGCATGTAGGTCAGACGGGTGTGTTAGCTTCTGTTTTTCTGGAAACCTCTACCTGTTAAACAGGAGATAATCTTCATGGCTTCATCACTGCTTACAGGGATTTCTGAACTTGCTTACATATGATTCTACACCAACACAGACGTCATAGGAGAAGGATGACAGCTGAACAACACATGCACAAACTGCTGATGGCAGTTTTTTCCCCCCCTCTTCTTCTCCTCTGGTGTGGTCAAGGTGTTTGATCATGAGTGGGTGGGGGAATTCCCTTATTATAACAAGGTATTTTCATTGTGCCATTTTGCACAAACAGATTCCTTAGTAGTCAACAGACACTAATCACTTAAAACTACAATCTGACTATATTCACTTTTTTCTTTGATAAAATAAAATAAAATAAAAACACTGCTTCTAATATTGTGGAACAGGCTTGTAGTACAGTAACAGCATCAAACCATTGGCCACCCCTCTCTGCTGCCTGCAATGGTCCAGCCCTTATTTGCATAAGTTGTCTGCGGGTAGCTGCGTGACCAGCAGGGGTAGGTTAGGGGAATGAGTGCATGTGGACTACATACACATGAGTAAAGACACGGACAGAAGAGCTGCTCGTGGACTGTATTGAGAGCCTTGCCCTGAACCAGACGGAGTTATGTACTGTGCCCATCCTGTCTCTGGAACAGGAAACAACTCAATGATGTACTGCTACAACATGAAACCGGTGAGTTTGTTTCTATTTCATTATTTCAGAGGATGCATGACACATGTCAGTGTGGTGATGCTGTCTTGTTGCGCTCTCTAATTGTCTTCTCAGATGTTCTGCTTGTTTGTTGACTTGAATAATGAAAGACAGTTTTTTTTTTTAATCTTTATTTGTTAATTGTGTTTGAAGAGAATTTTTTTTTTTAACTAACATCCAACATGTTATAACTTAACATTTTCTAATTTTGCACATACATCTTTTAATGAGGCCATTCAGATTTGGTGGGGATGTTTAATACTCTGCACAGAACATGTGTTGGGATAAAAGGTTGTTTCATCTGTCTGGTTTGCATGTGTGTGTGTGTGTGTGTGTGTGTGTGTGTGTGTGTGTGTGTGTGTGTGTGTGTGTGTGTGTGTGTGTGTGTGTGTGTGTGTATACATCTTTCTCTGTGTGAGAGATTGAGTGGGAGAGTTTTTATGATTTGGAGAGGTCACGTCTATGATTTGTGCTGAATGTGTCATTGACACTTCCTTAAGTAGTTGTGCACATTGTATGAAGCTTATTCTTGTTTAAAGTTCAGTGGTTGAAACTTGCCAGAGTTGCTGCAGGACAAGAGTTTGTGTCACATTATAAGGTAAAAATCTCTAGGCTGCCAATTGGTCACTTTTTTTTGTTTGATTCCATTTAACAGCCTTTAATCCACATAAGAATGCCATTTCATGACAGTAAAAATAATGATTAGTCACAAAATCACATTACTTGAAGCACGCACAGCGACTAAAATAATCATTCAGAAACACCTCTGTCACTTGTGGTTTTAACAAACTGTTAAAATGCACCGGTGAGACTCGTGCTTCCTGTTCTCTAAGCACCGTGCAGTCAAGCCTGGCAGCAGAAAACATCTTGACATGAAGCAGATTGCTGCTATTTCTATTTGATTTAACCCCGCTATGTTGGAGCAGTGCAGTCCCTCCACCGCTGCTGCCATTATCAAAGGCAGCTTTGATCTCTGTGAGACTAACCATATCCAGACATCGTGGATCACAGAGGCAGAAAATTGGTTGCATGTGGCTGGAGTTGGCCATGGTGGAGCACAGCATAGGCCCTGAATAGCAAGTTGATATTTCACTCATCTAGCATGGTAATGCTGTGTGTATTTACAATGGGAAACCAGTGTAGCCGTTTGTTACATATATTACATATTTCTGGATTAAAAGAACTTTGGAGATGCACATTGTCCATTGAACATTGTCAAAAGGGACTCATTCAAAATGATTACTTCAAGCAAATATGAAGGTTTTATAGTATTTCAATCCTCTATTAATTGTGTTTTTTATTTGTTGAAAAATGTCCCTTATCATTTGTGATGCAGTGATTGATGGTTCCTAAATCAATGCTATGTTAAAGGAGGATGCCATGGTGACGGCCCCTTCTCCAGCGGGGGCCAGAGAGGGCGTGCTGGGGTGGGGGTGTGACCATTATTAACGGGTCGCCTGCTATGCTGATGGTAAGGAGGACAATTGGCTTTATCCTCCGCCATATGCTGCCCATGGCGGCTCAGACGGGGCCAGTGTCGGCAGGGGCTCCTCTGTTTGGCCTAGCCCACAATCACCATGGGACTCATGCCAGCCAGGGTCACGGCTGTGTGTGTGTGTGTGTGTGTGTGTGTGTGTGTGTGTGTGTGTGTGTGTGTGTGTGTGTGTGTGTGTGTGTGTGTGTGTGTGTGTGTGTGTGTGTGTGTGTGTGTGTGTGTGTGTGTGTGTGTGTGTGTGTGTGTGCGTGTGTGTGTGTGTGTGTGTGTGTGCTTGCACAAGCATACTCAAGAGAGTCTTTAATAGCCTGCTTTACAGAACTTGTCGTCCGGGTAACTGACACCCCATTGATGCTGTGCAGGGAGGTTTATTTTCATTTCCTGGGGCACATCAAAGCAATCGAGGGAGGTGCAGGTGCAGTCCAGACCTCTTGGTGTGTTTGAGTGAGTGAGCATGTGTGTGGGTTTTGTGTGCATATGTGCGGCTTCTAGCCTGGTGCTTTACAATTAAAAACCAAAGGTATCTTTAGGTTAATTTTTAGATCCATATGCTGTTTACAATATTTTGTTTCCTCCAGAAGGGGATCATGAGGGAGACACTCAGTTCTCCGTTCGGTTTGGTTCTGAGGACAAAGTGTGAGAAGGCCTGTAATTCAATTTAAATTTGGGAGTGAATTGTATCTCAGTCTTCTGAAGCCAGCCGAACCTGATCATGATTAGGGCAGGGATTTCTCATGGTGAATGGTTCCTAAATCCGGATGAGGAGGTGCATGGATCTGCAGCTTATGGATTATCGCAATAGCTCTAAGTGTGTGTGCATCAGCTCTCTGCTTTGTTTTTTATAATACTGTTGCTTCAGCTCACACTCACTGTATTCACACATTCGTGGCAGTAAGATTGGTTTTGAGTGTTCCAGACAAATGGAAAATAATTGTTTGTGTACATTATGTCATGGTTCAAAGTCAACAAAGCCTAAAATAATCTCTTCTCTTTAGGTTTACGGGCAGTCTCCCACTAATGACGACATCAACCAGAACTCATCTTCATATCCGTCCACCAAGGCCCACAGCAATGTGTTCGCAAGCACCTTCTTTGGTGAGCTCAAAAAATCCTAAATATTACAAAATATTCACACAAAGAGCTATTTGATGAATAATCATCAGTTATATGTATGTATGTATAATGACTCAGTGGGTAAATAATATAACAGTTAGAAGTGTGTGATAAGTTCAGAATACATCACTTTAGTGATGACAGCCTTTCAAACCAGGAAAAGACCACACTTATGTATAGTATTGATACATGGCCCAGACTCAGTGGCATTTAAGGACATATTCATTTAAGGACGTACTAGTACTACGAGTTTTCAAGGATACAAAAACAGCCAGTAAGTTCACGTATTTGGTCAAAAACTAAAGTGATACAGTTTTGCGTGATGATGGCGCTACATAAAAGGTCAGAGGAACAACCAAGTGAAATTCATCCTTAGGGGGACATGGATGTTTGTACCAAATTTCATTGACATCCATCCAATAACTTTCAATCACAATTGTCAACATCATGGTGGCGCTAGAGGGAAAGTCTGAGGATCCCCAAAGTCAGCTGGATCGATCCTCTGGAAACCATGAATTTCTTTACAACTATCATGCGCCGACAAAAGATTGTCACATCAGATATATAAATGAACATTGTCCAGCCATTGACTGACAGATAGGGCTTCATTGTTTCCAAAGAGCTTTATGACTTGACTGGCTGTTTGAGATGCTATTCCAGTGCAGGCTATAACATATTGTTACCTATTTTAGAGGGGATGAGCAATTCGCCTGACATCTGGAACGCTGTAAATGGGCTGAACCAGCAGGGCTATGAAGGTGCACTGGGAGCAGCCACAGCCCACCAAACACAGCCTGGCAGCTACAGCAGCCTGCAGCCAACACAACACAGTCACCTGGTGAGATTTACCTCCAGGACCTTGGATGTTGACAGCACAGCGCCTTTTCACCCCCGCCGATAATAATAATGTGTGTCTGCTTACTGTTCAGGACTACTCTCCACAGTCAGTGATGGCTGCCGACATGAACAGGGGTCTCCCACCAATGTCCACTTTTCACCGCAACAATACAGCATCACGCACTCCGTCAGGCAACACCTCAGAGAACTCAACAGGTGAGGAAATGGAGAAAATAATCTTCAACATGTATTTCAACTCAGGTTTGTCTGCTCTCTTTTGAGATAATTTACAATGGGTGTTTTTCCTTCAGTCTCAGGGAACAAGGGACATGTGTCAGGAGGGTCACAGACAGGCGATACCTTGGGCAAAGCTCTGGCCTCTGTAAGTATGCACCACCTCAATCCCATTAGAACGGCTCATCTATGCCGTGTTATGTTCAAACAGTACAGAGCAGAGCATCAAACCAAGCCCTGAGAGCCCCAGCGGCATAATGCAAAAGGGAAAATAGTGGTTTGTCCCTGCCTGTAACAGACCAGTGCATATTAAGGAAGGCTCCTGCTGCTGGACTTTTTATTAGCTGCTGACTAGTAAAATGGGCAGAATTGATGAGTTTAGTTTGTGTTACGAGCCTGCTCCAAAGGCTGTGGCAGCAGCTGTAAAACCTCACGCAGAAATGACAAGTTGTGCTTTCAAAATGATCCATGCCCTCCTCCCCCCTCCTTCTCTCTCTCTCTCCCCGTCTGCTGCCAGATTTATTCCCCCGATCACACCAGCAGCAGCTTCCCCTCCAGCTCGTCTACACCGGTGAGGTCTCCGTCCCCGCTGCAGAACGCAGCTGAACCTGCAGGTAAACTGGAGTTACACACACACTGCTATAGCTGCAGCCCAGAGTGAAATATTTTATATTCTGTGTTTTTTAACCCCTATATGGTCTAATATGGTTGTTTTCTTCTTCTCAGGTACAAACATGTGGCCTCGGGGTTCAGTTCAGGCACCAGTGTCACCACACTATGAGTCTTCACTTATATCATTGGTAAAGATTACATTTTATATATATATATATATAAAATACCTAAAATATTTATATTGAATATAAGCATATTAAAACCAATAATTAAGAGTATAACGCATAAATGCATTAGAATGTTCCCATAACTGGAGAATTCCGACCATTTTGAAAATACCAATATAACAAAAATAAATACATCAACTATAACAATTATAATAATAATAATAAAAATGGTATTTGCTTAATAAACCAGTCAATTGCTTGAGAATACCATTCACAAAGAGAATTGCATCCAGAGGAGACTGCAAATGGCTACAAATGAAGGCAAACTGAGAACAGCAGCCTTACACATATAGTTTGGCAAGGGGTCGACAAAAGACCAGGAAGTCACTGCACCTGGGCAAGAAATAGAGCCAGGCCAGCTGTTTCCAGTCTTAATGCTAAGTTGAGCTAACCTGCTGCTGTAGCTTCATATGTAATGCACAGATACAATATCAATTTGGTCAGATAGCCCTCGGCAAGAATGTTAATAGCGCTAGCTCCCGAAATATTTACGTTTCTACCATTCCAATTAAAACAAACCTGTCTTTGTTACTTTTTGACTTACTTGACAATTTTTTTCACAACAAACACAAAAAACAACAATTTTTTTTTTTAAATAATTAATTTAGAGCTGAAATTTGGTAAAACAAAAAGGATATAAACTGTGTCCTAATTGGCAATTACCATAAATAACTTTTTGTGCCTTGTCGTTTGCAGTCTCAGGTGGAGGACCGCCTGGACAGACTGGACGACGTGATCCACGTCCTGAGGAACCACGCTGTGGGCCCCACGGCCGTCCTGCCCACCGACATCCACGGCCTGCTGAACCAGAACCTCCACGGCCACCTGGGACCGGCCAGCACTCTGCCGCTCACCTGCCACACTTCAGCCATGGTAAACAACCATTTCTTTCAAGTATTTAATTAAGTGCAGGGCTGCGTGTATGGGAACTCCATATTGTGTGTGTGTGTGTGTACAGCATGCGTGTGTGTGCTGGTGTTCAGTTACAGGAATTTTCCACCCTCTATGTCTGCATGTTTTCCTCGTGTTAAGGTTGTTGTCCTTGAAATAGGAAACTGAGCACAATGGCAGAGCGCTGTGACGCGTTGCCCTTGTGTGGAGAACATACAGTATGTGCGGACTCTAATTCCACTGTGGGGTGATTCCCATTCCAGCATGTTTTCAGCAGACCAGGGGATTTTTGCCCAGCTGGAGGGGGAGTGCATGCAGTGGAATGGGGTTTTTAAGTCTAATCCTTTTGGGGGAGGGGGGTATTAAATTCTCTTACTTTTTTTTTTTTTTTTTTTTTTTACAAATGATGAGAAGTGAATCATCATTCCTGAAGAGAATTAGTGATATGTGTAGGGAGTATGGAGTAGTTTTAAGGGAAGGATTAAGATTGTCTGAGATTAAATTAATTCTGTAGAGCGGGAGATCTAAACGAGGAGGCAGATGTCGGTTTTGTGACTTATTTGTCATGGGTTGGATCTTAAAAGTTGTATAGGCCTACTGTATGTGACTGATTCAGGCTTGCTGTCTCATGAACACATGAATATTTCCCTTATCTCATCCTTTTCTTTGTTTTTCATAAAGGTTGAAGCTGTCAATATGAACAACAACCACTCAGCCTTCCAGAGTCGCACACAAAACGGCCACCCGTACCAGGCCAGACCGAGGACCACGCTTCAGCCCATGCAGAGTGGAGGTAGAGAGGCTGCTGCATATTTCACCTCCTATATCTGAACTTTTGAACCTTTGAGCCATAAAGACTTAAGAGATCTCACAGCTTTAATATATATATATATATATATATATATATAATATATATATATTTAAAATTTTATGTGATCTCCCACAGGAGGTCTGGGAGTTCAGAATAATCTGGAGCTGAAGATGGAAAGCAGGGAAAGGGAAGAGATGATGCACACCAGTCACAGCTCTGACAGCCAGAGATCAGATGAGGAGAGTGACCTCAAAACACAAGGAGAACACAGCGGAAGTAACAGGTAAACAGTCACACTTTCCTGCTAAGTATATATATATATATATATATATATATATATAAAATATATATATATATAAAAAGAATTCACACGGTCAGAAAAAACAGTTGGAAAATGCTTGAAAAAGTGTGATGTGCATGATTAATAACCTGCAATGTAAAAAAATGAATTGAGAAAGATGTATTTTCTGACAGTAAAGTAGTACTGCAGATTTCAAGAAGCCAAGAATTAGAGTCTTCTCCTTTCACCAATTTAAATCGCTGTCAGACTCCCTGATGTGAAGGGCAGCTGTGTCCAGGCGAGCCTCTTTAGCTCTGCCTCATCTTTCTTCTTCATGTTGCAGTGAATTAAATGAGGGAAAAAAATAGGAGCTGCCAGGAAATGGCAAAGACATCAATGTTAGGAAGATGTATTTTTGGTAGTGGGGTCATTTTTATTGTATCCTACCACTGTCCATGGTCGCCATCAAGACTAAAATACGAAACAGGCTGGGTTACAGCGCTAAGTTAGTTCCATTATTTGTAACATAGGCTGCAACTTTGATTATTTTCTTTCAATTATTTATTTAGACCATTAAATAGAGAAAATAAATGCTTACAAGCTCTTAGAGTTCAGAAGGGATATCAACACATTGCTTGTTTTGTCAAACAGTCCGAAACCTGATTCTTTTTTTACATTGCAAATATATTAAAACTGAAAAAAGGCAGCAAATCCTTGCAATTAGAAAATGGATTGTGTTTTAAAATAGTTGCCCATTGATATTGATTTTTTTCAGCTCTATTTTTGTCATCAGATTGTTGTGACTTGAGAATGGCATTTTATAGATTTTAAATTAGCCAGTGATTTAAAACCAGATTGAACATCTTGAGAACCTCAAAGATTAATTTGAGTGTTCGTTCTGGCTTCTCCAGTTTCAGAGATCACTTCAGGACATCAGCTCTCATGCCTGAGCAAATCTTTTATTTTTATTTATATCTATAATCTAGTTGAGGGAAATCAATGTTGACATATGGGGACAATCCTCCAGCAACAATTCCTCTACTGGACGTTTGTCTTTGTTTTGGCTTCTTATTAAAATTGAATGAGACAATGATTGATAATAAAAAAACATTTTTAAAATGTGAGTGCATCTCTGGATCATCAGTGGTTATGGACTGAGAAAGGATCATCTTAAAAAAAAAAATTCTCAAAAAATTTAAAACTTTATAAATTAATTATTCGCCTGATCACATGAGCTTGTCAATAAATATAATCCCTTTTATAAGAACAAACGAGGACAACAGATTAATTTAGGAGATTCAATAACACAGTGTCAGCTCGGTGACCAGCAGAGGGCAGAGAGATCCACAGTATAACTCTACTCTCGTGTGTGATCCACTGAAGCTCTTAGATCCACTTAAGCTTGAATATCAGTTTCAAAAACATAAATGTTTAAAAGAACAGTAGAATAATGAGCATCCTTACCAGCGTCTTCTCATACACGTCTCATTGATGTTGTAGTATCCACGAGGACGGGGATGAAGATCTGAGTCCGGAGCAGAAGGCCGAGCGTGAGCGCGACAGGAGGATGGCCAACAACGCCCGTGAACGTCTGCGTGTGCGGGACATCAACGAGGCCTTCAAGGAGCTCGGTCACATGTGTCAGCTGCACCTGAAGAGCGAGAAGCCGCAGACCAAGCTTCTGGTTCTGCACCAGGCCGTGTCGGTGATCCTCAGCCTTGAGCAACAAGTCAGAGGTCAGTGTTTCCTTGTGATGAGGCCTTGTGTCTCTGTAAAGTCAAATGAGTTAAGGAGAGAGTGATGATAAGATAGGAACCTACATCTAGTGGTTAGGAGTCGCAGATTAACCAGCTGGTTACAGACTTTAAAAATGTTTTAGCTGCAGTTTATCCAGGGAGATGTTTTACTACTTGGGGGCAATTAAGTTGTCTTTTTATACAGTAAGCAGACATTGGGCATTATTATAATTTATTTTCGATTTCTGATTAAGCTTATCTTCCTGGGAGACAATTTTTCTTCCTGGGAGACAATTTTTCAAGACTAAGAATGCCTAAAAATCTGCACATGATTTGGGAAAAACATGATAGATGCCAAGGGAAACATATAATCCTGTGGAGCCTCCCATTTTGTCATTTATCATTCTGAAACCACAATCCAACAAATAGCTTATTGAATAATAGTGACTTATTTTCAATCCTGCCAACTAAATAGAGACAGAAAATGTCTGAGGTTATTATTTTTAAGTTGCATAACAAACATTGGTAAAGGAATTTAGTGTTAACAGCATTACTACTCTTGAAACCTTTCGTAATATGCTGGAGTCGAGTTCACAGAATTCATTTTCACTCTCTGCTTAGCTCTGTTTTGGTGCCTACCAACTCTTGAGCAAAATATCTTTTGCAGCCTAATGCTCAACTATGTTCACCAGCTAATCGCTTACTTTATTGGTTTTGGGTCCTGGGCAGGTAGTGTACAGTGGATTTTCAACAAATGGCCAAAACAAACACTGATGAGAGCTGAGAGAGTGAACTAAAACATTACAGTTGCAAGATCAAAAACAAAGAGCTAAAATATGCTAAAACGCTCCACTTGAGCGGAGAAGCACAACAGTGAAAATTCTCACTAATAGAGATATTTTACAATACATGAAGTCATATTGATCAATACAAATATTGATTAGAGCAGGTTTAAAGCCACCATGACAGCAGTATGTCACAACACTAATGGGTGATACACAGAGCTATAATTACTTCATCGAGGTAGTTTCCAAAAGTTTCCCCAGAGCTATAATTCCTGATTTTGAAGTATACAGATGTATGGAAATGAATAATATCCACATACTACCACCTATCTTCAGCTTCTTTTTTAAATTTAGTGAAACGCTAACTCATTGTGTGTTGAATCCCACAGAGAGGAACCTGAACCCGAAGGCAGCGTGTCTGCGGAGGAGGGAGGAGGAGAAGGCGTCTGCAGTCATGAACGACCCACAGTCCATTCATCTGGCTTACCATCCCAGTGTGACAGACGCATCAAACCCCATGGGCCACCTCTGATCATCTGATAATACCGGCATCAAATCCAGCATAAAGTACATATCAACTTACACAGTTACACTTTTATACATCTGTGATAAACTTTATTCGTTTCCAAAATGAGTTATGCGTGATATATGATTTTAATATTGTGGTTGAACAAATGTTAACGCAACCAAACCACATTTGGAAATAGCCCAACATTAATAATGTTTATATAGAAGTTCTAATTTTGTCATTATCTCTGTGTCTCAGATGAGTGAAGAGCATACCAGGAAACATCCAGCTGTTTTGGAGGTCCAGCATTTCTCCGGGCTTCGGAGGACGACCTCTCCGTTGAACAATCAGTCTAACTTTGTGCCTAAACTTTACTTGTAACAGACAAATGCATTGTAAGCTGCAGATGTTTTGTACATATTTTGTATATTTATTGATTATCTGTCTGTTTTGAATATATCTGAAAGGATGAAACCCAAAAGGGACTCGGGGTCATCTGCAGTTTTTAATTTTTTGGCAGAGCCAGATAACTTTTGGACTTTTACAGTGTATCATTATTTACCACGTACTCTCGTGATTTTCACCGAGCTCAGAGGAACAACATTCACACATCTGTGTGTTCAGACAACGGATTTCATTTGTCCTGTGGTGTGTGGGTGTGTGTGTGTGTGTGTGAGCTGTTGTGTGCGACCGTTTGTGTGAGTATTGCAGGAGTTTGACCATTCTGTGAATGAACAGATCTCCGAGAATGATCTTGTAACACGTGGGCTTCATCTGTTTTCTGTAAATTTGTTACAAATTTGTGTTAAAGCATTGTTAACAGGATTATACTTAATGATACCCTGGTGGACAGAATCCCTCCTCTTCTCAGTGTAATTATTGCTCTTCGGACATAGTCCAAGCTCTTTGCATGTTTGAGTTTTTAATAGAACATTACATTTTTTCTAAGTTATGTAACTTATCTTTTATACAAATATTGTGAATTTCATAATGTCTCTATTTACTTTTACACAGAAAAAACATTTTTGTGCAGTTTTACTAGATGTAGCCACATGTCATGCTCTGAGCAATACAGTATTACAGAATAATTGATGTCTTGTTTGCTTATCACTCTGCTGAACAAATAATAAATAATAATCATAAATAATCTGTAATACTCCTATCATAACATGTACAGTATGTGTACAGTTTGAAGTAGCCTTCAGGCATGTGTCGAAATGATAATGTAGCAATAAATGTCTTTTTTGAAATAGTTTGAGTCTGTTCTATAATGTTTTATAGATGTGTCCATCACACATGCACACACACACCTACAGTACGAACAGTAGTGTTTAGGAACAAGTAATCAAACCTTAATTTAGGCGTTATACTTATGCAACAAACAACTCCATTACAAGTGCATTCAGACTATTCCAAGTTCGAAAAGTTATCAATGTAATAAATGGGAAGAGACAAAGTTCTAAAAGTTGGTAGTTGTTGGTAGTTATCAATCACAAAAACAGAAAATGACACAGTAGTGTTATCACAATTAGTAACGCCTGAGGAAGTCGATGTTAAAGAACAAACATTAGACGCCGCTACATGTAAGAGGGATATTTAACTTTTTGCTCCACTACCTTTATTTGACCATTTGATTATAATTACTTCACTCTACACATAATACAAAATATAATTGACAAATAAATGATGAAAGATAAGATTTGAATAATCCCTTGGTGAAATTCACAAGCTACCCAGAAGTATAGTTAAAAAGTAACCCTACCAGCTTCAACATTAAAGCCATAAATGAATCCATAATAACAACCAATGCTATAATAAACATTATTCCCACATGGGCCATTCTGCATAATGAGTACTATTCATTTAACTGCTGTAAGTGTATTTGGATGCTAATACTTTGTACTTTTAATTAAGTAAAATGTTGAATGCAGGACTTTACATTGTATAACACTATTCATACATTGTGGTATTACTTTTACTTCAGTAAAATAGCTGAATACTTCTTCCACCACTGGCTACACTACTGAACCACAAACATCTGCAGTCCTCTCTCGAGGTGTCCTTAAAAAAAATGTTATGGGAACTTTAAGCCTTTATCCGTCTTTGTTGGTCATATGTCCCACTTTAAACAAGTCAGTGGATAATTATCACAATATAACAGTGTGATTAAGTGTCCTCTTGTTCTAATTAATATTAAATTCTTGTAAAGGAATACATTTCGTCGTATTAGGCACTTCCCGTCAGCAATCATATGGATTGAGTATCTGACACAGGGAAGGCAGTGAACGCCTCTCAGAGCCGGACTCGGGCGTAGTCTGGCCGGTGTGAGCGGAGGAGGAGGAGGACTCTGTCCAACACTGAAGACTCAGCGGGTAAGTTCAGCTCCATGTCTTCATGACGCATGTTTCTTTACATTAACACGGTATTGCCTCCACGGCGACCTGCAGTGTGTCTGCGGGGCTCAGTGGTGAGTTTAGGGTCATCTCCATGGAGGATACTGAAGGTATTATTCCATATACTTTCTTCATCTGTCACTGTAAAGTTACAGTTGTGATAAACTTTTTGATTGACGTTTCCTAGATGTAATGTAACTTAATGTGACTGTAGGTTGAAGTTATATGTTTGATTTAGTTTAGCGTTACTGTTAGAAAAAGTGTGAATTTAAATTCATGAAGTCAAACCGGATAAACGCATATCCGCAGTAACAGTTACTTTGTTCACAGTCTCACATTACCTGAAGGGGAGTCCCTCATTAACAGTCAAACTTTTATTTTACTAATACGTTTGGTAGACGAATTAGATTTTAAAAAAAAAAATCCCTGTAATATATTGGACAAAATGCATAGGAACTTGATTTGGACAAATATTTCCCTCTTTTTAATAAATTACACTTTATGAAAGGTTGTCTAAGCTGTAGTTAAAAGTAGTTAATGGTGCCATTAATGGTTTATAAATCTTTTTCAAATGTTTCATTGATCAGTTATGAGCTATTTATGAGAACATTTGGGTTGCCGGGTTGAACAAAATCCCCACACTTTGTCTTTTCAGCTTTTAAAAGTTGTTGTACGAGTTATTCAGAGCATTAATGTAGCAGCAAGCAGGAATCGATTGTCCATCCCCTCTTAGCTCTGCCACTTTTAGCGCTGTTAGAACTTTTACCTGTGAGATGTCGGCTAAAAATGATCATGACATTTAAATGGAGGTCAAACTGTCCATTTGAGGGGACATTTGGAAGAATTCAATGCTTGGCTTTAAGGACAAAGCGAGTGTCATGCTGGAGAAAGATTTATCACACCCTGGCAACCCAAAAAAAAAACTATAAAGCATTCATCAATCAAGTAATAACATTATTACAGCATCACAGAACCCTTTTGTAAAGGGTGTCTTATTAAAAAGTGGTACTTATATATATATTTTTTCTGAATGTACAACTTATCACTATAAATTAGCTTTTATGTTATTAATTGAAGCGACCATACTCGGCATGGTGCTCTTTAGAAGAACCCGTTTTGTCCACTGCACAACGCCTCCTGTGTTCTTGTGTTTCAGCCACACACAGTAACATATTTGTTGACAAACATTTTCCTCAAGTGTCATACCACAAGTGGGTGACGACACCTCGGAGACCCCGGCCAGTTGTAGTCGTCATGCAGTCGTACAATAGTTATCTGTCATGAGCACACAGAAGGAGCTGTTTTCATTGCGCAGCAATATCAGGCTCCTGTCAGTGTCCATTTATTCTCTTTATATCGGCTGAGTGCAGCTGTGAGAGGAGCTCCCCTCGATGTCTGTCATTGTGTCCCAGTGTGGCTCTGACCTGCCTCTAATGTTGTGTAAACACAAACCTCCGCTTGACCAACCTGAGGCATGATTCTCAAATTCCCATGCAGGGTCACTTTCCTTTAGTGTCATTTTAAACAAGCTGGTCTGTTTGTTTTTTTCCGCACCAGTTCATCTGTTAATCCAGCAGAGTCCCGATGGAGTCTCACAGACTGAGCGGCTCTCCAGACGTCAGGATGCAGAGGAGCTACACGCAGCAGCAGCACAGTCCCAGAGGCAGCCAGGACAACATGTTTGGCGTCAGGGTGCAGATCCAAGGGATTAAAGGTCAACCCTACGTGGTTCTGAACAGTGCGGGCCAGGAGATCCACCGTGATGTCTCGGTCATCACTCACCAGGCGGGGTACAATCCTGGTCTGGTGAGGAGGTCTGTGGATGAAAGACACTCCCCCTCTGAGTCACAGAGGACTGCAACCTCCTCCGCGTTTCATTATCAGAATCACCCAGAGATTCTGAGACCTTATGACCCTGAAAGTAATAACATGAACTTAGTCCTCCCTCCGACAGCTTCAGTCGCTCGACCTGGACAGCTGAATGCCAGCGTACATCCTGAGACCGTTAATGGGAACAAACCCAGGATCCCTCTGCCTGCCGAGGGCCCAGTGGTAGACAAGGGTGAGGTGGCCTTGAACGAGACACTTCCTGCAGGTAGACAAGTCCCTGCAAGGTCCCCAAACTCAGTGGAATCGGACTCCTTCTTATCTGTTGGGAAGCTAATAAGCCAGTTCAACAGCAGCCAGCGGAGGGGAAGGGGAGGGCCGAGGAACAGGTTGGAGCCAGAGCAGTGTCGAAGGTCACGCAGCGTGGACAGCAGCCGAAACTGTGACTCCTCTTCCTCCTCCTCTGCCTCCAGCAGGGCCTCGTCTCTGAAGGGAGTCAGGGACGAGACCCCAGGTGGGATATATCCGCCGGGGTCAGCCAGGGCTCGACTCCTCGGCGGAGAAGCCCCTTTGCAACGGGAGGAGAAGAAGCCGAGCACACTGCTTAAAGGACATCAAGGAAAAGAGACGGTTTCTCCACATGCTGCGAAATTACTTCACAGAGCAGAGAAACCCTTCATCTCCAGGTCGTTTAGTGACCTGACTGATGAAGCAGATGAAAGAGATGCACAGGTAAAAGAGATTGGTGCCAAGGCGCAGTTGTCATTTAAAAGTGTGTATTTATTTGCTGTATATCTGTTAACCAGGTGACTCCTGATCTTCTGAAAGGACAGCAAGAACTCTCAGTCGATCCGCCTGAAGACGCAGCAACACAAATTCTGTTTACTTACCTAAAGGATGGGTGAGTGCCCCTCAGCCCCGAGCTCATTTAGTCAAAGGAAGGTTGAAAAACGGTTAGTTGCCTTTTTTGCCTAAAGTCAGCAGCTTGGTTAGCTAAATATCAGTTAAATAGAATTAGATTTTTAAAAAGACTATGGTTTCAAAATCATTACCAGCACATTTGAAGCTCACTAGTTAACAAGGTACATTTTCTTTGCTTATACATACAAAAAAATGGGAGTTATGTTCTGAACTATTTCTTGGCCAGGCGCAGTTACTATCAGGAGTCAGATGAAGAAGATATAAGGTGTTAATTAGTGAGTATTAGATGTGCTGAAAGGTGGTTTTTGTTACCTTTGGATAGAGCCATGCTAGCAGCCCCCCCCCCCCGGTGTCAAGTCCTTGTGCTAAGCAACGCTAACATATTTATTGTACAGATATGAGAGCGTATCAATCTTTCATTTAACTCCCGGCATGAAAGCGATAAGCGTATCACCAAAATGTTGAATAACTCCTTTAGAACAGACAAATACATGAGTTTGCCTTTGCAGTTTCAAGTTAAACAAAAGCAAGTTCCAATAAAAGGTTTTCTCTAACACACCCTCTTTTCTGAAACTACGGCCATGTTTTAGTGATTAGCTGGTTGTTGTGATCGTGTAGTGCAGTCAGATAAGAGCGCACAGGAATGCTCACGCAGTGGACAGGAATGCAGAGCATGTACTTATTTCCACTTATAAATGAACTTCTTCACATGGAAAGATTTGATGATCCATCAGTGGCTTTTTAATAATTGTGCTCAAACAGAGCTACGATTTAAAAAAAAAAGATCGGCACTGCCATGTCTTTGTTTAGAAACTGAATAAATTAAATGTTATTATTACACCACGTTAGAAGTGTTTGTGAAATATGCTTTTTGCTTCTCAGGATGGCTGATGAAGACTCCACCAATCAGAAGAAAGTCACTCTGCTGCTTGAAAGGGTCAAAAAGGTCAGGTGGAGAGCTGATGAAAATGTGGAGGAGTAGAAAGTGTGTGCTGGGATGAAATGTTTTCCAGTCAACCTGATTTAATGTCTTTATCTGAAACTAACGATGATATTGGGCGTCTCCTTTTTCACACATGTAGGATTATGAAGCTGAGGTGAAGCTTTTGCAGCAGAAACGGGCAACGCTGGAGAGAGAAGGGTCTGAATTAAAGCAAAAACTGGAAACAGAGATTAAGGTCAGTGCAGTCCCTTCCTGCTGATTCACCTCTAAAACACTCACTTCCTTTTCCAGTGACTGATGATGTGGTGTTGTTATGCAGAATGAAAAGACTCTAGCCAAGGCTTGTGAAAAGGCCAGAACAGAGAAGAAGAAACTTCAGGAAGAGTTGGCCAAAAGTCAGGAGGAGCTTTGCAAACTCAGCGACAGACTGGCTGATATCGAGGACCAACTTCAGTCGACCAAACAGGAGTAAGGATCGGACCTTCAAAGTTCAAAATCATAACCGTGTAAATATATGCAAGTCTTATCAGCTTAATGAGGGCTTCCATGAAGAAAAGTGTCTAACTTCACACCCCAACTTTCATCCAATAAAGACTAGCCTGATTTGGGCTAGTGATTTTTGGGCTTCAGGAAGTCACTACTCGCGGCCAAGAAATAGTCCAGCACATGTTTATTGTGTGGTTTAAAAAAACATAAAAAATAAAAATAAGAAGAGATAGAAAGTGTAAACAATTGAGCTTTAGATGTACTGGTAGGTGGATTTCACATTGTTAGCTTGTGGTTTCCCCCTGTGTCCAGCCCTTATGCTAAGCTAAGCTAAGCTATTCAGCTCATATTTAGCATGCAGATGTGATAGTGGTCTCCATTTAACTCTCGGCAAGAAAGCAAATTATTGTTTACCCGAAATGACAAAGTATTCCGTTAAATAATTCAAGTGTCGCAAAACAAAGTGTATCAAATGGAGTTAGATTTTTTTTCCAAGGAAAGCAAATGAAAACATTTTTAAATGCAGAACTATATATAATACCTCAATGCTATGTTCCACTTTATTTAACTAAGCTTCTGCTAATACTTTAAGGTCATTCAAGTGAACAGATGTATGATCTGATGGAGGTCATTTGACTGAAAGCTTGGTCAAATACCATTAGGATTAAGTGTTCAGATGTACTTTTTTGTTATCTTGTCCTATCAAGCAATTCTCTTAAACTTTGAAGCATGGGAAGCAGGCTTCTTTTCTTGATCTAAAACAAGGTATCCGTCATATTTCTGTCTTTCGTGCATATTTGTGCACATTGTAAGGCTTACGCAGATGAAGGCAGAGAGAGAGAGATCTAAGACGGAGATGAAAGACCTTCAGCAGCAGCTCTCTGAGATGCACGATGAGCTGGACCAAACCAAGAAGGCCGAGGTGATAAATACAGAGAAAGAAGTCCTTCTGGAGGTAATTTAATGCACATGAACAAGACACACAGATCAACGGTAGCTGTAGAGGTCCTTCACAGGACTCGAGGTAGTGACGTATTATCTTAATGGATGTCTGTCAGGGTTTGGCGCAGCTGCGTGCGGACTTTCAGGAGATGCTTCAGGTGAAGGAGGAGCAGGAGGAGGTGCTGCACCACCGGGAGAGGGAGCTCAACGCCCTGAAGGGGGCGCTCAAAGAGGAGGTGGAGACTCACGACGCATACATGGCCGCTCTGAAGGATGAATACGAAAATGAGTTTGAAAAGCTTTACAGGGATTTAGAGATGGCTAGAGAGGTAACAGTGAAGACATGGATCTCTAATATTTCTCTTTATTTTCCAAAAGCTAAAACACAGTTTCATAATTTCCTCCTCCGTCCTGTCTCACAGAGCAGCGCCCTGCTGGGTCAAGAGAAGGTCGAAGCAGAGGAGGAGAAAGGTGCAGCCAAGGTGCAGTTGAAGGAATTGAGCCAGGACCGAGATCAGCTGAGAGGAAAGGTGCAGGAGCTGAACAACAAGGTGGATCAGCTGAGTCTGACAATCCAGGAGTGTAAAGCCACAGAGAGACTGCTGGAGCAGAGAGCAAAGCAGCTGGAGGTGGGACAACTGATTTACTTTAGTTTGTTTATAGATGTTCTCTATTTCCCCTCCGCTGGCCATTTCCTATGGATATGTTTTCCTTGTTCTCCAGAGGGAAAAGCAGCAGGTTGAGGAAGCGCTGACGGCTGTGAGGAGGAATGAGGAGGAGATCTGTCAGTCGAACCAGTTGCTGCTCACTCGCTTGGAGGACGTGCAGGTAATGACGGTTTGCTGTTAGCTTTAGAGAAACAGCTTGGTGGTGTCCTCCTGGTCTAAGATGCATCACATATAACTACTTTTTACTCTGTTGCATGCCATAAGGTCTCTTCACAAACTTCTACACTGTGAACTGCCTTTTTTAGCCATGCTTGGAAGCTCACAGTTGTCACATTTGCTTTGTTTTTTCTTCCCCAGAGTAAGCTGACCAAGCTAAATCATGAGCACAGGGACCTGAAGGAGAAGCTCAAGGAGGAGAGGAAGCAAATAGAGGAGCTGTGGAAGACAAAAACTGAGCTGGAGGATGAGAGGAGGCTGCAGGACAGGAATGTGGAGCAACTGCAGAGGAAGGTGAGAGGTGTACCCGGACTATTTATGAGGCATTTATTTTAATCTGTCGACTTTACCTTGCAGTCACAGGAGATCAGCAGAAACAGATGATATTTCTTGTCCATGTATCCAAAGAGGCCCACTTATCTCACTGTAGAAACACTGTGTTTATCTCAGATGAATATCATCATGGAGGAGTGCGAGGCGTCCACAGATGTACTTCAGGAGCAGGTTGACGAGACCAGAGAGAGGAGTCAGAGGGAGTTGGATGAGCTGCGGAGACAGCTGCAGGAAAAGGGAGCAGAGCTGGAGAAATCCCGTCAGGCGGCCAAAACTTCAGGAAGAGGTGTGGTGCTCATTGTCTCTCTGATTCATCAGCATGTGGGTCCAACTGCCTGAGTCACCAATAACATGAAATGTCAACACTAGGATGGAAAGGAATGTAAATATTTTTCTTCTGATAAGGTGTCAGTGGATCTTAAACATATTTTCAATTCAAGTTTTTGAGTGAGATTAAACAGAAACATAAAAAGTAGATGTGCTACAAGACTTGAATACATTTTGCATTTGTGCTAAAATGTCAAACTGATGGACCATTACCTAATAGCAGATGGTGCATGTTGCCTTATCTTACAACGTGTGTTTCTTCTGTGGTCTGTTATGAGTTCAGCTGCTTCCTGTGGAGGAGGATCTGCGGCGGTGTCTCAGGGAGCAGCAGGAGGCCCAGCTGAGGGGCCGGCAGCTGGAGCAGAGGGTGGAGGAGCTGGAGGAGAAGAACGCAGCCACGCTGGGAGACAGAGAGCGCCAGGTCAAACTCATGGAGGTAAATGTCTCAGCAACTGAGGAAGTGAAAGGGATACTCCAGCGATTTAGTATCACACTTCCATAATGTTCGGGGACTTGCAAGAGACAGATGGAAAAAAAAGAAGACAGAGATATCTTGACTTTAAGTTCCTGGCATGGGTCAAAACACTGGGTCCTAAAATTTCACTGACTAGCCAGCCCCACTTTGCAATGCAAGTTTTTTTGTTATAAATCTATGGTATCCAAGTCCAAGCTGACCTCAAAGACTTCACTCCAGAGCCACTGAGGACACTACACAACTACTTTCACAGGCTGAGTACTAAACATGACTAGTAAACTGAACATAGGTATAATCAGCAGAGTGCCTTTTTAAGATGCTGTCAGAACATAAACAGGCATCCAAATAATAGGTATACTTTGTCACAGTACAGAAAGTAGAAAGTAAGATACATCTCCATCGACATGAACACTAATCAGATTGTTGTTTATGTATGAAAATAGAACTAAATAGAGTAACTAGAGACCATCTTGAGACGGGATCACACCAGTCACAACGTCAAATCAGGCCAGGGTCATGACTTCCTACCCCCCTACTTCCAGCGGCCTTGCTCAGACCACAGCCACCTAGGAACCCGACCTTCATTCTGATCCCAAGTACACACTTAAGTTTTCTGACATCTTGAACGGTTATGACAAAATCTGTCCAAGGACAGACACATAAACACCTTGTGAGGTCTTCCAAACTGCTTCTGTGGTAGTTCTCGCTACAGTCGGTGTCTCCACGACCAGATTATGCCATGAAGACACAAATACAGACTTGCAAGATGAAAACAATTTGAATCTGACAAATTGTCTTCCTGGGGTCTAAATTGTGCAAAATAAATGAAAATATCTCTGAGCTCAGATTATATCTCATCCTTTAGTCACACTTTTAAAATAGGAATTTTCCCAAAGTGGATTTATAATAAGTTTAGATAATAAGAGCAAAGTTTCATGGAATAATAATATTCTTTACATATGTTTGCTTAAAGCTACAATTCCAAACTTATGATCATCTGGAGCATTTTATCGGAAACAGTCCTCACTCTCATAAGAGCACTCAGTCCAACATGCTTCAGTTTATCATCATGTTTTGAATCGTTTCAGGTGCCAGTATTTTTCACTCACTTGCTCCTGTGAACTATAAGGGCGCTGAAAAGAGCTGTAGCAACAAACATCTCAGCACTGTTTGTCTTACTGATGACACAACATGACATGGTGACACCGGCGTAATCACTGTTGACACTGCGTATCGACCGAGGAAGCTCATGTTTACTGTACAAAGCTATCAGACCTGTCCGGGTGTTCTCAGGAATCGTCTTTCACCCTTCCCCCCCTTTTCCCAGAGTCAAACACTCGGCTATTCAGCAGTGAAATAAAACCTGAACATATCACAGGTTTTTCAGACGTCATTATCTGCGGCTTACTGCACTTATTTCCACAGCGTTCTTCATGTATTTTCACCCAATACCCTTTTAAAAAAATGTTTCCATCCACAGTCTCAAAAGGTGGATTCATCATGTCCTCTGTGCTTTATAGTATAATGCGGTATATAAACCTGATCATTTCATGTGTTCCTCTTCTCTCAGGGACGAATCAGCCAGCTAGAGGAGGATCTTAATGACGAGCACTGCAGTGCTGACCGCCTGATGGAACGATTAGACAAAACCAAAGAGCAGGCAGGTTCACTCCCTCACTCTCGTTTTGCATTTGCTAACATTCACATTTTGAATTTTCCCCAACTGTTCAGTTTGAACACTCCCTACATCTGTTCTTATCAAAAACAGATTTTGGGTTGAAGACTCAGATTTCAGAACGCTCATTTTGTAACAGCCCTGAAACATGACTGAACCGCACCGACTTCATATACGTTTCTTCATCTCGGATGTCGTCGTAAGAGCCTCACGTCCTCAGTTTGCCTGTGAAGTAGGCCACCATTCATGGGAGCAATGCGCTGCAGACTAATTGACACAAAACACAGTGCAAAGAGAAACAAAAAAACAGCATACTATTGTGAGCAGCTATTCACACTCCCTTCACTGGGCCTCTGGATGTTATGAGAGAGGAAAGGAGCCTTTAGATCAGATATGGCGGCTCAGACCAGACAGCATTTCCTCTGATTTAAGGAGTTAAGCTGAAAACTTTTAATTTAACGTATAAGTGCTTGGCAACAGGTGCAGTCCTTTTTAATAAGATTGTGTTTTCAGTCAATATGGAAGAAAAGTACGTATAAAGTTCAAGCCCATATTTAACTATGGTTAGAAATTGGCATAAAGAACCAAAACACATTGACGTAATGCTATATATATCTAATGACTGAAGTTAAAGGTGGAAGAAGTATCAGATCCTTTGCCAATACAATACAATACCAATAAAGTAATGTGAAAATACTTACTTCAAGTAAAAGTCCTGCATTTAAAATCCTACTAGCTAAAAGTACAAAAGTAATATCAGAAAAATGTTCATAAGTATAAAAAGAAATCCCATGTGAGTGACGTATTATTATTATATATCACATTATGAAATTGTTTATATTATGAATTATTTGTAAGCGGAATTTTACAGTTGTATTTTATATACTGGTCCCGTTTAGTCCCGAAACACCCCAAAGCTCAACACATTTATGCTGACATTTATTAAAGATTGGATAATTAAACCTGTTTGAGTCACAAACACTTATTGATATGAAGCTAAGTGAGACGTTTAGAGGGTAAATGTCTCTTTGGTTGATCTGTCAACAACTCATGAAACATCACAAGAGGCTCTTTTTTTTGTAGGTCTGTCAAATCTCTGGGATTTGGAGGTTTAGACCCAAACTCAAATGAAGAGATGAGGATGCAGCAGGAAAGAGTTTCATTGAATTAGCTAATGACAAATATAAATAACTTACAGCTTGAGTCCAGAACATGCAGGTAACAGAAGTTAATCCAACACGAACTATGGAACCCAAACACTGAAGAAAACTAAACACTTAAAGCAAGGCTGGAACATAAAAAAAAAAGGTACTAAGGCAGACGACCTGACATCTGAGAAGGAGGAATCCACACAGACTTAACACACAAGAGACTAATTAACTCATGAAACACAGGTGAGATAGAAAACAGGCGGGAAAAAGACAAAGGCAGGAAGTAGAACAAGACATGACACATGAGGAGAGTGACTATCAAAATAAAACAGGAAACAAACTACAAACAATCCCCCAGCCCATGAAAAGGTCACAAGACAAAAAGCTTAGAAACACAGTTCTAATCTTTAAAGGGACAGTTCACCCCAAAATTAAAAAAAAATAGATTTTTTGTCTTACATTTAGTGCTATTACTCATTCTGGATTGTTTTGGTAGGAGTTGCCTAGTTTTGGAGATATGGGCCGTAGAGATGTCATTCTTCTTACAATATAATTGGACTATAGTGCCCAAAAAATGACATTTAAAAAACTCAAGAGCAGACAGTAATGTGTTCAGTATCTAGTTAGTACAGCTGCCAGATAAATGGAGTGGAGAAAGTATAAGTAGCATATAATGGAATTACTCAGGAAAAGTACAATCATCTCAACTTGTACTTAAGCCCAGTACTTTAGTAAATGTACTTTATATACGTTATATTCCACCACTGCTGAAAGGTTGATTGTTTCACTTCTCTCGTTGTGACAGATGGATCAGATGAGGAGCGAGCTGATGCAGGAGAGAGCAGTCAGGCAGGATCTGGAGTGTGACAAGACCAGCATGGAGAGACAGGTACTGACCTTTGACCCCATGCAACGCCTGGAAAAATAAAACACAGTCTTTGCGTCTTAGCCCACTTACTGACAACAGAGACCATCTTCGATCCCGTTAGGGGGCGCCACAGCGGATCATCTCCACCTAGTTGGTTACCCGGGTCTCTGCCGATCCGGTATGGAAATCTGATTTATGATACGCATATTTGATCTGGCATTGGTTTTACGCCAGATACGCTTCCATTCACAGCAGCCTGAGGAGGGGTACTTATATTACTGTATTATATATTTAGATTTAAATCACACAGGGGGGAAACACATAAGGCAAGAACGTTTTGAAACGAGAGACAGAAGTTGAGTCTAACTAAATTTAACAGAAATAAGAAAAAGAAAAACATATCCTTGGGGAGAGCAGGACATGACGTCTGGCATCAGGTCTGAAGGACATATAACAGCACAGATAATCCAGCATCATTACTCTTTGCTGATGTCTCAATGATCTTGTTAACAAAGAAACTTCCTGTTTACAAGTTTTCCGGTTCAATCCTGTATTTCTTGTAGATCAGTGGAATAATGTGAAACCATTGTCTACCTGCTTGTATGCATGTGTGTCCTCCTGTTCTTTGAAACTGCTCCAAAGCAAAAACTCCCCTGGGTACCTTTACATTTTGCCTAATGAATGACATTCTTCTGTTTCATTTCCTCCATCAGAATAAAGACCTGAGGAGCAGAGTGACTCATCTGGAAGGATCGCAGAGGACTAACCAGGATTCACTCGTCTCCAAACTTAACGGCCGCATCCAAGAACTCGAGGAAAGGTTGCAAGGAGAAGAGAGGTGATCGCCTGCACATTAAATAATGACCGTAACAAAATAACAAATGTGTACAGAGTTTGTATTTACCAGCGCACTATAACACTTTGGATAATGGTTCCATCAGATACTTGATGGAAGCTGTCGAGCAGTGAACCCACTCGTATCACTTTCCCCGTGGTTGTAAGAGTGAGAGTATCTCTGGTCCCTAACACACTAGGAAGGTGTTGAGTTACAGGAAGCTGCAGCAGCGACGTGATCTCTTGGTGCCTTTTTTCCTCTCAGAGACAACAACAGCCTGCAACAAGCCAACCGCAAGCTGGAGCGCAAGGTGAAGGAGATGAAGATGCAGACGGACGAGGAACACGTCAACCTGCAGAGCCAGAGAGACCAGGTAGACACGTCTTTAAATCGCCAATAAAAAAAATAAAGTTAACAAGTAGTCAGGAGCTGCAGACTTGACTCGTGACTCAACACATCTCACTTCTGTGAACCCGGCAGCTGACTCAGAGACTGAAGACGGCGAAGAGGCAGATGGACGAGGCGGAGGAGGAGATCGAGCGTCTGGAACACGGCAAGAAGAAGCTGCAGAGAGATCTGGACGAGCAGATCGAGGCCAACGAGCAGCTTCATGGCCAACTGGGTTCACTGCGGAACGAGATGAGGTGACCGCTCACATTCTGCCCCTCAGTTTCTGCGTTTCTAATACATGCTTTTACTTTAAATCAAGTTGTTCTCTAACTCTGGTCAATTTTTACTTCGGTGCATTTACAGGCGTAAGAGGAAATCACCTCCTCTCAGTAAGACCGTGGAAGATGACGGGAATGACGCGGATGACTTTGGATCTGATTGACTGCCGCGTGATTGAAACAGAATGCTGTCATTTATGGACTTTATTAAGAAATGTTGGATTTACTGTGAAGAATCCTTGATATCATTATTCAACATAACCCCTTTAACAAACTCAGGTGTGATTTTATGATGTTTCCAGTTGCAAAGGCTGACCTCTTGTGGCGACATGTAATACTACAATACCTGACAAACTGATGTTTTACAATGCAGCAGACAAACCTGCTTACTTACCTGTACTCATATTCATTCATTTGTTAATAAGTTATTCCTCTCCAGTGTGCGTTTATTTACAACTGTAAATCTTTACCTAATGAATAAATAAAATTCAGTTTATACATCTCAAGAAACTCTTAAAAGCTGCAGTTTGTTTGTCCTGTGACGACGCACACAAATAGGGAGAAATGGAGATAAAATATAAATCACACCGCATGAACCGTTGTGTGTCGACGAGGCTGATTAGAGGGTTGTGATGGTTTCACCAGTGGATCAATGGTCCGTTCTGAGTGGCTGTCGTCGGGCAGAGGTGGAGATTTGACGACTCCAGAGGTTCACTCTGTTGGACATCTGGTAGTTTTATCAGCAGTTGGCACAGTGATAGATGGAAGTACAACACAAGAGAAGCATGAGGCAACACTGTGCTCTCAAACATGGAATACTCAAGGAATTCCTGGCAGAATTCCTGGGGACATTTGTCTTGGTTGTAAGTAGCATTTTGTATTAATGAATGATGTATTCTTCTCACGTAATTGAAAATTTTGGTGCACTGCTTCAGAAGTTGTTAAGTCTGAGATGTTTTATATGTGCTCATTTATGGTGTGTGTTGAGTTCCAGGCTGGTCCAGCTTATGCAAAGAAATCTTCTTGTCCCTTTATGATGTGAGTCTAAATCTGCTGTTCTCCTCCTCACTTGTTTGTCAGTTGTTTGGCTGTGGCTCAGTCGCTCAGACCGTCCTCAGTCGAAACAGCCTGGGTGAGCCTCTCACCGTCCACATCGGCTTCTCCGTGGGACTGATGATGGCGGCGTACGTGGCCGGTGGAGTGTCAGGTAAATGTAGTTTCCACTCAAGTAGAACTTATTCCCCATGAGCCACCACTCCCCACTTGTTTGATATGGCAGTTTAAATGTAAGTTTCTTATCTGCTGTGTATTGGCACCCTGTCAAATCAACTGAAAAAATATAATTAGTTATAATAATATAGTTGTTTTGCATATTTTTGCTTCCTTGCTGCATTTAATCAACTGTTTAGCTCTACAGAATCAATTAAAATAATTTATAGTTAATGCAAACAACCTGAAACAGTTCGCTTGTATGTGTTGTAATGCAAACATGAGGCTTGCAGCTTATAATAAAATAACTTTATAACTTCCTGTCCAGCCATGTGCTGGTGTCATCGGGGTCGTGCCAGCTCTGTCCAGATCCAATGAAAGTGTACTGACCATTGATTCTAGTTAGTGTTGGTGCACAGCCTCTCCAGGGTCATACATAACCCCGGGCACTGAATGTCCTGAAAAACTCCATTGATCACAATGCTACGTTCATCAGACCAAACGAGTCGGCCCGACTCATCTGAGAAACTTCTACTTCCAATTTTAAAAACAAAAGAACCAAGCAGAATTCATGAACCCAGATCCCAGACAGAGGACAGATGTTTTTAAGTGGAAATGTGAGCTCACTTGTTTAAAAAAAGGAACAGAATAATTCTCTCTTTTGTGTGTTTTTCGTTCTCATTGGTTGAATTTCTAATATGTGACCACCATTCTGCCTCTTTGCCTGTGAAAATACATAACAAAACCCAGCACCGCCCCGGGGGCCGCTCTCCTTCTGCTGCCCCTCGTAAATGTGACAGCCTCCCCAATGATGGAGAGGATATCATGCCAGACTCCCCCACCCACTGCACCCCTCTTTCACCCTCTGCTTTTGTCTTTCGTCCCAGGGGGCCATGTGAACCCTGCCGTGTCTCTGGCCATGGTGATTCTGGGTAAACTGAAGATCTGGAAGTTTCCCTTCTATGTCATTGCTCAGTTTCTTGGTGCTTTTGCCGGAGCTGCTGCGGTCTTTGGATTATACTATGGTGAATACACGTGAACTTTATCCCCTTACAATAGCATATTAAACAATGCCAGTTGGCAATTACTGTCACAGTAAACGTATTTCAGCTTCATGTTCATGGTAATGAGATACTAACTATCTATTCGTCCTTCTCACAGATGCTTTCATGGACTTCACCAGTGGGATTCTGTCTGTGACGGGAATCAATGCAACAGGTCACATTTTTGCTTCCTACCCTGCGAGGCACCTGTCAATCCTTGGCGGCTTCATTGATCAGGTGAGCTCTGATCACGGTGACCTAATGACCTCCTAAAAATAAACTGTGCATCGTCGCTCTCATTCAGCCCTTTAAATTCCGTCAAGTCTGGCAAATAGCTAATGCCAAAATTGATTGCCCCATTTGGTCTGAGAACATCCCCTCTTTTGCTTCAGCTTTGGGTCTAATGACCCATTTCCTGGCATTCACTAGAAGGTCAAATCTATACTTAACACCATTTTCCGCCTTTTTAGTCAGTGCAGCGATCCAAAAATAACACGTCTACCATCTTAAAACTGTTGAAAACCACATCAGGTGGACCACTGAGATAAGTCTAATCAAACTGTAAACAGCTTGATTGTGCTCAAGTTAATGTTTCATTTTGAATATCTGTGTAACAGTGATGCTGTACACGCTGCTGCCTCTAAATACTAAATAATTAATAGAAATGAATAGCAGTTAAAACCTAGATTTGAACCCTTTAGATTAAACTTGCTTCAGTGACACAAATACAAATTAAAACAGTTAGAAGGAATCATATACCAAATGATGAGTGAAAATCTGAATTTAATGGACCCGATAAAGGTTAACACTATACCGGTTGACTCTATCTGTTTAATTTATCTAAAAAATATAAAAGACATATGTACACAAAGACATTCACATATATACAGACTTAGATATACACAAACGTAAAGTTGTATGCAAAAATGTAATGTAAAAGAACCTGTGCAGTAGAAGTGAGAAGCTAAACGCGCAGAGACCTCTTAAGTCAAAATAAACTGAATTACTCGACATACTTGTACTTTGTTGCCTAAACTCTGCAGTTTACCAAACGAATGATGTTCCACATCTTCAGGTGGTGGGTACAGGTATGCTGGTCCTGTGTATCTTGGCTATTATTGATGGTGAAAACATCGGAGCTCCAAAAGGCGTGCAGCCGCTGGCTATTGGTCTGATCATCATGGCCATCGGTGTGTCCATGGGGCTGAACTGCGGCTACCCGCTGAACCCCGCCAGAGACCTGGGACCCCGACTGTTCACAGCTGCAGCAGGATGGGGGATGGAGGTCTTCAGGTAATTACAGCATAGGAGGACAGATCAGGATGTTATGCTCAGTCTAATGTGTGATTTCTCTCATCTACCTGGGTTGAATCAACTACAGGCAATACTATATCCAAATACACCAATCATTTATTAAAATTTTTTATTAATTAATGAGAGCACCAACATATGAGATGTTATTGAAGAGAACCAGGAAAGATGAAAACTAGATTTAGATTATTATTATTTTTTAGATATATGTTTTCTAGAAACATACAGATGTACACATATCTGTAAAGATATCTATCAACCTATATAATAACTGTAGATTAACTAAATTACTTCTTAGCTAGCCTTTGGATTTTATGCATATAATGTTAGATGTGTAATATTTAAATGTTATCCAGCTACATTATAGAAACATTTTAAATAGTGTCCATAATGGCATGTTTGATTCTAGATCTTATTGCTTAATTATCATAGAATGTTTGTTTGTTTGTTTGTTTGTCTAACTTAATGTAAATGTTATTTAATATACTTGTGATAAGTGATTTGGGTTATTCTAAGACATACATCTTTATTAACAAATGAATGTAGTCCAATAATAAATTAAGAGGTTGATAGAGTTGGTAGATTGTCATCCTGTTAACTGGTTAAGACCTGAGCTGCTGACATGAGCCATAGTGTTACATAAAGTCACATGCACTGGACAGATGCAGTCGATGCCGGTGAGTGATCCGGTGATGACGCCGGTGATCTACAGTGGCCTCTGTGTGAGATGTGTGTTTTTTTACACTCTGTTGTTTGCAGCACTGCAGACAACTGGTGGTGGATCCCTGTGGCGGGGCCCATGGTGGGGGGCGTGGTGGCCGCAGTCATCTACTACCTGCTCATCGAGGTGCACCACCACCGCGACGCGCCCGAGAAGCCCAATGAGGAAGAGGAGGAGGAGGAGGAAGATGAGGAGGACGAGGACAGCAGTCTGAAGGACAAATATGAGATGATCACGATGAGCTAAAAAAAAAAAAAAAAGACATTAACCTCCTTCCATCTGTAAAGACACGCCTCCTCTGTCAGTGTCCACAGCAATTTGATGTTTTATGTTAATGAACACATGAAAATCTCATGCAATCTCGTGCTTAACATTGTTATTCATTTTCATATATATGTTGTAAATACTGTATTATAGATATTAGACCCTTAATTTGATTGTATTTTACAATAGGTACTGGACTATTAGTTTTAATTTACTGTCAGTCTCCTTTTACATTTGCTCCCATTTACCTCAGTGGTTGTGAGGATATTCTCTGTATATTTACTTAATATTCTCTGTATATTGACTTAAAACTTTCAGTTTTTTCGTTTTAACTTATTATTGTTTTCTCCTGTTCTTTATCAACATTTGTATTTTACTCTGTGATGTTTTGTCTACATTAAAGTTTCTACAAATATCGAGTTCATAAGAGAAATTCAACTTCAGGGGATGAGACTCCATCGTATGTTTAACTTATTTCTAAAAACTGCAGTTAAACTGACAGTTAGTTCATGTCATTTCCATTCCAGCATTCACACCATTACCCTATATATCTTCAAACTTATTTTATATTGTTGTAGAGGCTTGTGTAATGAAGTAAAAGCAGACAGTAATGGCAAACGTCTTTGCAGTAAACCTCACCAGTAGACAGACAGAACATTTATTGGTCTAAGATTGAGCACCTTAAACTGTAATTGGACCGACACAAGTGATGGATTATTTGTTTTTAGTTGTTATGATCGTGAGGATGATTATACCTCTCAGTGTCAGCTCAGTACATTATGCTGTAAAATATTTCCTGTGTGAGCTGATTACTCTAGTTAATGTATTTGTATATATCAAAGAGCCACAGTGGGACGTCTGATTTGAAGTGAACTGGTGGAAACAACAGCAATGTGGTTACACATGGCAAATTAATTAATTAAGTTAAAATATGGCCTTCCTCTCATTCTGCTGAGACTTTTCACACTTTTGGTTAGCAGTGGAAGAAGTATTCAACCATTTTCTTGAGTTAAATACTAAATACCACAATGAAAATGCCGTCTGTTACAAGTAAAAGATCCCCTCCCGACGTGATATAAAAGTTCAGTTATATATAGTAAATTAGTCCTTATAGCAAAGCACTGAAAACATACAAGTTTTCAATTCCCACAACACACTTGTATAAGTTTCAAATTGGACGATAACAAACTTTGACATAGTTGACACGAGTTGTGTGCAAACTTTAAAGCAGAGAAACTTTTGACCTTTTAAAGTGGATCATTTTAAACATTCATTGACTGTCACACTCATCATTGTGCAAAGTGAAATCCACAGGTGAACACAGGGCTGCCAAGAGACAGGTGAAACTACTGAGGGAGTGACAGACAAACGCAAATACGGGAAAACAAACAAAGGCAGGAAGTAAAACCAGACAGGACACAAGAGGAGAGTAAATTTACAAAAAAAACAGGAAACAAGCTAAACAAAAACCAAGATCATGACAACTATAGACAGTCTTCCCTTTTTGTCTTGAGTAGAGTGGAAGAATATAAAGTAAAGTGCAAGTGCTTCTACAGTACTTCATTAAATGTGCCTGGTTACTTTATACAACCAGCTCTTGGTCAGTTTTGGTTTGTAGCTGCAAGCAAATGGAAAAAAGGGGTCTCAGGTGACACATGAAACATCCTGGGAGAAAAATGTTTTTTCCTGTTTGTGAGGACTAACTGGCAGCTTTTTAACACTTCATGTGTAGGTGCATGTAATTGTCCCTTCTCGTCTCTCACCTAGGCCGGGTTCTGAGTTATTGTGCCAACATTAATTGATTTTTTACAGACCCAACCATCAATCAATGAATCATCAACATAATCATCAGATTAATCATTGTATTAATAATATTTTTTATTTAAATAACATTGTCAATGCAAGACTTTTACTTGTAATGGAGTATTTTTACAGCGTGAGATTTTTACTTTACTTAAGTAAAGAATGGGAATACTTTCTCCTCCACTGGTAAGATTTGATAATAAAAGAAGGCAGCATACAGTAACGATCAGTCACTTTATTTCTTGCAGCGTATAATGTTTTCACGTGAGAGTATATAAACTAAATCCACGCCTTTAAAATCAAATGTTATATCTGGGCATTATCTGATACCGGACAATGGACTGGGAGTCATATTGTGTTTCCATTCAGAGTATTTCCATTCTCTGAGCTTTCACTCAGTTCAGTCTGGGTGACACTGAGCGGGCCGGTGACACTATAACAATCATGCTTTGTCCCTGAAAGGAGAGACAAAAGGTGCTGCTCGCTCATCAACCATGGCGTCAGCTCCTTGCACAGAGCTGAAACTATAAAAGTAGAATATTGACCACTGACGTTATTCTCTCTCTGCAGGGAAATCATTTAAAGGCACAGAGTGACATCAGCTTGAAGAGAGCTGTGAGAAAGAGAAACTACAGCGTCAGTAAAAACAATCTAAATCTACTGCAATACAATTCACCGCCTGCATTATTTAGAAAATATTGAACCTTGTTGTGGGTGACTGTTCATGTCACAGCCAGCGACTGCAGCTGAGGATCCACATTGAAAATCAATAGCAGGCCCCATTTTCCTGCATGTGCTAATGCGTGCAATCCTCTGGTTGTTACATCATCAAACACACTCGTGAGGAAAATGTCATCGATATGTTTAGGCCATGAGTAAACAAAGTATGGAACAAACACAGGGACTTCACTCACAGAAATAAAGCATTACCGAGCATGCACAATATTTGAAGTTCTTCAGTTGAAGTTGTAAATGATAACTGAAGTAATCATTGATGGAGAGGGGATGAGAAGTTGTGTGTAGCTTTGTGGTACTGATGTTGGTGACTTAGAGGATGCAAAAGCTCCAAACACTTGAGCATCTGATCAAACAGCTGCTCCCTCTGGTGTGGACGCCTGTCTACTGCAAACAGCTGAGTGAGCAGGTTTAGTTGACAATATGGAGGAAGTTAGCAAATTAAGGATACAGCTTCATAGGCCCACCACTAGAGGAGAGGCAGAGCAGCAAGCACATGATACATTTTAGGGATTTCTTTGTCACATCAGTTCATCTGAATACAATAAAGTCCATCCCTAAGACCATTCTTTTTTTGTAACATCACACTGCTATATCATGCAGATTTTAAAAGGGAAAAAGAAAATGAAAAACAAGAGGATGCAATAAATCTGACCAATCCCATCCTTATTAATGATAACATTTGAATCCTTTTTTTCGTCATTTGCAAAAAGATTTTTAGCCGTATACATTCATACACTAATGCAACCAAAATAAGTTGTACTACAACAGTAAACTAGAGGATTAGAAAAGAGAGCACACATTACAGACAGTAAACAGGGGTCTATTTTATTTTGAACGAGTCTTTTAATTAATGCATTTCAAGTACTCCAAAAATTACATCTCTTTGCACAATACAATTTGAAATTTTTTTTTTTAGTAAAAATGTTCAAAGTGAACAAAAATTTCCGATACTGTATAAAACACAGTGAACATTAAAATCAGACAGTAGTATTACTTTTTAATCTTGTGTTCTTTCGGCCTACATCACCTACAACATTTCAACTCAATTTGGACATTTTTCAGTGCACGTTTATCTAAAAACTTTACCAAGACTACGAAATTAAAAAGAAAGTAAATTTACAGGCATTATTCTTCTGCTCTTCTACCCAAACCATGCCACAGGAGAACAAAGACAAAAATGAGAATGTGACATTTACTCCATCACCCTGAATTGTTTTTACCATTGATGATGGTGGAGAAAAAGTATCATAAGCAAACCCCAGTTCAACTAGCACATATAAGAACATAAATAACTTAGAGGAGAGGAAGGTTTGTCACATATGAACATCTTTGAACAACTTACTCTGGAATTAGAATACAAAAAATTAAACGGATGTATCAAAATGTAATTTTTCATCTTCAAATGAAATGCAAATTTTTCTCGAAGTACTGTACAAGTTTACATGTAAATTCTCTAGGCTTAACAGGCGTGATCCAGCCTAGAAGATGGAATTTAAAAAGAGCTCCATTTTGTACAGAAATGAGTTATAGCGACTGCCGACCTGCCAAATTCATCTGCCATGTGAAATAAACAATTAACTGTGAGACACATTGTTTCTAATATCCCCTCCAGAGCACATGTGTGATTATTACAACCATCAGGACAATGCTGTGAGATATTAGTTGTGAATAGTATTGCATGCGTTCAAAAAATAATGCCAGAATAAAATAAAGTCAGAGCACAAAATGTTCTTTGCTTAATATATAATTAAAAATTCTCAAGCTTTCTTTTTTTCTGTGTCAATCTTTACCACCCACTTCACCCCAAACATATTGGTGGCTCAAATGTTTGCAGGGGAAATATATCATGAGATTTTGCGAAATGTATTATGACCGGATTATCGAACTCTTTTTTTCCCAAAGTGCCCCTCATGCTGTACTGCAGCGAGGGGAGGAAGAAAACACCCGAGGTCAAACAATCCAACTTAAAACAGTCACAGCTCCTTTATTTCTTCCATTAAAAGTGACTTCGGAAACTTAACAGGTGTGTACTGTATTCTTTTATAAAACCTCTGCATAAAAAGAATCAGCTGCACACATATCTTATGGCACTCTGATGTTTACTCAAAATGGAGCTAAACTCATGAGATCTTAGGGGGATTCAGTCCGTGATGAAATCTAACTGGGAGAGAACTGCAGGTGAGTTTATAAAAAATAAATTAAAAAAAATAAAACAGAAGCTTGTCTCTTGTGAAACTAGTGAACACACTGAGGAAACGTGTGAGTAGTGTAACAATTCTGCTGCTTTGAGCTGCTCCTTCTGCTTGTTTTAAGACTAACATTAATAGCTGTCAAAGTAAATAGTGTTGTGTGACATACAAATATTACAGACCTTTGTCAATTAATAGTCACATTTAATAAATGTGTCCGCATGCCCACATTGAAAAGTTCTTAGATTGGCTATCTGAAGAATAATAGAATGATTTAATCTTACATTTTTTTTGTACATCCACACCGGAGTCATTTTTAAATTTATTTCCACACTCATGTAAACTATTTCTGTAACATGACACACTCTCACTTCTAAACTAAGCCACAGCAGCCTTCGCGTCTCGTTCTCGTCTTCATATCTGAACAGGTAGAGTCATCCTCAGCTTCAGTTAGTGGTTTTTCATTCTTCATTATCAAAAACAAACTCGGTAAAGACAATAAAAGGTGTATCAAACTAGGGGATCTTCCCTTTCTGTTCCCGTGACCTCATCTAGCTTGTTACACAACATAAGCAAAACATAATGTTAGCAAGACAATAAAAAAAATAAAAAAAAGAGACCTTGAACGGAGAAGGCCTGAAAAGTGGGATATGGTGACCTTTGTTGTTCAAATTCGAAATCTAGCAATCTAACGAAAGTGAAAGAGATCCACCTGATTGGACGACTGCTTAGAGAACTTGATGGCGCCAAATCCTCAACTGCAACGTCCAAGGAACTCATCACAACCATCACTCCTTCAATTATGAGTTAAGAGTCCTGAGAGCACTAACCGAAAAAATTAAAAGAAAAGAGTGAAGAATTACACATTTACAGTAGAAGAAATAGTTTGTTTTCACTTATGATACACTAAATATGTACAGTCACATGCAGAAGACGGTCTGCACGAGAGACCGGAGCCTGTGTCTTTTGCCGTTTTGACATGTGTAAATCACAAAAAGTGCCGCAAATCCCCACTGAGTGTCTCTCATTCCTGGCTAGAATGGCGAAAGAAAATCACGGAACAATTCACCAGCAGCCACGGCGTGTCACTCAAGAAGACGTTGCAATAGAACAAAAAAAAAAAAAAAGAACACACATCACAGAATGTACTAAAGCTACACATGATCCTTAACTCCTTGGCACTCCTTCAAAAAAGAAAAAGAAAAACATGGTGAAAAAAGATGCTAGATCGCACTGCATTGGAAATGGCTGATGGTTGAGTCCGCTCCACGAAGAGCCAATCGAGTTGCTAGATAGTGTTTTTCTCTTTTTCCACGCATCTGTTTTGTCTGTAAATGGAGGATATGGTGATGACTAACAACCATGTCAGGCTTTTCTTTGGATGGAGTGACGCTTTTGTTTCCCACTGTAGGCACAAGGAGGAGCCAAGGCATTGGGGGGAGGGGGTGGGGGTGGGGGCGGCGGGGTCTCAGCGTCTCATCTGGCCCATCTGATAGTTCTCTCTGGGCTGACGGTGGTGCCGCTGGGGCTGCGCCTGCCTCTGAGGCTGCCTTGCGGGCTGCCGCTGGCCGCCATGTCCGTGCTGGTGGGCGTGCGGGTGCTGAGACTGGTTCTGCACCTGGGAGTTAGCATGCTGCTGCTGCTGCGCTCGCCGCCTCTTCAAGGTGCCTGTCAAGATAAAAAGGCAGTTATTTGAGCTGGTTAGAAGACAGATTGTGGGTTTACTCCGAACAAAATTGCACCTGCTGACACTCTGCTTCTGACTCCTAACACTGCAATAACAACTATATTGCAAGTTCATTGCATGTCACACAGTGAGAGATGGGTCTAATAAAGTTGTGGTTGCAGTCTGTGTCAGACTGTATGATATGAAGTTGGAGGCACATCGGAGCATGGTGAATCGTAGTGTTTCTACCACACACGTCATCAACTTGCGTCATTCTTATGCACGGCCCTCAACTCTCACCATGGTGCTGCCCCCTTTGGATTGAAAAACCTCAAAGGAGGAGGAGGAGGAGAGTGTGGCCCAATTCATGGAAAAAATGCATTTGTGGATAGCAGCAGTGGTATTTTGGTCCTAATTATCTGACTGAATTTGAATCTGAATTTTGAAGTAGTTTTTTTTTGTCTCACAGTGTGACCCAAGATCAAGTTTTTGTTTGATAACCAAATATATCAACAAGTTTCTCTCACACTTGTCATCTTTCCTCCGAGGCAGCCCAAACACAGTGTGTGGTTTTCACAAATTAACCAGTGTGGCAACAAAAGAAGACGGCAATAATCTCCCCAACTCCGGAAACTCAACGTCTGTTCATTTGAAAGTATTCATACCAATAAGAAAATAACCAGTAAGAGAAAATGGACCAACTATTGTAAAACATGATACTGTTTATTGGTAGAAAACCTGGTAAACTCAACTTTAATTTTGCCTAATGTTTTTATTTATTGAGACATGTTAACATCTTAAAACAGACAACTTCAGTTTTTGCATGTAGCTTAACAGATGCTTTCAAGTGGTAAACCATGTAAATCCATGTACAAAATATTTATAAATAAATATGTGAAAGTTACATTTTGTCAACTTTCTTTGTAAATCTCTGGACTCACCTGGAAGTGGTTTTGGAGGAGGAAGTTTGGGGTTACTGCTCGGTGTATGCACACTACAGATCTTAATGAAGCCAGCCATGAGCATGATGAGGGCGATCCCCATCAATAGCACCGCCCACCAATGGGCCTAGAGAAGAGAATGAAGCACAAATCCAACACGGTCAAAACAAAAACACCTCATAATGATAACAACTGATCCTCCAATCAGAAACAAGAAGTTGATACATACCACAATCCACTCTGCAATGTTTTCATAGAGCTCTGGGTTGAAGATGGCCTTCTTCAGCCTGGCCAGAGGTCCGTCCGCATCCACCAGACGGCACTTCATGAACACGTCACAGTAGCCCTTGAAGTCGTTGCACGGCGAGCCGGCTGGCAGCGTGGTCACCTTCTTATTGAAGAAACGAGCCAGACGCTCTGATCCTGTGCTGCTGCATGTGTTGGGATTCACTGTGGGGATAGATCACAGACAGTCGACACAATTCAAGTTATAAAAAGACGAAATCTCAGGCATATTTTATTTCAAGGCATTAAAAAAAAAAAAAAAAAAAAAAAAAATTAGATAAATGACTCACTCTTCTCCATGCAGCACACATGGCAAAGCTCAGTCTCGTCCTTGCCATCTAGGCTGGCACAGGTGCAGGCCTCCAGCCCATACTTCTCACAGATGGAGCCGGAGCAGCCCTGAAGGGGAGGAGCACGGGGACAGGCGAGATCAGACTCTGACTGGTATGAATATTAAGTTGCTATAACAACCAGTTCTTCCAGGTGTGAAGTCTTACCCCGTTGAGGCAGACTTGAGTCTCTCCGTGACAGGCGGTGAAGTTGGCCTTTGGCTCGGATGTCGGGCACTGGGCGCCGATTCCGTTGCACATGCCCTGGTGAGCGCACTCCGACTCCTCTCTGCACTTCTCGTTACGACCCTTGTAAGAGCACTCGCGAGTGCAACAAGGACCCTGGCTGGGACTGGTGGGAGAGAGAAGGGTTTGGTCAAGAACTATCGCAAATGAGCTGCAGGATCTTCCTTATGAAACCTCAAAAATGCTCAGGCAAACAAAAACCCATAAATAACATCCACGTCTACCTGCAGACTTTGTTGAGCTTTAATTTGCACTTCTTGTTGTCAGGCTGGTTGGCGTCATAGCAGCACTGGTCCCTGCACTGATCACTGTAGCCGCAGTCACACTCCTCTCCTGGCTCCACCAGGCCGTTACCACAGATGGGCTGACCAGACTCTGTTTGGGGAAGTAAAAATAAACATTGAGTCTGGTCCCCTAAAACTGCAACAAGTTTTATATTTTTTCACCTCTTATTCCGAAGGCTAAAAGTGTGTGAGAAATCAGAGGTTTACTATGAAAACTGTCTCATTATAAAACAAATATTGTTCTGAAGAAAATGTAGTTCTGCGATAAACATGGAAACAAAATCACAGTCTTCACCCTCGAGAAAGCCCAAAGCAACATTAAATTCAAACAGACACTCATCGTCAGTTTGTTTGAGAAAAGGCTAAAAACATGATACAGTACGGTTGAACCAAGATCATTTTTAAAGCTTACACCAAAATCGTCATATCAGCCAAGATAGACACACGAGACTTCAAACAGCATGTGCAAAATAGATTAAGCTTTTAAATAAGTGTGACACTTGCAAAAAAAAAGGAGAAAAAAAAAGATCACAAAGAAAAATCCCAAAATATGCCAAACTGTCAGTAAAAATAACACTGAACGAATGCCAAGATTGCTTTTCAAAGCGGATACCAGCCAATAGTTGGTACCGCTCTAGCAGCCAGAATTGAATCACTAATTGGGGCACCGGGGTTAAAAATCTCCCACAGTCATCAGTGTGGGGAAAGAAGAATCAGAATAATATTCTGGTTTGAATTTAGAAAACCTCAAGTTTGACAGTTAAGATGAAAACAGCGAAACTCACCGACAAAACAGTTGCCTCTCTTCTTCTCCAGCACCTGGCTGATGTTGCGCATGCTACAGACGGAGAACTTATTATTGTTGAGCTTGTCGCCTGATGTAGCTCTTGCATACATGATATAATTGCCCTTCTCCTTCTTGTCTTGGCTCTTGGATTCTCCTGGGGTGCACTCAGATCCAGAGTCATGCTGAGAATGAGAAAGAAAAAAGAAAAAAAAATCACAGGTTTAAAAAGCAGAGATAACAAAGTGTGCGAGCCTTATTCATTCTCAACATGCATTCATGTGGCACGACTAAGAAACTCACCGGGGAGCCAAAGTTGTGTCCTACTTCATGTGCAAAAGTGATATGGGAGACTTTTGGAGGTACGTGGGAGGCATAGTTCTGTACAGTGATTATGCCAGTGTTGAGAGATTTCTTCTTTCCGTCTGAGTACAGCTTGCTTTTTTCACAGATGCCTCCAGAGCTCCCTGCAAAATAAAAGCCCAAGTTGGAAATCTCTTTCAAACCACAGCTACAAAACATGAAGAATCGTTATTATTAAGGGAGAACATGATTTATGCTGTGACAATTTTTTTTTAATTAATGTCCAGATGACATAATGTCTTACTTCAAAACACAATGAGCGTGATTTATCAACATGTTTACAGAAGAACTTAAAATTAAATGATGCGTCATCGCAAGCAAGAGACACATAACATCCCACAGTGAATCGATGATTTCAACAGTGCAATATCTTCCGTTAAAACATCAAATGCAGTAATAGTAATAGAGTGAAAGCAATATATGGCTAGGGCCATAATGAAATCCTTTGGGAATAATCACATCTGCATATTGTCTGAGTTTATATTTGAAGCTGCATTTGGTTCTCACAACAGTCTGACTCAACCAGCATTTGTATTCCCAAATACCACGGACACTTTTCCTGCTAGAATAACCTTAAACTCACCAAGACTGGGTGTCCCTTATGATAATGTGCCTACTCCCAAACACAACGAGTATTCTATCTGTATAATGCTTTTAAATAACAAGGACACATTATTTAGTTTCTGATCACCAATGTCTTTCAGTACCTGAGGGGGCTCCCACCCAGGCCAAACCCAACACGCCGTCATCAAAGTCTCTGTCGGTGAAAACATAAGCCAAGCAGTAGTCGTCATGGTTCTGCTCCGAGTTCAGCTCGAGGAACTTCTCCACACCGATGTTGGCGAAGCGGAACGGGTTGGACCTGTCCCTCTCAGCAGTGGTGGTGTTTATCTACACGAGAGGATGACGACGAGGAGTTCAGAGGGAAGAAATCGAAAATCCACACAGGCCTCAAAATCAGGACAAGACTTACCCTGATCCTCTTCACCATGAAGCTGATGTTGCGAATACCCATGAAGTCCGTCCCCTGATAGATCGCATCGATGGCCTTGACATGGCTGGAGATCTGACAGAGTCATAACAAAAGAGCTTCAACTAAAAGTGTGCTTTACTGTACTCTACTGCGGTTTGTCCACCTCAGCCTGCTTGCGTCACACTGTGGTTTCTCACAGCCGTCCTCTCTACAGTACGAGTGGACACCAGTGCGCGTGAATGCAATTATTTCAAAACTATTAGCCTTTAAAAGGTGTTATATATTATTCTTTTAGTTAAAAATGGGCCTCTCTACCAATATTAGGAAAAGGAACTACATTCTGACAATGTAAATCTATTCTAAACAGCACCAAAGTAGCTTGTGTCAAATGAGTGGGGCTGTGTATTACCTGAGCAATGACAGCCTCCCTGGTCTTGTAGTATTTGTAGAAGAGGTGGTCAGTCTGAATGAAAAGCTGACAGGTGTTTTTCTCAACCTGGGCCATCCTCTTCTTCCTCAGCAGCACGGGGTCGTTAAAGCCCGCCTCAGTGTGGAGCTCCTGGTGTGGGGAGATGAGAGTAGGAAATAGACAGTTAAATAAAATATATATGTATATACAACAGTTTCAACCAAACAGAGGCTAAATAAATAATGTCTGGTATTTCTAGGCTGTGTTTTTTCCAGCTGCAGTACGTTTATGAATGGCAACTCTGTTGCTATGGAAGATGTACTATCTATGTTGCAAACGACAATACGGAGGGGAAAAAAAGAAGTAATAGTAAAAAATAAGGGCAAACCAACTGTCTGATAAAAAGAATGCTTTGGTTTGGGGAACATATATGCGAAAGAAACATTAATATATGTTTATATAACAGCTCATTATATTTGTATCACTGGTTCACATGGTACAAATTGAGCATGGACATTTGGCATTTCTGGCATCCGTCTTTATTTGGAATAGAAAAAAACTTGAGAAAGCAATTAAAATATTTTTTATTGTGCAGTAGGCTGAATATTTGTTCATATAGTTGTTGCGAGAAATCTTTTGGGATTCTGGAAATATATTCAGAACAGCAGTACATTTTATTAAACTGCTCTCAGGGTGACAGTGAGAGAGTTTACCTAGCTTTCCTCATGTCACTGATGACAAAGAGATCAGTAACAATTCCTCTCAAATTAAAAAAGAAATACAATGTGAAACTTCTGACTTGTCTGAATAAACCACATGCTATATAACATGTATACATTTATAGTATGTAAATGTATAGTTTATCAAAAAATTACAATACGTCTAACCTCAGATTCACTTTCTCTTTGTGGAACACTACAGACTGTACACAATATGGACGAAGTTGTGAAGCTCAAAGTGGGTGGTTTCTGCAGTTGCCATTTATAACTCCCGGCTAATCCAAAGACGGGTCAAAGAGGTTGATTGTCAGTGGAGCTGGAGGGCCGGTGTGTCACCCGGGTGACATGCCGGAGGAAAGAGCTAGCGACCTCTGAGAGTACCCAATGTCACTCAAAGCTACCACGCCCTCAGCTAGGCCTGCCTTTATGCCTTTATATTATATAAAGTAAGTAATATAACATTTTACCCCAGTACAGTTGTCCTGAATGGGGAAAAAGCCTATAGTGACCAGACTGTCCACATGCTTATTTCTGCTGTATAGTTGGGTGTTTCATCATGGGGGTCTGTAGAGATTGATTCGCCTTGGAGCACTGCCTCAAGAGGCCATTTGAAGAATTGCAGCTTTTGTCACTTCAACATTGGCTTCATTTCTCAGCAGGAGGTTGTCACTTGGTGAACACACACCCACAGCAGCATGGATGAATGTACTTGTGATAATGATATACTTGTATTGAATCTTAATTTATATATGAAAGCATTTCTTGAGGAATAAATATAAGGCTAAGTGTAAACCCGCTGACTATGCAGGGACACAATACAGAGAAACCAGTGCAGTCACAGTGAACTAATGTTTGACTAGTGAACAACACAGTATCTTAGTTTATTTGTGTAATATTGTGTGTTGAGGAGCAACAATGTCACTTTTTCATCGTTTTAAACATTGGAAATGTTTTTATGGGATATTTTTTTTGCATATATCTGGCTCTGAGTTTTAAAATTCAAAATGCAAAACAGACATTCCTTCATACATCCCTGATTTACGAAGGGATGTATACTATTGCGATGAGCTACTAATTAATCATGTAGACGTCCATTAATTGAGCTGACACAGGCTATTCTAACCAGTAAATATAACCTCAAAGGGCACACAGAGACTTAAACTAGACTACCCCTCACTAAGAAAGAAAAGTGTACATTTTCCCCAAAAAGCAAACCATCCCTTTCAATAGATACTGTAAGTGTTTACTGTGGTGAAGTTCACCTTGGGTGGCTCTGCTACGGCTGAGCCTTGGTACTTCTTCATCCTCTCAAACACTGAGCTATCAGCGCAGCCTCCCTCTGGGCCGTACTTGTGCGGGTAGTCTGAGTGAGAGAGGCAGACACAACACAGTCAGGATTATGGGAGACAATGTTAGCTACTTAACCCCCTGAGTCTCTCTATTTCTGGCGCTATTCATGATCAGCTAATTGATGTACTTACACGCCACTTGAGCCTAGCTTTGCTATGTGAGCTGTTACTTTCTTGTCGCTCTCATTAGCGATTCCTCTCACATTTCTGTTTAATTTGCCCCTCAGCCACATTCTATATGTACACAGATCCATTGAAATTAGGGGGTGCTAGTGTAGTGAAGTATGCTTGGTGCTCACTACCAGTATCAACATTGTGAAGACTGCTAAAATGAGCCAGTAGCCCGGGAGAAAGATCCTGTTTCTCATCCCTCAAAACACCCCGGGTATCTCTGCTCCCTGGGGGTTGATCACACCAGTCTGCTTCCATCAGCTCAGCTGCTCTAACCTTGCACTTCCCTGATCACACATTTACAAATGCGTGCATCCAATTACACATACTCGATGATTACACCTTGTCAAAGTATTCGTGTAGATGAGCCGGGGACTCACGTATGTCGTCTTCGTGGTAGATGACTGAGTGGAAGGGCACATCTTTATCCTCCAGGTATCTCTCAGCAGGCTCCACGTAGTAGACTCCCTGGTAGCTCTGAATGAAGCCCTCAAACTTACCATCCACAATGGAGCCATGAGTCAGGGTACCTTTCTCACCTAAGAATCCAAATTTCAGAGGTATAGATGTCAGAGGATTCTCACAACATCAAGCAGTGATACATTAAAACTGGTATGTAAAAAAATGAGAAGGGAAGTCTTACCGTAGATTTCTCCGGTGTAGATATGAGAGGTATCAAATGGAACCTCGTCTCCTGAAACATCTACCTTCAAATCTTGGGCAAACAAGGTTGTATCTCTCTTCATTCGTAAATTAAAATGCCTGAAATCGAAGAAATGAATTTATAGGATATAGAGTAAACACACGACATATACATGTGATGAAAAAGGTTACAACAGTGTTATCTATATTGTGAGATGTTTGTTTCTGAAACCATCTGCTGATATTATTCATGTCACACAGAGTGAGCCTATGGGTTTGGGTGTGGATCAGAATTTGTCACCACTTTTGTAAGCAAGCACTATTCCCCCCGGTGTTTGAGAAAAAAGGAAAATGCAAACGAAAGGGAACAAAGGTGAAAGAAAGGGCAAAGTTTGGCAGAGAGAAAAACATCTAAGCTGTTTTTGGTTGCAGTTTTATCTTGTAAGAGAGGGAACAGAAAATTAGGACATCTTGAAACAATGCTGGTGTTTTTGTTTGTTAATCAAACATATGGCAGGGAAACAAAGATGCAACAGTAAATCTTGGGTTTGATGTTACACCTACACAGTTCTCTTGTTGTGTGTAAGCTACGGTTCCCTAGGTCAGACAGAGCAGCTCAAATTGACTGCAAGAAAACAGGGGTCTTTGTAATATTAAGATAAGAAAGTGATGGAGAAACTTGACTTGATTGCACATAAATCTGTTACACGTAGAAAACATTTTGTACGATGATTGTTTTCTAATATATGTTTAAATCCGTTCAATCACAATACCAGCAAGCAGAAGGTGGATGGGGTGCTGCAAATTAAATGTAAGAATTTGAGTTGTATCTCAAGCTTTGCCATGAATACAAAGAAGAGAAGCTGACACATTCCTACTTTTTAAAGACAAACAGATATCTCCCTTACTATTATTTGTTTGCACAGCTCTTATACTTCTCTTCCTTATTAGGAAGCGTCAGAGTTTGAGGACAGCAGGCAAGACGATAAACAGCCTTTGCCAAGCTCCCAGCCAGATGGTCTTGACTTTGTCATGGAGAGTGTGGACACTTTCTATCGAACAACAACACCTCTTCAAAATGCAGCATGAAGAACCATTACAAAGACTATATGTGTCCATCCATCCACCTTCTATAGCTACAAGGAGTTCCCTCCCAGATATCAAGTGTACAGAGACACCATGGAAACACCTGATCCATCACAGGGCTAACTAACATACACACCAACGCATTAAAGGTTTCTACCTCACCTCCATGTATTTAGATTAAGGTAGCGTATCAGGACAAACCCAAACCAGGGCTGCGTCTACAATCATTTTTATTATCGATGAATCAATTCATTATTTGGGCAAAGTTAATGTCTTCAAATCGCTTGTTTTGTCCGACCAAGAGTCCCAAGCCACAAAAATAATCAGTTTACTATGTTATTAGACAAAGAAAAGCAGGAAATCCTCACAACCGAAAAGCTGGAATCAGAGGAACGTTTGGCCTTTTTGCTTGTAAAATGGAATGAACTAATAAATTGCTGATCAAAAACACTTCAGGTGTAGGATTTCATAAAACAGGATTAAATGTGAACAATTGTTTATCACACTGCAAATCTCTATTTTAGCTGAACTCCACCTTTAAATATAAACAATGTAGCAATAAGTGATGACTTTTGCAAATAAATAAACAGACAGGTTAATAAAGATATAGATGAGGAGACATATAAATTGAAAGAAAAAAATCAGACAGAAAGAGATCCAAATAGAATTTCCCATTAAGTTAATATCTGTAAAATTGACACACCTTCCATGGGCGTGAAAATCTAAATGAAGGAACTTGTCTTCATGAGAAATCGCCCTCTTGGCTCGCTGATGGTTGCTGTGCACAAGCTCTGTGTCGTAGGACAGACCTTCATAGTGACGGATGTACTTGTTCAGGGGATTTCTATAGTGTCCTGTGTGAAAAGAACAGAGGAACTCATGTAATCAGCAAAAACAAGGAAAGTACATATTATGAAACTGGTTGAAAAGCATATCCTTATAGAACCAAAGCATATAACACAGCCATCCTTAGTGTAAAGATACAATCTTTTTATCATTTATTCTGGGTTGTATATGTTTGTACAATACGTAAATGGATAAAAATAAGGTGAAAATAGGTGTGCCTCAGCGCTCATTATATATATAATATTATAAAACTACCAAATGTAAAAATAAATAAAAAATAAGCTAAATAAAATCTGAAGTAACGAAGTAGAAATGAAAGACCAAAGTATGGTTTACATTTTGTACTACCTTGTCATTTGCAAGTGTTGATTGTAAACAGAAATGTTTTAAGTCAAATGGATGCCAGTTTTGCAGCTGTGCTTAACAACAGCCCCAAGGCGTCACATTATAATTATATCGCCACCAGAAGAGTGGGCGGTGGGCTCCAAGGAAAAAGATTCACACCCATTTCACCAACTGCTTCACGCACAAAAGCAGACTGACAAACTCCATTTCAAGAAAACATAGTAATTTTGTTAAGGCCTTTTAATTCCATAAGAAACTTGCTCTGTTTTCCCATGTTAGGCAGTAAACTGAGCTTACTGGCAAGTCTTTCAGATCAGATTATTTCCACTCAACATTTAAACCAAGAGAAAGTATTTTCAGTAAATACAATATATGTAATTAGTTCTGTCTGACAGGTAATTATGCCTGACTTGTGAGCCATGAATTACAGGGTTCAGGGTAACTATGTGAGAAACATCTGTAAGTAGACCAGGCTCCAGCTACTTCTCTGTTCATGTGTAGTATAAAATATTTAGGTGCCAACATTAAATTTTTCATTGGGGTGACTATGAGAAGTGAAGGCCACGACTATTCGGAAATATCTTAATTTCTCAAGGCCTACAGAAGTTAAGATAATAAGCATTAAGGAGGCATGTCTACCATCAAATAAACCATCTAAATTATATTTAAAAAACTATACACACCAACTTAAGGGTGATGCAATTATGTGGTGAAGCACATCACACAAATGTGTTGATGTTAATTTAACACAGGAGGTGGGCCTATTATGTGGAAACAAAGTTGTGACTGCTACTTTTGACAGTTTGACAAAGGGAATATATATATATATATATATATATATATATATATATATATAAAATATAGGGACCTTTCAGCTGTTTGGCATTTTTATAGAAGTACATTTGAGTCATAAGCAGCTCATTTCATTTGACTGGTAGATGTTTTTTAATATTATATGATGCCACAGCATCAACAGAGTGACAAATTATTTTCAAAATAAGACACAGTCCCGTTGTGTTCAATGGGAGAAGGAGACAACAGCAGTGACCAGTCCCAACACACAAGCAGACCCCTGAACACTGGCCTGCCATATAGCATTGTAAACCCTGGCACGTGCAGGTCACATAACGACGGTTGCTATGTGTGTTCTCTTTTTTTTTTTTTTTTTTTTTTGAAAGCGTTCGAAAACGTTAACGGCTAAAAGTGTGAGAGAGCGCAGAGCCAACGGTCCGTTAAACCCGGTCGGCATCTCCATCTTCTCACAACAATGGCTGTCGGCGCTATTCGCACGTTAACAACAAAAACCGAGCCAAACCAGAGAATAAAAACGGTGACAACACACTGAAATAACTCGTCGATATCGGTTCGTTTTAATGAACCGAGATAATCAGAGTGGGCTTTGACTCTTATGTGTCGTTTTTTGAGCCCGAAGTAAGACGGCAAAAAGGGCGCAGTCCTCTTCACAACAAGCAGGCCCTGCTGATCCTCCCGGTAGCTCGCAGGCTAGCAGCCGTTGAGCCCTCCTCTTAGCTTCATGGATTCAAACACAAACTTGTAACGTTTTCTCCAGGAAACGCCTCACTCACCTTGGGTGTGGTTCAGTAAATACACGACAAGGAAAACTTTAAGAAGAAGCATGTCTGACAAATCCATTGTTAGCACATTGATACCGTTTTCACTTTATTGTCCTACTTAGATAGGCGCAGACGCCCTGTGTGTTTATTGCACCTTCCTCTCATCGCCTCTCTCTCCCTCTCTCTCTCCAACGTCATGACGTCAGACGCACGGCAGCTTTGGCCCCCCCCCCCCACACAATGCATCCATGAATCCATGATCCAGGCCTGCATTCATCACAGCACGCCCTCGCACAGCATTAACTATGCCTTTGTGTAATGTAATGTGTGCAATGTATACATCATTTCCCCCAGATCATTACAAAACAGTAATATTATATAAATATATATATTTTAATATTACAGTGTCTTACATTATACTTACCAAGACAGTTCAGTGAAAGTTAATACCATTATATTTTCATTTATTTACACTTAAATTACAGTTGGCAACTAGTTTGATAATCAATTCATTCTTTTCTCTTTAAAACAAAAATGCAAAAAACAGTCCCAAGTTCAAGCTTCTTATCTGTGAGGATGTGCTGCCTGTCTTTGTCTTATGTGATGGCTGTTGTAGTAAGATGAATAATTTGGGTTTTGGACTGTCATTTTGCACCAAACATGCAATGTGATGACGACAACTTTGGCTCTAAGAAATTGCAATTCTCACCATTTTCTGACATTTATAGACCAAACAATTAATCAATTAATGCTCAGGGAGAGAACAAACAGCGGTTGAATCTATAATAAAAATAATCATTGATTGCAGCCCTATTATTTCCATTCTCTGGTAGAGTAGTGGCATAGCAGCATATTTATAGCCATATTATCACAGTAATTACTTTCATAACAAACCTGCAGAGCTGTCATACCATTCGTTAGCGGCCAGCTAAATGTGAGTATTCGTTGCTTGGCAACCTGAGATCCTGAGAATATAGTGTTGCCAAAGAAAAGGAAACACCATCAGTTTGGTGTGGTTGTTGGATGTTTGTCCTGTCATGCATCAGCTCTGATTATCTGTAGGCAAGCTATTTCTGATCCTCATCTCAGGATGCACCTCTTCCTGGGGAAGGCAGTATATTTCCTGATGTTAATGCCACACATCACAAGGCACGTTTCCTGCCATGAGACTCCCTGTACTCAAGTAGGATTACATTTGTGATATATGGAAGACAAATTGAGTTTTTTTAGGTAAACATCAACATATGCTCCAAATGACATTTTTTTTTTGTTCCTGTCTGCCAGTGTTTTCATTTAGGACCACAAAGTCAGTTCTTCTGTGTCTTTTTATTCCAGACGAGCTCCTCTGGCTCCAGTTGCCGTCACGTGACACACCTCCACATCAGCCCCCAGCTTCTGCAGCTCATCCAGCCATATTTGTTGTTTCTGGGACAGCCGGTCAGTGGGCCCCTTCACCTCTACCAGCTACAACAACAAGACACCCGTTGTCATATTGCACAATGCAGAATACCCCATGTAACCAGACTTAAACGAATCAGGTATAACAGAGTTTATGAATCCATACACACAGGAAAATATGTAATTCAAAGAGCCAGAATATGATATGAACTCACCTTGTAGGTGTTGTTTGAAGTGTTCCACACCACTAGATCAGGCAAACCTCCACGGCAGTGTCTGTAGTCTTTGGACATTCTTGTTATTATCCCTCCTAAGAAGGCTCCACCCAGGCATGACACGAGAGACTGCAAATGTAGTATTTACGTGGTTTGTTAGTACCATGTTCACACCTACTGTTACACATGTAGACAAAAAGTCACAGTTCTATAAACTATGATGTGATGTAATGTTTATCACTGAGGTTGTAGTTAGTGGTGGTTTTGTAAATGGATTGAAATGTGTTTCTAATAATCATTCCCCTCTGGTGTTAAATGTGGTGAGCAAAATATTAGAAACACCTCTAACTATAATGAAGTCAAGTTCAACACTACTGTAAACTATGTGTACCATAGTAAAATGAACACCTCGCTGATAGTGTCAAACAAAACACAACATAATCATCTTTGTGAAGGTTGAATTTATTGCAGAGCTGTCGCATTGAATTGCATTAGATTTAACAGGTGGGTCTAATAAAGTGGCCCCTGAGTGTATATTTACAAGAGTGACAGTAAATACCTGTGCGTGTTGCAGGGATGAGAAACGCTCCCAGCTGACCAGTGAACACACTTTACCCTCCTGGGAGGTCCAAACATCTTCCAACATGTCATGCAGCGTCTCCACTGATGACTCACAGAGTAACTGCACACGAGAGTCAATCGCTTCTTTTCTGTTCTCATAGAAACAGTCAGTGTAGAGATCCAAAGGACATGTCTGTGAGAAGAAAGGAAGATGAGTTTGACTGGTATAAAGTGAATGCACAGATATCCTGCAAATATTATAGAGACCGAGCTTACTTTACCTGGTACAGATTTCGGAAAACATCTGGAATGCCCTCCATAAAAATGATGTCCCACAGCAGAAGAGCAAACAATGTTGAGAATGTTGAGCCCTCTCCATGGATCCCTATGACATTAACAATGACAATACAATGTTAAGGTGTTAAACGGATACTGAAATTTTATATTTTAAATATGTGAAGCAACACTGCTTACCTTGATCAAAGCCTTGTTGGCGGTAATGTGCTAAAGACAGCTCCTCCACAGAGCATATCACAGTGGCCTCAGCACCCTCGTCCCCTTCACCATTTGCTGGTAGAAGAAACTTTGATTTCCCCGTGCCGCCCTCATGAGGGAACAGCTGTCCCCGGATGGTCACCTGTAGACAAAAGTACTAACTTTATTTCATATATCTACTATTTTACATACACCAAACATTTACCACTTTTTCCTAGTAACCCAAATACTGACATATTGTGCTAAACTCACATGTGTGACATCTTGGACTTGGATGGTGGGCAGGTCTTTAAGTTGAAGGCGATACCTCTTCAAGCTGGCAGACTCTTTCATCCTAACAGCTCTCTGGTGAAGAGAAAGTTTGTGTCCAGTTCGCACCAGAGGGTCCAATAGCCCATCTCTGATAGCACAAACAGCCTAGGAGCAACGGGAAAAAAAAAACATTAAAAAAAGGAAAACATAATATAGCTAAGCGCACTGTCACACAAAGAGAAATAATGATGAAAAGGTCTTAAAGAGGTGAATGGAACCGCAGACACTGGTGCTCACTTGCTCAGGTTGTTTTAGGTGCTGGTGAAGGTTTAGTGCCAGTCTGTCCCACCAACGCCCTCGGCTGTCAGGACAGTAAACAAACTGCAACAGTAAAGACCGCAGCTCCTCTACCGCTTCCTGTAACACAAAAGTAGACACACTATATATTTAAGTATTGTTTACATCATTTCACCGCCATAACTAGTTGAATTCCTGTCGGAGTGTAAGCGGATAATGTCAGAAAACCTCGTAGTGACGTAGCCTCTGCAAGATATCCACCCCTCTGGATAAGATCCGAGTGTAGGCCCATCCTGTAGTGAAGCTGCGCAGGAACACAGGCAGCTCCTCCTGGTGACTTTCCAACACAATGGTAATGTCAACATCTAACAATATCCAGGGACTCTATATCTCTGTTTTAGACGGAAGCAAATAAATACTTATGTCACCTGAGGTCATGGTTTTTCTTCAGCTCCTGCCAGGCACCTTTGGCAGCAGTGTAGAGCTCCATGGCTTCTTCCCACTGACCTCCCTGCATAGCTGAGACCACCTCCTGCAGGGTTCGCATGGATGCTTCATACCTGTGATGGACGGAGTCATGAGTATTTATTCCTGGCTATGCTGCGTAGATATAACTACATCTAACACTGTTGGCAGAGCGGCACCTGATAAGATCGTCTCTGTCCCGGAACACCTTGGCTTTACGCTGCACTGTGTAGTCTGGGAAGGCAAGGCGTCCTGAGTTAACCAGCAGGATGGTGAAGAGCTGACTCTGCCCACCAGCCGCCATCTCTTCTTCATCCATGGTGTCCGTCAGAGAGAAGAGGAGAAGGATGCGAGAAAAGACAGCTCGAGGACCACGACACAGGCGCACACAGGAACTTGCAAGCTGCTTCGCCCTGTAAGGTCAGAGAGAACAGGGGTGAGATCGTTACCGTGATACGGGTGCAGCGAATGAGCACAATGTATCTGAACATCTCACCTTTTGAGGATGACAGCCCCAATGTTGGACTGAGCAGGGCTCAGAGAGAAAAAGGACTTTTGCCTGCTCAGACGCAGAAGTCCGTCCACTAGCTGCTGTTTCTGAGTCCCAGAGTTGCCCAGATGGAAAGTCTTAGCCAGAGCTTTGAGTTCAGGAGCAGGAAGGAGATCCAGAGCCTCCCCCAAATCCTGAAGGTCACTCTCTTTGGTAAACAAAAATAGCACAGGAGGGGATTAACAAGAGAAAACCAGAAAATGTACAGGTCTTTCAGCCAGATAAATTACATTCATTTTTATACATTTAATTTGTAAAGCTCTTTTCCAAACAATTTTACAAAAATGACTGGTACAATAGTAAAGTCAAAAGTGGCATGGCACATGTAGACCAATTGAAGTGGAAATACCAGTATATAAAAAAATGTTTTTAAATAAGTCACTGAGGTGGAAAGACAAACTTCAACAGAAAGACTGTTCTAGAGTTTGGGGCCCTTTTGAACCTGGTGTTGCTTAATAAATACCAATTGTTTTTTTTTTACCAATTTCATCAATTTGTTCATTGTATAAGCAGAGATGTTTTTTTGCAGAACAGCGCTTAGGACTGCCCCCTCTTGGGCAGTCAGTCAACTAATTGCTTGTTTTCGTCTTAGTCAGTTTAGTCATTCCTTGTGCTTTTTTTCATGCTTAATCACTCATTTCCCCCAAAACATATGAGCACATGTCTGGAAAACAAGATTTAAAGTTGTACTTTTGTGTAATTCTTTGTGGAGAAACTCAGTTTTGCAATTCCGTTGATTAAATTAACTCAATTTATAAGTCGTGATGGATGTTGGACGACAAGGTTTTCTGTGGTCGAGTACAGCCCTTCTCTCCCTACGATCTATACAGGATCAAGAGTTACAAATCAGGGGGATGAAGAAGTGTTAAGAAGTTGAGACAGATTTTAACGTTATTGTGTTTCATAACAAAAGCTGGAAAGATGTCACCAACACATTAACGGCATACAAATACAAATGCCAATAATTCAAGAGGTTTCTGCTAACTCTCCTAAAGATGCTTTGGATAAAAGCGTCTGCTAAATGACTGTAATGTAATGTAATGTAATGTAATGCTCTAAAATGTCAAGAAATATAGATTATTTACCTGCCTGTAGGAAACCACCTCGAACCAACTCCTGAGCAACAGGTCCCAGATCAGTGCATATCTCTTCATAGTCCAGTTTATTTACTTGGAGCCACTTCAGTTTCCTCTGGAAGAGTCTCACATACAGCTTCTGCCCCATGACTGTGAGAGTAAAAACACATGTTAGTGAAAAGACTTTACTTATATTCAATAACAACGACTGAGTGATATGTAAGCATACCTGAGAGTTTCTCGAATGCTTGCACGAGTGACATATCCTCCTGGTTGAACAGTGACCGGTCGTCCTCGTTCTCCAGGACAGCTCGTAGTACGGTCAGGAAGTTACGGATGTAGTAGGGAAGCCGTGGGGGCTCAGAGCTCTCCTGGTCACTGCTAGCGGTGTTCTCAGGAACAGACTCGGACAGTGAATCACAAATAATCGCTGCAGCACCTTCCTCGTATGTTTCCTCTGAACTCAAAGGGTCGTCACAGGTTCTGGTAGAAGGTACCTCAGTTATAAGCCGGTCTGTGTCAGTTGTCTCTGCTAAACTTTGACTACATAACACCTCATCTGGCTCCCCGCTGCTCTCCTCATATTTAGCTTTCTTTCTGAAATCAGACACCCTGCCAGTGGAAGTTGTTTCCTTCTTTCTCTTTATTAGTTTGGAGGAAGAAGAGCGCAGCTTTGGAGCAACCCGTTTCAGGACAGTCTCTGTTTTAGATGCTTTCTGTTCAAGTTTTCGTCCTTTATGTGAACGTGATAGATCTTCCAGTGCAGTTGGAGTATCGTCACTAGTTTCTGTAAGGTCAATGACCGTCACACAGTCTTTGTTGTCATCTAAACTCTGAAGATTTTCTTTCTGTGAGCTGCTGAGTGTCTCAGAAGAACATATCTCATTTTCAGGACACATTGGTGCATGTTTACTCTCCGTCTGTGTCCTCTCAGGCACCTTACGACATTTCCTAGATAACTTGGAGGAGAGACTTCCCAGGCCAATCGTCCTGACCACACTTTTACTTTTTATCTCCCGCGGTGCCTGCTGAGAGTTATTCTTTTTAAAATAAGGACTGGTCTTTGTCTCGTTGACCTCTTCTTCATTCTCTGGATCCAGCTCTGGGGACTTTGGGGGATTCCTCCTGGGTGACAGCTGGATGCTTGGCACAACACTATCGCTTGCTGAGGCGGCACTGCTGTCTCCTCTCTCAAAGTTCGGACATTGCAAATCAATGTGCTCATTGATCTTGAATCTTGGTACAAACTGGCCACACAGGGGGCAGGCCAGCTTAGGAGGAGGCTGGCTGCTGAAGAACGAGGTGATGGGAGATGATGAGGTGGAAGCAGTGGCAGAAGTCCCAGCTTTGACTTTGCCTTTCTTCTTATTCCTGGACAAAGACAAACCCCGTCTGAGTGTGTCTTTGTGGGCTCTCTCTGTCATGATGCAGGCGGTAGTGTGGACAGTGTCGATGGATAATGCTATGGCTCTTTTTAACTTAACTCAGAAAGAAACACTTCATTTTAAATTGTCACACAGTTGTGCATGTCGGGGCTTCACACATGCATTAGAAAAAACGCCCAAAACATTCATTTAAAAGACTGCCAATTAAAAAACACAGCAGCTAACATACCGGGAGCAGAGCTGCAGTGTTTGAGCAGAACCATCCCGCTCCTCAGGCTCAACCAGCGGAGCGCAGAGTGCCGTCCAGGCTGTACCAATCGATCCCAACTACATCGATATCTTCTCAACTACCTTAACGCAGGTAAAATACATTTAAAAAATATATTTCTTGATGTAGAATATAAATTTGTATATATATATATTTGTTTTCTAAATTAAAATCAATGGGAAATTACGGCAAAACATTTACAAATCACACATTATACTGTATTTTATTTTTATTTTTATTTCTATTTTTATTTTTATTTTTATTGTATAATATGTTGTATTTATTATCTGTTTCTATGTAGTTGAGCTGCTGTGTTTTAAACTATAATGATATGGGTAAATTATTAAGGCATGTGTTTGACAATATGTGCTTATTATGCCTCTATCTGTGTTATTTGTTAGGGCACAGAGGCAGGGAGCACATGATGGGGAGTGTATTTTCTACACAGGTTCCTGGGCTGCTGTGCGGCTTTTATTCAAAAATCACCATTCCGGAGAGCAATCTGATTTGATCAGCACACGGGCATTTTACAAGGAGGGCCGCCGACAGGACTGATGCTGGTAAGTGGCACATAGGATTGTCTGTGTATGGATGGAGAGGGGGGGAAAAAATGTAATAGTGATGCATGTAGGCCTATATTGGGTTTGCGATAACAGAGCTGAGGACAATGCTGGATGTGCTGCTCTGGTACAACATCAGCCACACAAAGCTGGATGTCAGCATGGTGCAGTCTCCATGCTTCAAATCAAGGTCGATGTGAATTGCAGCAGCAGGATCATATTTGCTTCCAGATGGTGAAAGCAGCCGAGTGTGTGAGTGTGTGTGTGTGTGTGTGTGTGTGTGTGTGTGTGTGTGTGTGTGTGTGTTTCTCTGAGTGTGTGTGCAGGGGAGTCAGCTCCATCACTGCGTGCCATATAGCCTACGCAGGAAAAAGCCATATATCCGATTATCTTATCGATATTTAAGCAGATGGGAATGCGGCGTCCACTTGTGTAGAAACCCGGAGCAACCACAACAACCACTCCTGCAGCTGCGGTAAAAGTTCAGCTTAATGGGTTTATGAAATACCAGCACAAAGACGTCATGGGCAGGGCGAAATGCGTGAAATCATAAATACTGAGCCTTGTTTTTAATGAGCACTTCAGCACCATGGAGAGGTCATGATTAGGTCCGCGTGTTGTCCTGTATTAGAGGTGGTTTTTGTTGCTACTCATAATACCATAATCTCATTTGCATTATCACCTGATCAACACTGTGAAGGGTTGGGATTTTTTTTTTTTTTTTTTTTTCAGTGTGATAAACCTGAATCATATCCAAATGATTGTGCACCAAACAGCGCAATCGCACAGCTTTTTTTTTTTTTTTTCCCAGTTCAGCCTAAAGCTTACATGATTCATGTTTAGATGAGGGTGTTGGCATATTAGACTGGGTGGAGATCAGACCACTCAGACCACTGTGTTCAGTGTAATAGCTCCAATAGATTCAGTACAAATCAAGTGATCACGCCTTTATTTCCAGACTGAGAACAGCAATATCACATTTTGTTTAATGGACCCAGGGAATTCATAATGGTGTTATTAAGGAATAGTCAGTCTAAGCCTGCGTATTGTTCCATAATAAATGAAAATGTTTTAGCTTTTTTTTGTTATTTTGAATTGATGAATTCTCCTTTATAATATAATTTTGGTTGGTGTCTTTCATAGAGCTGCAGCTATCTATTAGTTTCATTTATCAGTCAATCTGCCAATTCTTTGGTTCATTGATCATTTTCACATTTTTCCAGAGCCCAATGAAATAATGGCTTTAAATAGCTTTTTTTGTCCAACCAACAGTCCAAAACTCAAAGTGTGTGTCATAGAAACCTATGAATTTGAGCGGCTGGAACCAGTGGATTTTATTTTATTTTGTTGAAAATTGGTTATAAAAAGTATTGCAGATTAACAGTCAATCAATCAACTAATCGATTAATCTATAAGTATCAGCTGTATAGTTCTGTATGACTTTGATTAACAGTGTTGTATTGGGATTTTTTCTTTTTTGTTACTAAAAATATCATAAAAGAGAGAGAGAGCGAGGAGTGCAGGAATACGTTATCCACAAGAGAGGGTTTTGTTCTTATTGAATTGTGGCATTGTCTGTTCATTTGCGAATATATATGATGTAGTGTTGTGCCTTAGTCCAGGGCAAACATCCATTCAGAGATGCTGCTCGAATGTCAAAATAATGATCTACTATTCCACAAATGGGTTTCCTAAGAAGTCATAAGTCATGGATCATAAATCTGGCACTCACACTAACCACACTATATAAATGCCTCAGGGATCAGTTTGTAAGTGAGGATATATTTTTTTTATAGTTTTTATTTCACATCAGAAAAAGATCCCATGCTGCTGGCTTGACTCTCTTAAAATGGTTTTGCTGCATGTTTCCTGTTCTGCAGGACATCAAGACGCAATTAAAGCAGATGCAACAAAGCCAGATAACAAACAACGACAGCAGGCCTTGATGAAAGGAGTGAGATGGCGGCTGTGGGTTGTTAGATGTGTGGAAGTCATAAATGGATGTACATTATTAGGACTTAATAATAATACTAAATAAGTGATGACTGCTTGTAAGTGTTGTGTTTGTTTGAAGTGTGAATCAGAGACATTTACTCTTACATAATCTCATTCCAAATGTTTTGATTATATGTTATTGTAAATTATTATTATTATTATTATTATTATTATTAAACTGGTATAGTGTAAAGTGCTTGTGATATGCTCTGGGAATGTGTTGTTGGGTTTTGATGTAATAACTTGTATTAGTATTTCAAGGATTTTTCATTTCTACAAAATAAGGCAATGTGCTGTTGAAGGTATGAAGTGAAAATATTCAGAGAGCATAATGCATTTAAATAAAATCAAATTTTTGATTTTCTTTTAATGTTCGCAGGGTTGAGGTTAGCGGGCTTACAGGGCCAGTTATTGCTCATGGAAAAAGGAGAGGAACTACTACCAAAATATTGGCGCCCAGACCTCCGTGCCGCGGTCCAGGACTCAGTAAACAGAGCCAAGAAGAGCAGCAAGGTTTAGTGAGGGAGGCGCCTGATAAACCGCTGTGTACCTTGAAGGATGATAACAACGACCAGCTGACTCCCTCCTGCCCCTGAAAGCCACTATTACATGAGTTGTGACCCTAGTCCTGAGGACAATGGAGGACACCTGCTCTGAGTACGACAACGTGGGCTCTGATGTGGAGCAGGACTATGATGAGGTGCTGCATTTGAACAAGGAGGGCGTTGTGGACACGAGGTACTACAAACAGTACTCTTCTGAGGATGGTGGCTATATAAAGCATGCAGTAGGTGATCATATTAATGAGAACAGCAGTGCTGTTGACCAGTTCGCTGCCAGGCCTCATCCCGGCACAGAAATGTGTGAGGGATCACAATCACTAAGCACTAAGCCTCACAAAACAGGCCATCGCTTTAGGTCGCATTGTGCTCCCATTGCAGGGGATGAAGCAGAGAGGGAGGTGGGAAAGGGCCAGGAGAACAGGTTCTTCTTCAGTGATGGAGACGAAGAGATAGAAGAGGTGCTGGATGGGGCCAAATTTATAGAGGATTTAGAGGAGACAGAGGACAGTGTTCAAATGAAGACCAGCCTTTATCAGGACAACGAGAATAAAATAATTAGAAATGGAGGTGATGAAAGGGAAAGAGAAGATGACACTCGAGTCACAAGAAACCATAATATCCCAGGAGCCAGTAAGAAGTGTGAGTCCTCTCACATGGGGGCAAAAGAGAAGGAGAGGCAGGGTAAAGGACGAGGGAGGAAGGGAACAGGAGAGGACACGGAGCATATTGCTTCTGGGATCAAAGGATGCACGACAAACAGCACTGAACAGCGTCCAAAGACTCTGTTAAAAGACAGCAAAAAAGCAGCTGTGCGGACCAAAGCCAGGTCTGGTTCCAGTAGGCCACACCCACCTCCACCACCTCGTCACTCCCATGCTCAGCTGCCCGCTGACACCCAGAAGGCCCCGCCTCGGAGAGAGACTCCCCCTGTTCCCAGACCCAGTCCCTCCTCTGCTGACAGCCGAGAGAGTGAACCCAGGGTTATCAAACCATCCCTGGCTCCTCATCACACACCGGAACAACAGAGGGAGCCTCTTGAGGAGAGGCAGAGACGGCCAGAGAAACCCCAGCAGGTAATCAATGCAAATAGGGCAGAGCTTTGTCCGATCTCATCCCCTCTGTCTTGTGTTTGTTTCTGCACAATCTACCGTCTCTGTGTCCCAGAGCGAATTAAGTACGATTTTTAATTACATGCTTTGCCACAAATAGTCTTTTTTTCCCCCATTGGGTTATCATCTACACAGGACAATAAGAAACATTTAAAACAAGGCTTGCTGAAGTTAAAGCACATGTTTGTATACAACAGGGTGAGAAACCAATCACGGCTGTGACACCTGAGGTCGTGCCAGAGCAGCCGAGGAGGCCTCCGTGTCCAGAGTTTGTCCCTGCAGAGGACAGCAACACACCCAAGGTAAAGACTTATGACTTATTAAGATGTGATCCAAACACTTTTCATTTATGACCATGTAGTTTTTGATAACTACTCTGTCTTTTGCCATCTTTATAATCTCATTTTTTTTATTATTCCCTCTAACGTTTGGAGAATGCCCTAACAAATATTTACTATGATTATTGATATTGCTGATATGTCTTTTTTCCTTTTATTATTGCCATAACAAAATTGTCCAATTGAGTCTAAGCTATTGACATGATAACTTGTTTTAAAGAACACACAGGAAGCTGCTTCTTTCCCCAGCTTTGAGGACGGTAATTATCTCATAACATTCTGACTTTTCATGAATCTTTGCAGCACATTACAATGTTTTCCACTGAGAGCCCTTTTGTTTTACTGCATAGTCCCAGGTCCCTGTGAGCCGGAGGATCTTATTGATGGGATCATCTTTGCTGCTAACTACCTTGGCTGCACTCAGGTGTTGTCTGATAAAAACCCGTCCAAGTCTGTCCGCATGTCCCAGGCCCATGAAGCTGTCAGCCGTATCAAGGTAATCTACGTCCTCAGGGAGACAGTCGTTATCATCCATTGATTCAGTTTATACATATTAAAGTGAAACAGTCCTGTATACAAAGTGCTACAATTGCTTGTAATGGAGAGGGCCTTCATTACACTGCCAAATAAGCTGCTTTCTTTCTGTGTCTGTGTCTCAAGAATGTAGCAACACATTTAGCAAAAAAAAGAAGAATTGATTCAAAGTTGATGCTGATTTGGGATTTTTGCCATCAGACAAGATGTCTTCAGAGAGACTTTATTCCCCAGAGTGTGTGTTTGCAGGTGTGATAATTACAAATGATGTCTCTGCATATAACAACAAGGTTCTTTAGCACTGGAAGATGCCTGGGCTCCCAAAGTGGCTTTTACTTTGGATTTGAATGCAATTTTAAGTGTATACAAAGGTAAACCTGTTTTGCCAGCTGATTCATTTGTGTAGGCCATGCAGCAGAGTCACTTCTCTACCACACGGTGGAGCTGTTGCATTGCTTTTTTGCTCACCTGCACACGCTGGTGTTTTATATAAATACTGAAAGTTTGCATTCTGAGACAAACATTCGAAAATTCAAAAATATTAAATGTCTGATCAAAATAATATGTCATTTTTTTCCAAAGAGCCAGGATGAAGACTCTCAAATGATGACAGAGGTGGATCTGTTTATCTCTACTAAAGCTGTCAAAGTGCTGAATGCTGACACACAGGTTAGTAACTCTTTGTGCGTTGATTCAGCTGCCCTTCTGTGTCAAATCTATTTTCAGAGATAATGATTGTCATTGTCTTTTGCTCCGTAGGAGACAATGATGGACAGTGCCTTGAGGACCATCTCCTACATCGCCGACATTGGCAGTATTGTGGTTCTGATGGCACGGAGGCGCATGTCTCAGGCCTCATCAGAGGATTTCTCAGAATCTCCCGACTCCCCCGGCGAAGGGAAGAGTCAGTACAGGATGATCTGCTATGTCTTTGAGTCAGAGGATGTGAGTGTTTGCTGCTAAACTGCTCATACATATTTAGTTTGGTGTTATTACTTTTGTTTTATTTTAGATATTTGTTATTTGGTCACTAAAACATTGCGATGTGTCTCACCTCCCTGTGTTTTTGTCGACTGTTCTTGCCTCTCTGCTGAGTAGTTTTCCCCAAACTCTCCCCTTCCCACAGGCACAGCTCATTGCACAGTCCATCGGGCAGGCTTTTAGCGTGGCCTACAGAGAGTTCCTGCGAGCCAACGGCATCAACCCGACCGACTTGAGCCAGAAGCAATACAGTGACATCATCAACTCCCAGGAAATGTACCACGATGACCTCGTCCATTTCTCAAACTCAGACAACTGTAAAGAGGTGTGACATTTTTTTATTTGGCCGCAGGTAAATTGTGGATGGTGACAGATGGATTTCCCTAAACATAAATATCTGTCCCAGAACCTCACAAATCTACTAAACCTTGACATTCGAAATGTATGTACGTTAAGAAAAGGCTTCCTCTTTGTTCCAGCTGAACGTGGAGAAGCAGAAAGGGGAGATCCTCGGTGTGGTGATCGTGGAGTCCGGTTGGGGCTCCATTCTGCCCACCGTCATCCTGGCCAGCATGCTGAACAGCGGCCCTGCAGCTCGCTCCGGAAAACTCAGTGTTGGAGACCAGATTATGTCCATCAATGACACCAGCCTGGTGGGGCTGCCACTTGCCACCTGTCAGGGCATCATCAAAGTACGCAGCATCAGGGACCTCTGGTTTACACATATTCAGTGTTGATTCAGTCTTTTAAAGATAAATCACAACATAAACAATGTCCTGGGGGTTAGAAAATGCTAATCAAACAGACTGTTGCAGATTATTCATAGCTGTGGATTTAATGCAGTGGTAATATTTTTCAAGAAGATGTAAATAGGTTTAAATCAAAACAAACTGCTGCTCCCATCTTTTTAATATTTATTCAGACACTAATGGAGGAATAAATTATATCAGGCTTTGGCTTCAGATAAAACTTATTATACTAAATTTAGTTTTGGTATTGGTCTTTTCATGGAATTTGTTTTCCTTTAAATTAACTTTAAGATGAATGTGTTTCATGTGTTTTTGCACCAGGGTCTGAAGAATCAGGTGATGGTGAAGCTGAGTATTGTGAGCTGCCCTCCTGTCACCACTGTCCTCATCAAGAGACCCGATCTCAAGTTCCAGCTTGGTTTCAGTGTGCAGAATGGCATTGTGAGTAACCCTCATTACACTAAATTTGAGGTTTAGGCTAACCACGCAAAGTATCTTTTTTTTCACATCCTCAGATCTGCAGTCTGATGCGAGGTGGCATAGCTGAACGCGGCGGTGTTCGTGTTGGACACAGAATCATTGAAATAAATGGTCAGAGTGTTGTGGCCATGGCACACGAGAAGATTGTTCAAACCCTGTCTGTCTCAGTGGGTGAGGTAAGAAGACATCATGCCACAAGACAGCAATTTTCACTGATTACTGCACCACACAAATCACTGTACCATGCAGGCATTTTAAAGACATACCTACAGATTAGATCAGTTTTCGGTTAGTTAAAGGTACAGCCTTTTGGTTACCTACATCATTGTACTCTTGCATGCATTTAATTCATGAATAAAATCAGTAAAAGAGCAAAAGTAAAGTAAGAGTCCAGCATTCGAGGGATGATTGTTTGAGAAGCCTTGCCTGGTCAGAAATTAAGCAATATGCACTTCCATTCATATTACACTGTCAACCTTAGTAAGGTAATTTATTACCTTATTTATTTATTACAAATTATAGTGCATTTCCTTATATACCCCCAAATGTAAACTGTGTTTCAACAGTTTGGCATAACATTTTTTTTTGTTTATTAAATTTCTTGCTTGGAGTTGGATGATCTTTCATGCCTAAACGGTGAATATGAGACTACCACCAGCTGCTGCTTAGCTTAGCATAAAGACTTAAAACAGGGGCAAACAGCTAGCTTGGTACAAAATCCACCTACTAGCACCTCTAAAGTTAATTTATAGTCCGGAGGACAAACCCTCATAAACCACAAAGTATAATATTTACACCTTGTTTCTTGTAGGGATTAATTAATCAATATATAACTCGTAATAAGTGAGCTTTAAAGTTGCATCTCCCACTCTATTATTTACACCTTTCGCCAGCTGTTATCACACAGTGTCATTGTTTTTGTGTGTGTTAACTCAATTTCTCCTGGTGTGGTTCTCCTTTAAAACCAAAGAAGCTTATTATTGTTCGCTAATGGATTCAAGGTCTCCTCTGACTCTCTGGTGGAACTGAAGAGAGTACATTAGGCCTTGATTCAAGTGATGTGATGAGGACAGGGCCTCTTAAATTGACAGTGTAATTGTTCCCCTCCTCTCATCTCTGCCAGATCAACATGAAGACAATGCCTGCTGTGATGTTCAGACTGCTGACGGGTCAGGAGACGCCTGTCTACATATAGAGACCCTGCATGGATCAGCCCACTGTAGTTGTGCATGTCTGGCTGTGTGGAGCCGATGGACAGACGATGGACAGGTGGCTCAGTGGGACGAGGGGAATTTATTTTTCTATCATTTTATTTTCTCGGCCTCTTGTTGCAATGCTGTAAAGAACATCCAGTTCTCATTTTCAGGTTTTATCTTGAATTACATTGTCATAATGGCCTTACAATGTGAATACTCTGTGGTACTGTGCGTGAGTTTCTGGTGTTGAAGAGAAGTAGCTTTAAGGTCATGATTATTTTCTTATGAAGAGATAAATTAGTGCATTTATTTTTTATTTAGTCATTTTTATAATGTGTATGGAGTTTAACAATGTACTACTACTGTAAATACTTTGGACTACTCAAGGACTTGGTTGGAAAGGCCATATTACTCCTACAGTATATGCATGTTATTATGAAGAATCACTGACCAGGGATTCATTCACAATCCCATATGATAATCTATTACAGTAAGTATTAAAATATGATAATAATATGCTGTACAAAGGCACTAAACTATGTGTATATGGTGATGCTGAAGGCCAAAGACACACCTACTTTTCACATGCAGTATGGGTGATCAGTACCTTTACCAGAGCGTACAGTACAAGAATGTATCAAAATGTACATTACTGAATGAATGTAAAGATATAACACACTAAGAATACAATCTCACAGATTAATGCTTGTTGTTGTTTTTATTTTATTATGGAGGTGCTGCAAAAAAAGTACTTACAGACAAGATGTAAAGTACATTTTCCTCTATTAGAAATTAATCAATTGTTCTAATCCAAGCAGTTTGGTTTTCATTCTTCCTCTCGTTTTTTCACATTTATTTGGATCTCAAAAACTGTTAAGGAAGGATGCTTCAAACAATGAAGCTGCTCAGGAACTATGCACAAATTAGACCATGTGTTGTTGCCGTGGCAACATGCATATCTCACAAGAAATCCTGAAGAGGCTATCACAATGTAATCAATATTAAACTATAAATTATTGTGTCTTTTTTCATTTCTAATGAAAAAAGAGTTGAACAACATTAGGCCTATAATCAGTAATGATTAGTGTATATACACAGTGTATGGATCCCATACAACTTCACATACAGTACTTAAAACCACTGCACCATGACAATGAACTTCACAAACACAACTATTTACAGTTAAATGATGTATAACACATAACAGGCTCGTAAAGATAATTCAAACAGGTGTGAAATTAGACACTCCTGTAACACATTCAGCAAAAATATCTTCAAGTATTAGCTGGATTCCCCTGAGGGAAACCAGGACGTCTTCATATGCGCTCCTAAAAACACAGAAAGAAAATCATGTCAGGCAACAAGCAGCAAATGTGGATATAACTTCCTTAAATACTAAATGGACATTATTGTGCAGGATTCATGGTCATAGTAACATAATAGCAGTGATTCATCTTGCTTCAATCTTCCATCCCCTATTAATACAGCATTGATCACAGAGCTGAATATGTATTTTGCAACAATGAATGCATATCAAAGACACATTTTTCAACAGATTCATACAAGGACAATGAATAAAGCATAGTTGCTCCTTGTGAATAATGACTAATCCATTGCTAGATGTGTCAAAAGAGAGAATTACCCTCTTAGTGTCACCACTTACCGCCGTGACTTTTGATGTCAGTGGTGAAACTGTCACTCCATCAAGAAAAACTGCATTAAGGTAGCCCTCCCCATAAGAAACATCCTCGTCTTCATAACTGTCAACGCCAACACTGAAAGCCTCTTTCATTTTCTCTGGTACAAGAAAGTTCAACATCACCACCAGAATCCCGATGATGACGCACAGCACACCTGGAAATCATTTCAGTTAGTAGAAATCACGCTCTATGTGCCAGTTGACATTACAAAACATATGAAATTAATGTGCAGCTTCTCAATCTCTACCTGTAGCCAGAGCCAGCCAGAATGAATGGCTGTACTGGATCTCAAAGGAGTCAGTACCGATGGAGAAAACACACTGCGGTGCGTTCATGATGGTGGAGAAGGAGGCCATGGAGAAGAAGATGAAGGCAGCGGTGGCCATCATCATGTACCCGGCGTACAGAATGACCGGCATGGTGAAGAGGATATTGGCGAGAATCCAGCAGCAAAAGGCCGTCCTGTGAAAGTGTGCAGCCATTTTTAATCTCTGCTACTTTTAACATTCGGCTGCTGAAACTGACAGTTTATTAATAGAAGTTCAAACTGTTTGCAGTTATCATTACCATAGGGTTGCAGAGGCGTATCTTCCAGAGAATCTGTACTGAAAGATGAGTCCACATGGGCTGCTCAGGGTGAACTTCTCAGCGATGTACAGGATGGGGTTGGGTAAACCTTTCTCCAGAGCTTCCTCATACTCTTTTTCCATAGTGTCATGCCAGGTGAACATCTCATTGTAGTCAATGGTCTCATTGAACTGTACAACAGGATTCCCTGTGAGAGGAAAACGGGCACACATTTATGACAGATGCACCTAAAATTCCACAAACTGGTGTTGTAGTTTTAATGACAGAACTTGCAGTATTACTTTATTGGACTATTGAGAAAACATCTTACAATTCTAAGTTGCTCAAAGCATTAGAGCTGCCAGTGTATGAGTGTACAATAAACATATCTGCACATAACAACAGAAACAGTGACTCACCCTTTAGTGTCACATTTATGCCATACAGTCCAACGTGCAAGCCGATGTCAGCATTAACCACCGCGTTGCTGAAAGACTTGTAGGTGGCATTAGTGGTCATTCTGGCCTCGGCCCAGTCGTTGGTAAAGTTTAGCACTAAAGAGAAGAGATACAAAGGGATGAGTGACATTGGCAGGAAAAGGAGAATCTGTGATTTATTCAACGACAATGACAAGAATACAAAACTCACCCACTATCACCACTCCTATGAACAAGCTGAGGATTATTCGACACATCCAGAACAGCCTCTGATAGGAACATAAAGAGCAGAATCTAAATTATTCAAGGTGCATTGAATCAAAAAAGGAGACAATAATTCTGTGGTTGTTGTAGTGAGTAATAGTTTGTGTGATGCTTTGCACTCACCGACTTCCCTCGTATCCCTGGCAGAATGAGAAGAAGACTGAACGCTAGCACAAGAAAGACCAGAATAATGGTGAGCAAGCGGCCACTGAAGATGAAGGAGGTCCTTTGTAGAGGGTAGAATGGGTAAATGTCATCGTAGAAAGTCATCTTAGCTCCTTAGCTGGGACTAGACAGTGTAACAGAGAAGACAGTGTTAGTGGCAGGGCTCTCAGTTTCCTCTGGAGGCAGACATAGCAGCACTTGTTCCTTTCTGCAGATACAGGATGGGACGTATATTACTGCTGTGAAACATGGCACAGGATGAGGCACAACCATGTCTGACTCGTGTTATATTGTTAAATGTTCCCTGTCACAGTGTATCTTTGCCGCAAAGAAATGAATGCATTTGTATAATAAACAAAAGCATGCAATTCAAGTGCACCCACTTCACCACATCAACAGATGTAATGTAAATAGATGCTCTTGATTTGAATTCATTCATTTGACCCTAAATGTAAATAAAAGCTTCAAATAAAACCCATCAATGGAACCAAAATCCAAAAGATCTTTCTTACCTGAAAGTCGAAAGACGAGTACGGCCGAAGAAGAGGAGAGTGAAGTGTGAATGTTGAGGACACATACACTTCTTTTATACCCCCGGCAGCCTTTGTGTCACCGAGGAGGAGGATGCATTGACTTGAACTCTGTGGAAAAGAGGTGTGATTCAGAGGTAATGCCCATTCCCATTTATGCAACACAGGTCACATGCAGTTTTTGACAAGCTGTGCAATACAAGTTGGCTTTCTAGTTATTGCACCATCCCTCACCTGCACTTAAGCTTCTGCACTACAACTACTTCTGCACTACTACACTTCAGCCTCTCCAGTGGGTAAGACTCAGGTAAGTTTACTTAAGTTTGCAGTTATGTAAAGTTTTTTTGTGTTCATCACAAAAGGTGGCAGCTGTAGAATTAAACTCCCTGTCTTATCTTTCTGCTAAACTAACAAAGTGTATTACATAGAAATGTAGTAGAAATATCACAGTAAAAAATCTGTTACCTTCACCTCGTCTTCACTTTCCAGAAGCCCTTCACTCCTCTCGGCTGCAGACTGAGCTGAGGAGCATCTCTCGCATCAATGGATTTGCGTAAAAGGGTTTGGAGTATCTGCGCAGTGGTTGGCTTGTTGCTCATAATCAGTGAACGTAGGTACACAGCAGCTGTACTTCATATTTGGCTACTCGGTTAACCTATAAAAGTGCTCTTAAACCAGATATATCTTCAACAGAGTCACGCTGTGAGATAGCCTGGGAGGTCCCTCGCTTCGACGGCTGGTACAACAGTTTGGGATCCCCCAGACGCGGAGCTGTCGGTAAGTTTCCAAGTCTGCAGCAGCAGCAGCACCAGCAGAAGCGCTCAGCCTGCCAACACACTGTCCTTGTGCCCGCGCAGGTTCTCACCTTGTGCGCCTCGTGCCCGCGCACTACTGGGACGGAGTCTACCAACCTTTCCAGGAGCCTCTGGTGCCAAATCCTCGCAGACTGAGCACCCTGCTGGCAGGGGGCCCCTCCGGTCTGCCCTCAGCACGCAACCAGACCGTGCTCTCTCTGTTCTTTGGTAAATATTTCAGGCAGTGTGTTGCATTGAAATGCACTATACAAATTGTAAAATGAGAAAGCAGAATTGAAGTAAACTGACCCAAACTGGGCGCACTGATATTTTCCACCCATATCTTACCGAAATGCAAGTGCAAGATTTTATCTACAAGATTTAAATACTTTCACTGTTACTAATGTAAAAGTTATATTAAGTGACCAACTCCTAGATTTAAGAAATTACAAATGCATATGCAAATTAAAACTTTTATTGACTGATATCTAACCAATCATATGTTAAGATGAGTCTGATCTGTCTTGTGTTTGGGAGCCAAAAATCTAACAAACAAAGATAAATGTTTTTGTAGTGACGTATTTTTCTTTATTTTACTTCTCAGGTTATCATGTTTCTTTTGAAATTTTTGACTCAAGAAGTCCTGGGTGTCCGCCTGAGTTCATGAACATCCCAGTCCCAAAAGGTGACCCTGTCTTTGACCCCACTGCCACTGGAAAAGTCCTGCTGCCCTTCAAGAGAGGACCGTGGGACAAAGAGTCTGGCCAGAGCCCCAGTAATCCTCGCACACAGGTATCAATCTTAATTAAATAAAAACAGTAAATGCAAATAGTAAATTAAGACCTGTAGCTCTGAAAGGCACTTTGCATTGTGTTACCCTGCAGTAATTTTAGAAAAAACAAAAACATCACATACAGGTCAACTTGGTGACAGCATGGATAGATGGCAGCTCCATCTATGGCCCCTCCACGTCCTGGTCTGACTCCCTGAGAAGCTTCTCTGGAGGGCTCTTGACTTCAGGCCCTGAGTGGAACATGCCAAACCAGGCAACAGGACACACTCCCATGTGGAGCGCCGCTGACCCCTCTACAGGAGACCATGGACCCTATGGCCTTTATGGTGAGACATTTTATACTTCATACTTCTGACCAGAAACACTGTTTGCAATATAATTATTTAACTGTCTTCTGAGTACCAGAAATTAGGGTTTATATGATCAAGAGCATTTTATAAGGCTATTATTACCACTAAACCCTCGACTGTATGCCATTGATTCACTCAAAAGCAGTCAAACATAATTCCCTCTATACCTGCCGTGCAGTACATCCAAACACATGGTTAAGTGTGATTTATTGAAGATATGTTGGCCGGGGCTCAAAACAATGGAGCTCAGTGAAATTTAATTGATGGCCTTTAACGCCCCCCAAACTCAACAGCAATGTCTCTTTCCAAGTTCACAAGAATTCACCGCTCTGCCTGTGAAAATTCTCTTCTCTTTATAACTGTACATTTTTCAGTGAGTAGAGGTCGTTATTACACTCACAAGCTAGTTGAAATTGCACATAATAGATCTCCAAATCTCAGCAATTCATTCCAAAACTATTTGGTTGCACCGATTTTTACTCAAGTTAAGACTAAATATGTTTTAGTGTGTGTTTCGGCTGAACTATACCTTTAAACAATCAGGTATCGGAACTGTGTTTTATACTGTATGGGGTATTAGTCACCTTACTGCAAGCAGCTGAACTCAAGCTGCAATAATTTCTTGCAATTATTATTTTACAGGTCAGGGTTGCAGCCTGTGAGGCTTAGTCAAAAGAGGCCCTGCCTGACGTGTGCTATGACTCTTTAATTATTGCGTTAATGGCTTGTCACACTCACCACAGTAAATCCCTCTCTCTATAGCACAGAGGATGCCGTACAACAGTCATGAAACCAGTGTTTTGTTGCTAGTGTTTCTGAAAGGTGTGTAGTTATTATGTGGGGTGGAGGCGGAGGATCTTCTGATGTTGTCACCGCTCTGTTGTCACGTCCTTAAAAACAAACAGCCGAATTATCATTCCATTTGTGGTCAGATATCCTCAGTAATAAATGTCAAGGGAGTGTGTCACTATACTGAAACGTTTTCTGTAGCATTTTATATGAAAAATATGTTAAATAAACAGCCTCTTCTCTGTTTACTGTGATGTAGCTATGGAAGAGCAGAATTCCCTATAATTTGTGCCATTTTCCATGTCCAGAGTTGGGAAATGCCTGGGCCAATGAGAACATGTTCACGGCAGCAGAGGGGATTATCTGGTTTCGCTACCACAATTATGTGGCCTCCAAACTGCATGAGGAACACCCAGAGTGGTCCGACGAAAAGCTGTTTCAAAACGCCAGGAAGACTGTTGTTGCCACATTCCAGGTAGGAGGAAAAGTCTTCATGTTATCTTCCCGCTGCTCAGGCTGCTGATTTAATTTGCATTTAAATTGCATTAACGCCAGGCGGTCGTGATTTTATGAATGAAAGTGTTGGTTTTAGTTTAAGGGCGAAGGCATCACCTCTTTGTTTGATTAGTCGAGTTTGTCCACTGCAAAAACTGCTCTGAACAGCATTGCACACATGTTAATCACCTTTTCTTCTTCTATTGCAAACAATAAGTTACAAATTACTATCAAACTATGTTCTGTGTCATATCAAACCAAAAATAGCAAGAGAAACTGCATCTTTAAAGGAGGAAAATGCATGTATTATCATTAAACTTATAAAATCATGTTCAGTTTTAGTGGATTTAGATCCCCTGCTGTTTTTTCCACACAGAAAATTGCTCTCTACGACTGGCTGCCTGGATATCTTGGAGACAAAAAGCTTCCTCCTTACCCAGGTAAGCCTCAGCCAGAGTGCGTGTACATACAAGTGGAGGGGAACAGGTAATGCACTGGTGACCACAAGCCGTGGTCAGGTGAGCTATCGTTGTTGGTGTTGGACAAATATGTGCTCCGTCAGCAAAAGCATCACCCTGAGTCTCCTTCTTCTGCTGAACAAGCACCCGCAGCTGTAGAAAGTTAGAGGGACAATGGTCAGATGAGCCAATCACTGACCATTCACTCTTCTTTTTCATATTCACACTGCTTCTGTTGCCTCAGGTTGAACATTTGAATGATGATGTAGGGTGTTTGCATGCATGAGGATTGTTACAGCCTGCAAGTTATTTGGTTCTTCTTGTATTGGTTTGTAATTTGTTGTGATTTCTCTCTATACAGGTTACCAGAAGTTTGTTGATCCCGGGGTCTCTCCTGAGTTTCAGGCTGCTACCATACGATTTGGCATCACAATGGCCCCACCTGGTGTTTACATGAGGTACTATTCTATTTTCTGTTAACACATTGTGAGAAATGAAAGCTCAGTATGTTTAGTGGGCGTTGGTTGAGTGGGAAATTGTTAAAGGGCTACTGTGAACAGTGTCAGACACCAGCATGTACCATATATTAGAAATGAAACCCACCGCACCGGCTCTTCTTTCTCCTACAGAAACAGAACCTGCCATTTTAGGAAGGTTGTCAACATAGATGGAAGCTCATCACCAGCAATGCGTCTTTGTAACAGCTTATGGAAACGTCAGGTAGATTGTCATCATATATCTGCATTTTCATATTAGTGTAAAAAATGTGTTAACAGTAAATTGACTCGTGCTCATTTAAACACTATATGCTTTTAGCACCACAAACTGTCTATCAACCACTGTCTGACACCGCTGACAAAAAAAGTGTTTCTTGTTAGTAGTTGTATAATGTGTTTTGGGGAAAATGAGAGCAGGCAGTGAAGTAACATTTAGTATAATTTTTTATGTATGGAGACAGTGGAAAAGTACTAAGGTGCCTGTTGCCACAACACACACACACACGCACGCACGCACGCACACATCATATATTTGAATGCTTTTGTCATTCTGTTCCCAGACAGAAGATATGAAGACAACAAGCCAGGACATAGACGACCTCCTCATGGGGATGGCCTCGCAGATTGCAGAGAGAGAAGACAATGTGGTTGTTGAGGACCTAAGAGGTGATTAATCATCCTCATTCACTGCCTGTATCAGAAATGAGACACAGTTTTTCAAATGCAAGGCGTTGATTTTGTCTTAGGGCTGTGTTGCAGAAAATATAAGTACCACACAAGTCAAGCAGTCATTAATATATAATGGGAATCTACAATAAAATCACTCTGCATATCATTCATGAACCTGTTTTTAAGTTATTAACTAATATTCACAGCTCTGATCTGATTTGCACCCTGACAGACTTCATGTACGGACCCCTGAGGTTCACCCGGACAGATCTCGTGGCCCTCACCATCCAAAGAGGAAGAGACTTCGGCCTGCGTAGTTACACTGAGGTCAGAAAAGCTCTGGATCTGCCTCCTGTCAACACATTTGAAGACATAAATCCTGAGCTCAACAGCACCAACCCAGGGGTAAAAATCTTTAAACAAAGATTGATCCAGCTGCATAGAAATTGTTCAACAGTAATCCTGTGAATTAAATTGTGTTCTTGTGTCCAACAGTTGCTCATCAATATTGCAGAACTGTACAGCAGAGACATCTCTAAACTTGAGCTCTTCCCTGGAGGACTGCTGGAGTCTGTTGATGGTCCCGGTCCAGTTTTCTCCGCCATAATCTTGGACCAGTTTGAACGCATCAGAAACGGAGACCGCTTCTGGTTTGAGAACAAACAGAATGGGTAAGCTCCTCTCTGAGGGACTTCAAATAGAAAATAGTTGTGATAGTGTCTGATCCTACAGTATTGTGTGATTTACCTCATTATGCCGATCATCTGACTACATTTGTGATCTTTGTGGTGTTTTCCAGTTTGTTCACAGATAAAGAGATCGAGATGATCCGCAATGTGACCTTTCAGGACATTCTCATCGCAGTCACAAGTGCAGAAACCACTGATATACAAAATAATGTGTTCTTCTGGAAAGATGGTAAACATGTGTATTTGATTGATAAACAAAACTAGGATTTTGTTCCAATCACAGATATAATATTTAAAGCGTGGATAAACAAACGATCCCTCTGTTGTCATAGGTGACCCTTGTCCTCAGCCCGCACAGCTGAACACATCAATGCTCCATCCCTGCACTAATGCTACCAAACTCAATTACTTTGATGGGAGCAAAGCTGGCTTTGGGATAGTTATCATTATTCTGTTCCTCTTTCCCGTTGGTCAGTATCACACACACAAATCCATCTCCTTCTGCACAGCAATAACACTAATTTCACTCATCAGCAGTTTGGTTGTGAAGCATGATAATCCGATTTGATCATTCCACTTCCACAGTTAGTTTTCTGGTGGCCTGCATGGTGGCCTATCTCCGCAAGTACAGGTACAAGAAGTTCCAGAGAAAAAGAAAAGCTGGTAACAGAACAGTGGAACCAGCTGTGGGAATCACGGGTACGTAATCTGTCTGGATTAAAAAATACTTCTAATATTTCTAATAATGTCCAAGTTAGTAAAAACATAATATATTTAATTTAGGTTTTACATTTGACTCACTGTCAGTTACTAACAATCAAACATCAGCTGACTATCAGCGTGCTGCGCTGGCCTGCAGCAGACAGTATGTAGGTCAAATGGTATCAACACAATTATAAAACTGAGCTAATTATATGGATTTCTGACCTTTCATTTATTCTTCCAGCAACAGAACCAAACCTATAAACACTACAAAAAACTGATTATCAGTTATTCAAAGGCGACTGTATAACCAAACTGGTAGATATGATATTTTACACCTGCAGTCCTCATCATTATCCACAATCCTGTCTTGCACCATTCTGCTTTTATCTCTCCAGCCTACGAGTGGCAGGGCCATAAAAAACCTCTGCATCCAGTCAGCGTGGAGCTCGATCAGATGAGACGGCTGCAGGTCTTTGACAGATCTGGGGCCGCTCACCGCTGCCTCAATCTGGGCAACCAGGACTACCTAGACATCCTTCTCTCCAATGACCGGCACCAGAAAGCTCTGCTGCTCAAAGTATCAAAAGAGTACGACCTGGTGAGCAGCTGGAGGTGGGGGTGGGGGTGAATTTTCACCTTCAGGTTTTGAAAAAAGCTGCAGTGTGATTCAAGATATAAGAAATAAAGTGTTTTCTTTTTTAATGTTGCTGCAGTTGCATTTTGTGTAAGCATAAACATCAATCATCAAACGCTTTCTCCCTTTACCAGGGAAGTTATGTTGCACCTCAATTCAATCGATGATGCAAGCATGATTCTGCAGATGTACCTGATCTAAATCACTTTTATCTCACTCCAGTCCTGTTTTTCTTCTCCTGTCTGCACATCCAGGTGCTGTTTTTTGATGACGAGGGCAAACGTGCAGCGTTTGTCAAGCATCTGCACCCGGGGGTGACAGACCTGGCGCAGGAGATTAGAGTGATGGAGATGAGAGAGAGGGAACTGCTGAAGGAGGCTTTAACCAAAGAGCAGAGGGCTCAGATTGTGGAAACTTTCATTCGCCACGCTTTCTCCAAGGTACCGTCAGCCTCTGGATGTTTACCTCATCCTCCGCTCTGTTACGGCAGCAGTAGCTTTAAGCTCGGCCACAAAATGCCGTCAATCCTTGTTTGAGGTCAAATTAGCTTCGACCTCCGGCCAAAAGAACTAATTGTTGGTCTTGATGGTGACCTCATCTGTGATGGACAAACAGAAACCTCAGTTAACGTGGGTGATATTACTAATAACATACCCTCTGGTGCACAGGTCTTGGAGATAGAGAAGTGTGACGCCGGGGACATGAGCGACGTTTCCCACAAGAAAGCCAGAGAGGTTCTACAGTGCGAGCTGACGGCGTCCGAGTTTGCTGATGCTCTGGGCCTCAAGCCCGACTCCTTATTTGTAGACTCCATGTTCACACTTGCCGATAAAGATGGAAACGGTTACCTGTCCTTCCGAGAGTTTCTTGATGTGATGGTTATCTTTATGAAAGGTAAAATGCACGACTACAAAATGCTGTAGCTGTGTTGTGTAACAATTTATTTCTGCTTACAGCTGAGAATTTGAGCAGATATTTTTATGGCAATTAAACTAAACAGAATTTATAAAACGGCATTAAGAACATCATTTAAAAAAATTCTAGTGGATTATCTACTGCGACTCAACAGTTGCAAATAAAACTAAATTTACAGAACACATTATGGAATCATTTAAGTAAATCAATAAACCATAATTTAATGTAAAGCACAGGTTTGACAGACTGATGTAATGGAGATTTAGACAGGATAGGCAAATGGACTACATATCTGATATTTAATAAAAAGGTTGATGTCATGAATCAGTATTGTATCACATTATGTCATTCATGATGTTTGTATTAAATCAGGGTCCTCTGAGGAAAAATCTAAACTGATGTTCTCCATGAACGACATTGGTGGAACTGGTTTCTTATCAAAAGAGGAATTTGCCAGGATGCTCAGGTTTGATCGATGTTTCCTTTTTTTTTCATGACCTCACCAAGTTTTTATTTTCTGTCTGATGGTTCATCTTTGTTCTTTTGATGTGCTGCAGTTCTTTTATTGAAATCTCAAATGGTGCTCTGTCAAAGAGCCAGGCAGAGGACGGCATCAAAGCCATGATGCAGGCGGCGGGTTTTGATAACAAGGAGAAGATCACATGGGAGGACTTCCATTTCCTCCTACGGGACCACGAGAAGGAGCTACAGTTTGCCCAACTCAATGTCAAAGGTCGGAGAAAGTCTTCTCTAAGAAGATATTTTCTTTAAGTCGTCATTTCTCTGACCTTCTCTGATGAAATGAATGCGTCTGCTGTGTGTGCAGGGCTGGAGAAACAGGGGAAGAAGAGGATGAGTCGAGACCAGAGAGTGTCCTTCATCTGTCCAGGAAACAGGTCAGAGAACAGGACACATGCTGTGATCACTCATCCAGATCACAAGTGGAACAACTGGTGCTTGTCACTGTGGATAAAAACAATGATCCGCTGTAGCTCTGTCACTTACTCATTTCATTTATACATCCCAAGTGACTATTGTGTTCCAGCTTACACTCTTTTTTTTTTTTGCTTGCAGCAGCTACAAGACAGATGAGCCGGAGATACGCAGACGGAAAAAGTTTGTTCCTTGTTTGATTTTTTCTGCTCCTGCAAATGACTTGAGGGAAAGATGAGAAAAAACGAAACTCAAAATAGAGAAGTTAAACTTATTAGAAATTCTGATTGTTGTCTCAAAGAATTAAGTGAAAACTTAAATAAATCTCTTTCAGTTCCTTTTTCATGAGTATTTTTGTAGTGTTTATGTATTGAGGAAACTGCGGTTACCATGGCAGCCTGTGGTTTACCAAAATGTTAGGAATTTATGAAGTTGCACATATGATGCAACTGCTCTTGAGTTATTAGAATGACAAACTATTTACAGTAGAAAGTTACAGTATCACACCCTACTTCTTCTGTGGTTGGGTGACCTGATTATAATAAAAAGCTCCACAGCTAAATGAGATAAAAGAGGATCCTCTGAGTAAAAATGGATGATAGTTTTTGAATATTTTCAGGTTAGGTGTCAACACTCCAAATGTCTATGTGAAGCCCAAGCGTGAGCAGTACATCAGGAACCCAGTTCAACAAAAGATCCAGCAGTTCAAACGTTTCATTGAGAATTATCGCCGTCACATCGTCTGCTTCACCGTCGTGTACGGCATCACAGCCGGCGTGGCACTGGAAAGATGTTACTGTGAGGAGAAATCATTCCTCTCCTTGTTCGTCTTCATCACTATTAACTATCACTATTAATATGTTATAGTCCTCTTTTAACCTTCCTGTTTTGACCTGATTAAAAAACATTTTCAGATTACGGTTTGCAGTCCGAATCGACAGGTATCCCCGAGACTTCACTGGTGGGCATCGTCGTCTCCCGTGGCTCGGCCGCTGCCATCTCCTTCCAGTTTCCCTACATGCTCCTCACTGTGTGCCGCAACCTCATCACACTGTGCCGAGAGACATTCCTCAACCGATACATCCCCTTCGACGCGGCCATCGATTTCCATCGCTTCATGGCCATGACCGCCATCCTCCTTTCAGGTTAGTAGCCCCGAGGAGATGAAAGAAGAGAGTGATGATTGAAAGTCACATTCTCAATTCTGTTTATTTCTATTTCTGTTCCAACTGTAGTTATTCATACTTTGGGCCATGTGGTCAACATCTACATCTTCTCGATCAGCGATCTCGGCATCCTGTCTTGTCTGTTCCCAAAAGTATTTTCCAACAACGGGTAATGTGTGAAATATCTGCCTGAATTTAGCAGCTGTTTGTATACTTTGTGGAGAGTCATGTTTGCTGATTTACGGTGTGTTTTCATGTTAGGTCTGAACTTCCTCCGAAGTGGTCGTGGTGGTTCTTTCAAACCGTTCCAGGTATTATAGGAAACTCCTCCAGTGGTACATAGAGAGCTTGTAATATTATGCTTTAATCCTGTTCTTTTGCTCTTCTTTGTCCTTTTCCTAGGAATGACTGGTGTATTGCTTCTTTTTACTTTGGCAATTATGTATGTTTTTGCCTCACACTATTTCCGTCGCATCAGCTTTCGTGGATTTTGGATCACACATTACCTCTACATTGTTGTGTATATTCTAGTAAGTACTTATCAGACTTTAAAGCACCCCAAATGCACTCTGCAGTCAGGTGGCTTGCATGATGAGAGGCAGTTTTTTAAGAATAATGTGATGCTGGCTTTGTCAACAGACAGTTATTCATGGCACTTTCGCCCTGATACAAGAGCCCCGTTTCTACATCTATTTAATTCCACCTGCGCTGCTCTTCCTGCTGGACAAACTGATCAGCTTGAGCAGGAAGAAGCTGGAGATCCCCGTGGTCCGAGCTGAGCTGCTGCCTTCAGGTAGTCTGGAAAATCTTCAAAATGTCTCGTTACTCTCTATCTCTCCATGATATTAATCTAGTTTCACTTTTCCATTATCTTCACTGAAATCACGTCATGATTGTGGCTTTCCTGCCTATAGGTGTGACACATCTGGAGTTCAAGCGACCACAGGGCTTTGTGTATCGTTCAGGCCAGTGGGTTCGCATTGCGTGCCTGATGTTGGACACAGATGAGTACCACCCGTTCACACTGACGTCAGCCCCGCACGAAGAGACGCTGAGCCTGCACATCCGAGCTGTGGGACCCTGGACCAGCCAGCTCCGAGAACTCTACGCCGAGGAAAGCCTGCTCGAGCTCGGAGCCTATCCAAAGGCAGGTTTAAACATTTTTTATTTTTTTTTACTGTATTCTTTGTTTTTACATGATATTCATATTTAATTCCATCTTTAGCTGTATTTGGATGGGCCTTTTGGTGAGGGCCATCAGGAGTGGATCGACTTTGAGGTGTCTGTTCTGGTGGGAGGAGGAATTGGAGTCACCCCATTTACCTCCATCCTAAAAGACCTGGTGTTCAAGTCCTCCATCAAGTCCAAGATTCAGTGTAAAAAGGTACTGCTTAAAAACCTACAATACATTTTGTGTTGAATCCCTCCCTGAGGCATTATTGATTTGTGCAAAAAGATCACTCTTTCTCTCATTTCTCTTTTTTAAGGTGTACTTCATCTGGGTGACACGAACACAGCGTCAGTTTGAGTGGGTGTCAGACATCATCAGGGAGGTGGAGGAGATGGACACCCAGGAGCTGGTCTCAGTCCACACCTACATCACTCAGGTGGCCGAAAAGTTCGACCTCCGCACAACCATGCTGGTGAGTTCCAACTGTAGAAATAAAAAGCCAACTGAAATGCTCCTAAATATTTTACAATTACGCATAAGAATTAATTTTAATGTTTAATTCCAAATAAGTGCTTTATTTCAGTAATAGCTCAATATTTTTGGGAAATGTGCTACTTCGCTTTATAGCTTTGAGTTGGATGAGAAGATTGATACCACTCTAAAATGTACAATAAATATGAAGCTACAGCCAGCAGTCGATTAGCTTAGCATAACATAAAGAATGGAAACAGGGGGAAACAGCTAGCCTGGCTCTGTCCAAAGATAACAATATCTGCCTACCAGCACTAATACATAGTTGTATACATATGATAAAGTATTAGTGCTTTATCATACATATGATAAAGCACTAATACATAGTTGTATACATATGATAAAACATAAATTTCTTGTTTTTACAGATTTAAATAAACAAGATATAACGTGTTCCACTTTGTCTAGTCTCAATGCGAAGCTAAGCTAAGCTAAGCTAAGCAAAGCTAAGCTAACCGGCTGCTGGCTGTCACTTCATATTTAGCATAGCAGAGTATCCTTGATCTTCTTATTAAACTCTTGTGAAAAAAACGAATTACATATTTACCCAAACTTTTTTTTCAATATTAATGAAATCCACCAATGATCTTTCACCCTTGTCTTTCGACAGTACGTGTGTGAGCGCCACTTTCAGAAGGTGCGGAGCCGAAGTCTCTTCACCGGCCTGCGCTCCGTCACGCACTTCGGCCGGCCGCCCCTGGTGTCCTTTTTGAGCTCACTGCAGGAAGTTCACCCAGAGGTCAGTCCTTCATCCATCTTCAGCTGCCTCGTGTTTGTCTGAAACATTGCCCGATACATCAGCCTATTTTTAAACTTGTATTATTATCTGTAGGTGGGTAAAATCGGTGTATTCAGCTGCGGACCACCTGGACTCACAAAGAACGTGGAAAAAGCTTGCCAGCAGATGAACAAGAGGGATCAGGCCCATTTTATACATCACTATGAGAACTTCTGACTTTCCTCTTAGCATTGGACTACATGACTGCAGAATGAAAGATGAGCCACTTTACGATGGAAAAACAAGTTACAGCTACAGTTAATGACAAACTCCCACACTCACACAGCCAATGTAGGAAGTTTTGATTTAATGTAATGTCGATTAAATGTGTCTTCTTCTTTACATCTATATTATTATTAATATTATTGTTATCCATGCATTTCAATCAGTCAAGGGTGAGGTTTTTTATTTCTTATATCACAAAAACATACATGATTATATTCACAAGTTATGTCAAATAATTTCTAATCAACATGCAAGGTTTTATGTTTGAATCAGATATGTAACTGGGGTTATGTCATGTCTTTGTTTAATATTTTTGTCATTGATTTATTCTGCTTTTGTTTGAAATATGTGGAGCAAATAAAATCACATTTTACAATAGATTTGTAACACTGTCATTCATAACAGCAGCTTTAAATGTCTTGTCTTTGTAGTGGGACATTAGATTATGAAAGGACCTGTGGGATTTTGTGCAGTTGAATTTCTCCTAATTCTGCTGTTGGCTCCTTCTGCTGCTTCTAGTAAGTAACACTTGAATTAACGCAAACTCCTAAATTTGATTTGTTGGTTGAGTGGTAAGCCAGACAGATCCTCCACCCAGAAGTAAAAAAAATGTTGATTCTTAACAGGGGGACAAATATTTCCTTGGTGCCACATGAATTTATAAGTAATAAGTATACATCAGTTAATTAATTCAAACAAACTGCATTTGTGTTTGATATTTGCACAATGAATTGAGCTGCACACGTTTGTTTGCTTATCAGATACATTCAAGATAAATGTATGAAAGGTGTATGCAGAGATTTAATAGACTAAGTCAATGTCATGGAGGCCTAGTGAAACTTCCCGAACAGGATGAAAGATGAAAATTCAGTCACAGAGGTAGTGTTGTGTTTGAATTTCATCTGAGAGGCACAAGGAGACAGCACTTCAGCCTAAGGACAAAAGTGACAAGTGTGTGTGTTATCAGGCAAAAACATCCAGTGAGACATTGAACCTTTTAGTTGTCCCAGAGGCACCAGGAAGTTTCCCAATTTTCCCGATTCTGTTTTTACTTTACTTCTATTTACTCAGGGTAGTTTCACTGTGAACAATGACAAGTTTTTTCAGGAACGCCCTGCTTTATACACACACATTCACACCTGGCAGCTGCACAGTTTAACCACAGTCTGATGTGGTGGCCAGAATCAGTTTGGGGGTCATGAGGACCTCGAACAAGAGCAGCTCAGCATTTGTACTAAGGGAGGGGCACCCACTGCTATTTCATGATCAACAACAAAAGTTATTTTTTGCCAGATTAATTAACTGATTCTGTAACACTACAAAATAGTTTGACTCACTATTAAACCACATCAATGCAATTTAGCACCTAAAAGAGTACTGCATCAATTCAACATTGCACTCCTATAACATTGTCAAACCCACATTGAAAAAAGTTTTTATTATGTTGTGATAATAATCTTACTTGACAAATTTATGACATAAATACAGTACGGAGAGTCAGAAATACACCTTTACTTCATTTTAATACCTGCATACTTACGTAAATGTCATGCAGATATCCAATAGTTAAATCTGTCAAGCAATCGGTATCATTGTAAAGAACAAACCACTACATCTTTATCTTACTGTACATGTTGTGATTATATCTTCTACTATCTTCAGTACATTTGTACACAGTACACTTATTCTTTAACAGATTTGATCATCGGGGTGGATGACGCTGTCATCTACCTGCTACAAAGATGCCTTTCTCACCTGGAAAAGGCTGGAAGCACTGTGAGAGTCATGTTCTTCGACTTCTCCAGTGCCTTCAACACCATCCAGCCTTTGCTTCTGAGGGACAAGCTGGAGCAGACTGGGGTGGACCACCACCTCACTGCATGGATCCTGGACTACCTCACCAACCATCCACAGTATGTGAGGATAAGGGAGTGTGAGTCAGATCTGGTGTCCTGCAGCACCAGATCACAAGGAACCGTTCTGGCTCTATTCCTCTTCTCCATATACACATCAGACTTCAAGTACAACTCTGCAAACTGCCACCTGCAAAAGTTCTCTGATGACTCTGCAATCGTCGGCCTCATCTCCGCCGGTGACGAGAGGGAATACAGAGAACTGAACCAGGACTTCATAGGATGGTGCTGGCGGAACCGCCTCCAGATCAACTCTGGTAAAACCAAAGAGCTGGTGGTGGACTTCCGCCGGGGTAAACACTGTCCTCCGGAACCAGTGAACATCCAGGGAAAGGACATTGAGATTGTGAAATCTTATAAGTACCTGGGTGTTCACTTGAACAATAAACTGGACTGGACTGATCACACTAACGCACTGTATAAAAAGGGTCAGAGCAGACTGTATCTGCTGAGGAGACTGAGGTCCTTTGGAGTGCAGGGAGCACTCCTGAAGACCTTCTTTGACTCTGTGGTGGCATCAGCCATTTTTTATGCAGTGGTCTCCTGGAGCAGCAGCATCTCAACAGCCGACAGGAAGAGAATAAATAAACTTGTCAGGAAGGCCAGCAGTGTGCTGGGGTGTCCACTGGATATGGTGGAAGTGGTGGGAGACAGGAGGATGATGGCTAAGCTGTCATCCCTGATGAACAACATCTCCCACCCCATGCAGGACACCCTGGCAGCTCTGTGCAGCTGCTTCAGCCACCGGCTGCTTCACCCCTGGTGTGTGAAGGAGAGGTACCGCAAGTCCTTCCTTCCTGCTGCTGTCAGGCTGCACAACCAGCTCTGTTCCCAGCAGACCACATGACACTAATACACTAATACACTAATACACTGTGCAATACAATATTTATAATAGTTTCTGTCTGTATATATAATATTAATGTGGATTCTCTACTGTTCTTTACTGTTTTTTACTGCTTTTTATTGCTCATTTGCTTATTTATAATACTTATTTTGATCTTGTGTTTTTTTTTATTTACTATGTCACTTGTTTTGCACTATCCTCTTTGCTGCTGTAATCCTGTAAATTTCCCCGCTGCAGGACTTATAAAGGATTATCTTATTTTATCTAATCTTTGTTCTACTGTTTTGTTCATATCTGTTTGCAATTTGTTCATGCATTCACTCAGTTTTTCCAACTGCTAATCTAATCTGATATCCATTTTAGTTCTCTGAAAAATAAGGTGTTGCACTAAGTAAATAAGTTTAAGATTTGGTCCAAAAATTACATCAAACAAATAAAAGGGCTTAGACCCATTAAAAAAGCAGACACTTGTTTGTGCATTATAATCTTTTTTTGCATTGTAACTTTCACTGTTTGCCAACACTTATACAGCTGCCACACAAATGTTCTGCCATTGAGAAAACTGATAAGAGTGGAAAAAGATCAAGAATTATGTCAACTGCATAATGGGAGAACAAATAGGAGAGCCTCATTCCAACAATCTCAGAGTCATGATCAAACTTATTATTGATACTTGATAAGCCTTTCCCTTACTTTATCACGGAAGGGAATTTTTTGTTAAAACTGTGATTGGGAAATCTTAGACCGACATTAAAGGGGTTTCATCATTCACACTGTATGCTAGTCACTGTATACATGCTGTAGAAGAGGCAAATTATCCTCAGGATTTATGAAAATATTAGGCAAGGGTCAATGAGAAAAGGTCTGCTGGTGTGCATACATTGCATTAAAACTGATCCTAACTGTACTAAATGTTGCATCATCATTCTCAACACTAATGGTGATAGATACTTCCTTAGAAAGATAAAAAAGTCAATGGCTTTTGAAAACCAAACTGTGTTAGTTTGTGATATGTAAATTGTAAAACTATATCTTTTTTCGCCTTTTTATGCTGAGTCACCATTGCCACAAAGTTCATATAAAACCTTAATCAGATACTATGTTTGGATTACAAAATGAAGTTTCTTCTTAAGTTCTCTTGTCCATTTGAACAAGCTAGGTAGTTTAATAAATTAATCTTTACTTGAATACATTTGAATATATGATTTAAAGTAGCTCATGAAATCACCTCATTCGACAGCCAGAAGTTACAAAGGCAGTAGTGAGCTGTTAGTAGAACTGGTTTATGTGATGTTGTGCTATCGGCCCATATATTCCAAATCTCACTTAAATAGATGACCGGTTGTTTGTCTGAAATAACGCTGTTTGTGATGATATACCATTGGGTGCACTATGGTGCACTATGATGGATGTAGTAGTTTGGAGCTCAGGATGTCTTGGCCTCTGCTACTTTGATTTTGAACAACGTTATTTAATAAGTCTCCCAACTGAAGTGCAATGTTAAAATGCTTGAAAAACAAGCAAACAAAAAACGTTGGTATTGTCACTAAACGTTTTCCATCCAATAATGACTTTTGTATGCTGATAGAGTTGTACCATCTACAGCACAGGGATACTTTTGACCTTCTTTTCTTTCTCTCTCTGCTTGGTCACCTTGACTTAGCTTGTGCACTCAGCATGAGGGAGAGGAGAGAAAATCATCTTGTAGAAAATATGATGTAAAGCTGAAAGTCGTATTCATCACAGACATGCTAGAAGGATTTCATTGGTCTTGGATAAAAAGGGATTAACATGTTTCTTTTTGTTTTTCATAATCACTGCCAAAAAAAAATAGGTATTTTATTCTTGAATTAAACAACCTCTTAGCAAATAACTAACTCAATCCGTGAACAACTTTCAGGCTTATGTCACATCATCTCTGCTGATCTTTGACACACTCAACCAGACAGACTATCACACAGTAGCCATGTAAGTCTGCAGCCATAAGGAGCAGACAATCCCACCTTCATGATATCCTTATTAAGGAAAATAATCACGCAATGATATAAGGAGCAGACAATCACACATAACTTAATAGTTACACAATTCAAACACTATCTTTTTTATTTCGTTTATTTGAATATTAGCTAATCGACAGGAAGGAGGTGACCGCAATGAAATGTAGGCCACCAAAATAATGTGCTTAAGATAAAGTTGTACTTTGGGAAATTTACCCATTGCATTGTAGATTACTGATGCTGGAAACTTCCTGGAAACTTCCTAAACTATTATTATCAATAACTGTACATGACTAAAATATCATTGTAGCATATAGCATTTGTAATAGTGGCTAACAAATGGAAAGAAATAGTGATTATGATATACTGATTGATTTTGACCAACGTTAATTAATAAGTCTCCCAACTGAAGTGCAATATTAAAATGCTTGAAAAACAAGCAAACAAAAAACGTTGGTATTGTCACTAAACGTTTTCCATCCAATAATGACTTTTGTGTGCCGATAGAGTTGTACCATCTACAGCACAGGACGCTTTTGGCCTTCTTTAAGGAGAGAAAAATCATCTCGTAGAAAATATGATGTAAAGCTGACACTCGTATTCATCACAGACAGTCTGGAAGGAACCCATTGGTCGTGGATCAAAAGGGATTAACATGTTTATTTTTGTTTTTCATAATCACTGCCCAAAAAAATAGGTATTTTATTCTTGAATTAAACAACCTCTTAGCAAATAACTAACTCAATCCGTGAACAACTTTCAGGCTTATGTCATATCATCTCTGCTGATCTTTGACACACTCAACCAGAGAGACTATCACACAGTAGCCTGATATCAACTGTAAGTCTGCAGCCATAAGGAGCAGACAATCACACCTTCATGATATCCTTTTCCTTATTAAGGAGTGCTCACGCAATGAGATAAGGAGCAGTAGTTAATAGTTACACAATTCAAACACCATCTTTTTTATTTTGTTTATTTGAATATTAGCTAATAGAAGCACACCGACAGAAAGGAGGTGACCGCAATGAAATGTAGGCCACCAAAAGAATGTGCTTAAGAGGAAATTTAGATAAGATAAGATAAAATAATCCTTTATTAGTCCCGCAGCGGGGAAATTTGCAGGCTTACAGCAGCATAGGGTAAAGTGCACACAAGAGACATAGTAAAAGAAAGACAAGATAAAAATAAAAATGAAATAAAAAAACAAGTATTATAAATAAGCAATAAAAAACAGTAGAAAATCAACAATAACTGAAATATTATATTTACAGACAGAAAAAACTATTATAGCTATAATTGCACAGTGTATTGTATTGCACGTGTCATGTGTCATGTGGTCTGCTGGGAGCAGAGTTGGTTGTGCAACCTGACAGCAGCTGGAAGGAAGGACTTGCGGTACCTCTCCTTCACACACCGGAGGTGAAGCAGCTGCACAGAGCTGCCAGAGTGTCCCGCATGGGGTGGGAGGTGTTGTTCATCAGGGATGACAGCTTGGCCATCATCCTCCTGTCTCCCACCACCTCCACCGTATCCAGTGGACACCCCAGCACACTGCTGGCCTTCCTGACAAGTTTATTCAGTCTCTTCTTGTCAGCTGTTGAGATGCTGCTGCTCCAGCAGACCACATAAAAAATGGCTGATGCCACCACAGAGTCGAAAAAGCTCCTCAGGAGTGCTCCCTGCACTCCAAAGGACCTCAGTCTCCTCAGCAGATACAGTCTGCTCTGACCCTTTTTATACAGTGCATTTGTATGATTAGTCAAGTCCAGTTTATTGTTCAAGTGAACACCCAGGTACTTATAAGATTTCACAATCTCAATGTCCTTTCCCTGAATGTTCACTGGTTCCGGAGGACAGTGTTTACCCCGGCGGAAGTCCACCACCAGCTCTTTGGTTTTACCAGTTGATCTGGAGGCGGTTCCGCCGGCACCATCCTATGAAGTCCTGGTTCAGTTCTCTGTATTCCCTCTCATCACCGGCGGAGATGAGGCCGACGATTGCAGAGTCGTCAGAGAACTTTTGCAGGTGGCAGGTAGCAGAGTTATATTTGAAGTCCGATGTGTATATGGAGAAGAGGAATGGAGCCAGAACGGTTCCTTGTGATCTGGTGCTGCAGGACACCAGATCTGACTCACACTCCCTTATCCTCACATACTGTGGACGGTTGGTGAGGTAGTCCAGGATCCACGCAGTGAGGTGGTGGTCCACCCCAGTCTGCTCCAGCTTGTCCCTCAGAAGCAAAGGCTGGATGGTGTTGAAGGCACTGGAGAAGTCGAAGAACATGACTCTCACAGTGCTTCCAGCCTTTTCCAGGTGAGAAAGGCACCCCGATGCCAGATTGGTAGGCGAACTGAAGTGGGTCCAAAGATGAGATCACCAGGGGGCAGAGGTGCACAAGGACCAGCCTCTCCAGGGTCTTCATCAGGTGGGATGTTAGAGCCACCGGCCTGAAGATGCTGAAGTCCTTGGCCCCTGGGGTCTTTGGGACTGGTACCACACAGGACGTCTTCCATAGCTGTGGTACCCTCCCCAGCTTCAAGCTCAAGTTGAAGACGTGCTCCACTATCCCGCACAGCTGGTCTGTGCATTACCCATTGCATTGTAGATTATTGATGCTGGAAACTTCCTAAACTCGCTATTGTAGATTATTGAGTATATATTAGTAATTCTAATAATATTTATTCTTAATTCAGTTTAACTGCATGTCAGACCCTCTTGCTTTCTTTCTTGTTCCTCTAGAAGCTGTCACTATAAATAATAAAGCAGGAATACCGCAAAGAAACATTACACTTCAGCAGTTAGTCAAAGCAGGTATTTCCCAAAGTTACAGTATTTTTAGTGTAAAATGTCCTCTTTGTGTCATTCCTTCCACTGCAACTCAGTGAGGAAATACTGTCCGTGGTAACATAAGAAGATAATTCAAATTTAATTCTAAAAAGACTGAAAACGTTTGATATGGTTTAGGTCACATGCACGCCCAGTGAAGAAAGATGCTCAGAAAAAATGCTGAATTATCAATAACTGTACATGACTAAAATATCATTGTAGCATATAGCATTTGTAATAGTGAATAACAAATGGAAAGAAATAGTGATCATGATAGACTGATTTATTAAGAAAAATGGTTATCAGCAGTGAAGACCCCGTCTTCATGTGCTCATAAGATATATATTGAGTCTAATTATACAATACAGTTAGGTCAGAGGCTCCATATATGTTCATTTAATATTTTATACATTACATAAATATAAATATGTCATTAATTATATGAAAGTTTAGTTGCGATCTGTCTTTCTTTTCTTGAAGACAAGCTTCTCAAAAGTTGAATCAGTGATTTGATTTGCCATTACCATGATATCAGATTGTGACGTCTCGGTTCAGATTTCTTAAATTTTAGATGTTCCGGCAGTGGAAAATTCACTGTTGAGGGATTTGTAGCTCATTTAGCCGTGTGATTTGTTTTCTTTCCTACATTGTTCATAATATGCTTCTTTTGGGTGATTTTTTTAAAGCACACTGTGATGACACTGGTCTAAGGCTCTGAGGCTGACTGGTTGTACTGGTCAGTTCATTCACATATAACACTGTCACCACATGATTTACTGCATATGTGGTACTCACTGATCAAATGGCACCCTCTTCTGGTAAAGACGAGGCCAACCCTCCATCCTTTTACACAGCATCAGGTTCAAATGTGATTCAAGGTCATGCTGGTTTGTGCTGCATTACTTCTCTTTTTCTCTTAGATTTTCCATACGATGCATTAAGCTCCCCTTTAGATGCCCTTGTTCCTTTCTATTATTTGTTAATGCTTCTACTCAAAGCAAGCCTGACATCCCCATGTAACGGGTCAACGCCAATGACAAAATGGTTTAATCTTGCTTTAATCAGGTGTCACATTCACAGCAATAACCAGGAAGGTGAGTTGTTGGAGAGCTGGTCAGTGGAGCGGTTCAGTGCCTTGCTCAGAGGCAGCTTTGTTTCATTCAAGATGGGGAGCGGATTCAAACCTCACAAGCCTCCTTTGGAAATTCCCTGATGACTTTAGGCTCAGCATTACCCAAAATAACTGTTCTGCCTGTGGCATGGTTGTCCTAAATTATCTCTAAGGAACTAACAAAAAAGAAAAACTAGTTTGACATATTTTTAATTAAAGGGGTCATTTTTTGATTAAATGACAATTTAAGTAGCTCATATATTTAATCTTCAAACAAGACAGGCCAAAATAATGCGAAGTGTGTTGTTGCACGGTGGTGAGCAGTTTGCATTGGTGTTCTAAAGAGCCCGCTAATCTTCTTAGCGTCGTTAAGTACCCGGCTAGAAATCAGCCACCGTCCAGATTGTCTCTTCCTGCCCCAGATAAACGACTCAGACAATAACAAAGGGTGCCTCGAGGAAATATGTGGCATGGTCGCTTCACTGGCATGAAATATGCACCTCCCCTCCTTTGGGAACTGTGTTGACAGAGCCGCAGAAGAAGTTCTGGTGGGTCTCCTCAACTTGAAGATGTTTGGCAGCGGCACTAAGAAGTGGTTTGTGAAGAGGCAGAAGAGGCAGCAGCAGAGGTCTGGCAGGAGGCCATGCACCAGGAAGAAGAAGAGATGGGCGGCTAAGATCCTCAAACAGCACCGACAAAAGATCCTGAGCGAGCTGGATGTCAGTGCGGTGCTTCCCCGCCTGGTGTACGATAAGGTTTTCTCACTGGGGGAGTACAAGGAGATACTGGGACAGGAGTCCAGCAAGAAACGGACCGAGATATTTTTGGACCATCTGTCCTCGAAGGGGCCTTCTGCATTCTGTTCATTCTGCTCTGTTTTGGAGGAAGTGTGTCCTCACCTGCTGACTTCCTTTCTGCTGGATGAAAAAGGTAGAACCATTGATTAGCCTCTCATTACGTTAATGACCAACACCAAAGCCAAGGGTCGGAGAGGGCTGCGTGTGTTGCACTGGTGCTATTTGAAAAAAAAACATTTCAGTGTGCATAAGAACAAAACAGCAAAAAAAAAAAAACTTCTTTTATTTAAAAAAAATGTTTTTACTTATCTTGTGTCCATTTAATTTTCCTGCAAGATAACTGAAAACCAACAAAACAATATAAAGGGAAGAATACTACTTTGCAGTAAGCCACCGCCACAGACTAAGAGCCAGCAAAAATAGCTTCTTAAATCTGGATGGCTGAGGGGATTACTGAGACACCAGCAATCCCAACTAGCCTCTGACAACATATGGCCTCAGCGTGGCTGTAGTCTGCAGGGCCCTGTCTGTGCTGCACTATTCCAAATCAATATTCCTCATTTGCATTTACAAAAAAATGTAATACTCTCAAGAAAATGACTCGCATTTACAGCTCAGTGTTATCTGTGGATAACATCCCACAGTTACAATCCTGTGAATCCTCTTACGTATTCACCCAATCAGAAGGGAAGATGTGTAAATTAGCAGAGCCATAAAAAGTGTCTAATATATTAATCTGTTCCTACAGATGGTGACCCAGGACAGGGCAGCAACGGGGGACCCCCTGTGCCCCCTAACAGTCCAGGAGAGCAACCTTTGTGGTCCCCTCCCATGTACACCGACCCCGTGTTTGACTCCAGGTGAGAGCAACTTTACATTTCACTGTAGTTGTGTAAAAGCTTCACATATAGAGTGCTTGAATGTCTAATGGATCATTTTATGAATAAAATCCACCTTGTGTTATAAAGAGTCACATTAGATCAACTAAATCTTGGTGTTTAAGTTAAATCAAAGGCCCCTTTAAGAGCTTATGTTTATTGTCTTTTATTTAAATGTGTCCTCCTTAGTGTTTTTAAAGTCTTTAAAAATGTTTTGTGATTGATGGCCAGGAGAAATAGATAATTATTCTTTTGAAGTATATTGAATGTGTCTAGAAAAAACAGACAGTTGCAGGCAAATTGTCTCTTATTATTGTCATGAACTCATCTCACACTCAAGTAACACTACAATATCAAACGTTTTTTTGTTTTTTTTAATGAATCGAGCTATTTAGGCATCAGTGTCTGCCCAGCATTTTCCAAACCACTGTGTCTGCTCTCTTATTATCTAATTAAAGACTTGATGGCCTATGGGAGGTTTTGGAACGGGAAATGTCTTATTGCTTTGCATGGTTCATGTGTGCAAAATGTGGTCGCTAACAGTGTTGCTCCTCCGTGCTCTGTTGCTTTATGCTGCTCTGCATGGCAGCATGTCCAGAATGATGGATGGTGTCGATGTTTCGTATCATTGGCATCAATGTTTTGCTGCATGATTTCTGCAGTCTTGTGCATGCTGATGTTGCTGCTTTTGTTATCACACTGGTGTCTTATAGTCTTATGTTCCTTTACCTGTCACTGCTTTGGTTTTGGAACATTTTGCCAAAGGACTGCAGTTGAAAATTAGCTGGCTGACTGGCATATTTACAGAAACGTTGACTATTATGCGTTGCCCTTATAAATACATAAATAAATGAAGTGGTGAAAAAATGCATTGGATATTTTGTAGGAATGCTTCCAGAGACTTGAACAATCAATGCAGAGAAATGGTACAAAAAGTGTGCGATGCCCCTACAATAAGACACTTTATGTTGGATTGTCCTTTAATTTGTCCCCATCTGTGGTTGGACTAATTTTGCAGAAATTATCTGGCACAAGTGAAGGATTTTTGCAGCACTATATACAAGTCTTAAAATGGAGATTCATAACTGAGTACATAAATGAAATGACAGAAAAGAGGAGCATAAAATGACATCTGCTGAGCTATTCTTTTGTATATGATGGCCGCAGCAGTCCAGTACTCTGGTGCAGAGTCCTTCGAGGCTGATTTTGTCACTGTGTGTCAGGCCCTGTGAATGCATCATGACTGAGTGTTGGTGTCTTTCTGGGTGTGTGTGGACCCCTGGAGAGTACCCTTGGCCCAGCGAACACAGCAGGGGGAGGGGAGAAGCAGGGAGCAGTTGACAGTGTGTGTATATATATATATATATATATATATATATATATATATATATATATATATGTATGTGTGTATTTGTGTTTGTGTGTGTGTGAGAGAGTGCTTGCTTGGATGTGATGCCTGAAGTGACGGGACAGACAAGCGGATATGCTCCCTAGACCGTTAAGAAGGCCTCTTTAATGTATGACAGCTAAGTCAGCATGGAGACAGCTATCCCAGTGGTCTGGCCCTGGGCACTGACACACACAAACACACACACACGTACAGACACACACATACAGGCTGACAGAAACAGACCAACACACACAACACAGCATAGCAGCACACAAAGACAGAATAGTCACAGAGCCTCCACAGGAGATGCAGTACGCTAACAAGGCAATGTAAGTCCTCTTTGAAATTTTATTTCAGAGTTAGATAATTTATTTGAACGTATGTCAAAGACTCTTGAGTACAGCTGTGAGCGATGAAGCTAACATCTGTTGGTGTAAAGGGAGGATGTTTTTTATTGCTTCTTGTTCTGTCTTTTATGTATTGATGCGTGTGTGTTAGCTGTTAATACAGGCTGATTCAGACACAGTGATGGGCAAGGTTGACTGCATGTATATCTAGATAAAAACGGCATAATCTTTTGTTTATTCAACATCAGGAGAAGTAGGACGGAAACGGCCTCAAGTCATGGATGCTCGGCTTCAGAATGTGTGTGCCAGCATGTGTCTCTGTGTGACAGAGTGGAGCACGTCTGCCGTCGTGCTTGTTACAAATGTGGAAACAACATGGGAATATGTTCCTCGCGGGCGAACTGTTTCTGTTTGCTTTCGCCTTTTCTGATCTGCACACTTTCTCTGATCCACAGCAGAAGAGCAGATTGATTGTCAGCTGGGTGTGGGTTCAAAGAGACACTGTGTTTATTAGTTTGGCTTTTCGTGTCCGCCTCTGGTCAGAATCCTGCTGACTGAGAGCAAACATGCAGCATTTAATCACATCTCTGGGCTTCTGTCTTAAAGGGCTGCTCTTAGAGTGAAACACAGGTCCTTGTATTTCACTCTAAGAGCAGCGCGGGAACTGATGTGAGGCTGACTGAATCCAGTTTGAGGACCGTTCACGGCTATAATGTTTTCATTGGGACTGTTGCAGTGTTTTTGAAACCAGCAAATAAAACATCAAGAGCAATCGTGTCAAAATAAAGTGCTGATTTAAGTGCATTAAATGCATGATTACGCAGAATTATTGATTTGAAAGCTGGCCTTTTTTTTTAATAGCTGCAGGATATATCACTACAGAGGATGTTACCATGATTAACCAGGATGTGTTGGCCATGTGTTTGGATCTGTGGCCTTATATGTATATGTGAGGCTGCAGCGGTGATGTAAGTCACCGTGCCTTCATCCATAAGTGGAGAAAATGAGATGCTGGCAGGTTGAGGAGGAGGTGGAGGAGGAGGAGGAGAGGAGAGATTAGCTGGAGCTGTGAGGTTATGCTTCTCTGTGCTGATGACTCACCTCACAGCACATAGAGAGAAAGCACTGCGACAGCACTGAGGTGTGACTGTGTGTGTGTGTGTGTGTGTGTGTGTGTGTGTGTGTGTGTGTGTGTGTGTGTGTGTGTGTGTGTGTGTGTGTGTGTGTGCGTGTGTTTCATTACTCTTGGTCTTCTTGGTGCAGTGCATTCATGTGAAGAGGACTTTCTCTGTGAACTTCTCCTCTCTGTTTGGTGCAAAAGTAATAAATCACGGTAGTGGTTCTTAGGGCTTTGGTCCAGGTTTGTCTCCTCTGGGAGCAGCATCCGAGTCCTACAAACCAGCTTTGATTTTGCTGTTCAGAATAAAGTGGACAAGAGAGTAAGGACACAAGAAAGAAGGGCAGCCCCGTCTGTCCTATTTAGTTGTTTGGAGAAAAGAAAAAAGGGCTTTAATGTGTTATTAGCGCACTCGTGTGCCAGTGCATCTCAGTGTGAACGTTCTTGTGTCGGTGTGTGCGCCGTGCAAATTAAATATTTCAGCAGTGGGTTCTCATGTGAGAAGGGTAATGATGGGGCAGGCTGCTCCGAGCCATTACTGTCGAGATGCAGAGGGGGGGGGATGCCAATGTGAAATCAAAGTGCTGCATGCAGCGGGCTTCAGACTGCAGCACAACCACTGACCCAGTGCTGTCTCAAAGCTTCCCCACTGACACACTGTTACTGGTTCCCATACTCGCTCCATGTACTGTTTGTGTGTGTGTGTCTTTGAAAGAGAGAGAGAAGGCTGGTGTATGTGTGTGTGTCCCTAGCAGTTTCACCATCTACTAATGACTGCTGTGTCTTACATGCCTGATAATGACGAGCCGTAGCGTCTGATTAATCAGGGGAGTCTTCTGAATGGCGTCCCAGTCAATGTGAGGTGACAGAGTGCACTGCTGGTAGTTTTGTTGTTGCTCTGATGATTCCATTAGCGGTGTATTAATTGAGTGTTGACTGGAAACCAAAAGGCTACTAACAGGGAGCAGAGACATGAGGAATCATTCTTTACAATGTAAACCTGCAGTGAGGTACCAAGTAGTTTCTGCTAACTCTTTTGTCATCACATACAATTAAGTGCAAATGCTTGCAAAAGCGATTTAAGTCTTACTGTGATTCAAATCTGACATTGACTTTGACTTAAATTGTAAGGACCGAAGTAAGGATTTAAAAAGTACTACGGTCACCAATACCAAAAATAAAGTTTATTGTGTGGTTTTTTCAGATCTAACATTCAAGGATTCATGGATAATATGTGGTCATTGTGCAACACAGGATTGCACAATGACATGCAGTTGCAGACCATTTTTACATAAGAACAAAAAAATGTAAACAGCTGCAAAAAACTATTATTATCAGATAATGTGGCCGATTCACCAGCTAAACATTTTCCATCAACTTGACAATGTTTAAGCACAAAGCTTCACCGATGTAAACACATCATTTGTCCAACAAGCGTCCTGCTCACTGTGCTGCGGTCTGACCGCCAAGAGCAGCTTGATCCAGGATGCCGCGATGGAGCCAGGTCTCTGTGAAGATGTGGACACAACAGTGAACAACCTCATGTAGCTCAGCTAGGTTAGCCTGAAGTCTGATTTAGACAGGAGTAGACTGGGTAGTGGAGTAGTCTTAGGCCCTAGCTGGGTTAGCTTAGCTTCAAACTCTTCTCCCTCTCCTCCTTTGGCGGTCAACTCAATATTCGTTGGCGTTGGACCGTCTGGTTTGGCTGGGTATTTGTAGGACGCTTTCTTCTCTGATCTTGGTGTTGATTGTATCTCTGTCAAATGCTTTACGTGCATTCACTAATAAACATGAAAAGACATCAGATTATAACAAAAATGTAGCAGGTTCACAGGAGCTAATGGCCGCCGCATCTACGTGTGCCTCTATTGCCATGGGATTCATTTAATTATCAAATTTGGATGTAACACTGAGTCAGAAATATTAAATAAAATAAATATATAAAAAAGATGTCGTATGTTAACCTAAGGTTGCCAAGCCCCGCCAAAATCACCTGAAAAAATCTCAATGGTAGCTTATTAAATGACATAGTTTTTGAATGGTACTGATTCCATTAAACATATTCTGTTTCAAACCCAGAGATCTGTGAGGAATCCATGCTATTGTTAATTTCATATATATTTTTTATTTCTTCTTGCTACACAGATATTCGTAGGTGCTTTCTCACCAGCAAATACTGCATAGGAGATTTTTTGGGAATATGAGCACGAGATGAATTTAGGTTCCTCTAATGTCCAGAAGGGTTTTCTGCTTCCAGTCAGCCAGAAGTAACTAACTGGCAACCACAAAGAGAGCTCTTTTAAATAACAGAATGGGCCTGATGTTCATTCTCTGCGTATTACATCAGACTTTGCTTTAAATGTAATTTATAAAATACCTAAAGCTATACAAACTTGGATGTTTATGTTAGAGATAGGGACTGCCATTGATTTCATTTCACATAACCACAAACTGTAGCATATTTAAACATGCAGTCATCTGTTTATCCTACACTTGCCAAAGAGAGGTTTACACTGTCTGTACGGTGGGTTTGCATTACACACACTATGTGGAGGATACTTTTATCCATAGAGCACCACAGTGTCAAAGGTGCATAGATTTTTGCAACGAGGGCCACTGAGGGATTCGTTCCCCTGTCGCTAACAGGGTCAGTGCCGTGCTCTGCCTGTTTAGCTGTGTGGGGGAAATATTCTGTAGGACACCACAGTTACTCAAGTCATTTTTCAGCATGTGCATCAGTCCAATTGTATCTAATTAACAAACCAGATCATCCCTTTATCACATAATGCGTATAACAGCTATTGTGGTATTGTATTCCTCGTGGCAGATAAATATAAGATCCTCCATTTCCATTTATCTGGCCTCCTCAGACCTCTTGGGCTGTCAGCATCTTTGTTAAGTCCGTCTGGTCTAGTGAGCGTGAGAAGTGCACCTCTCTACTCAGGTGAGCACTTCTCTACTCTTCTAAGACTTCAAAGTCTAGACTAATCGACTTACTCTGAAGCTTACAACAGCACCAGTGTGTCAGTCTATTGACCGAAAAACAACCCACGCCAGCCTCTGTTTGCTGCTAATGACAGGTGGTGTGGGCACAGTCCAGAGACAGAGCCGCTGTGTACTGCACCTCCATGAATTTAACAAACAGAAAGTCACTGTATAAACTGGAGCGGAACAGACAAACATATTTTCTGTGTCGAGCATCAAAAATTGTCACTGTTGATTACTTATGAACAAGACAAACTACTATTCTGTTCTTTCTGATATGGAGAGAATATGTTCAGCATCACCAATAAAACAACACTTAATTTATATTTTAAAGCCAGCAGTTCACCAACATAGTCCAATCTCTGTTACACAGAAAGTGTAAGAAACTTCAGGGGATGTAAATATGCAAGTGTGAATTATTGTGCAAATGGGGAAAAGACAGTTAAAAAACGACATGTTGGTGTAGCAGACAGGAGAGGTTTAAAACACAGGGGTTTCATAGACGAAAGATGGAATTATAAAAAGTCCGACATTTATGTAATAAATCCGTTAATAGAGGTTCAATAAAATTCTCACAATAGGTGTTGAGTAGAATAAGGCCATTAACATGTATTATAGCTGGTGTCAGGAAGGGGAAACGTGAATTTTGGAATAAAACTCATTCTCACCTATCCAACTTAAAGAGAAATGCCACATTTTTAATAAAAATGTTGTATTCTCATTTCTTGAATTTAATATGACATTGACATTTACTCTGCTCATGCCTGTGGAAATTACATTTCTTGTCATAGTCTGGCAACGTTTGAGCACATGAGGTGCAGCTTGCAGTTTCAGGTAATGGAATGCACCAGTGATGCAAGATGTTGCATGTGACATACAAACAGATAAACCCTGCCATGCCCTGCTTGGACCAAATAGTATAGTATAGAGTGTCAATGTCTGTCTGTCTATGTAAATAATAGTGTACCACTTTAATGTTCACTGTGAGTTGGGAAAGGCTCATTCCAGAAACATTGGATGTATCATTTAAGTTAAATTAACCCCCAACTGTTTCATGTTGCAATCAGACATTTTGTGTAAGACATAGATGAAGCCAAGATAAACATTTCCATTCTGTAAGAATCTGTGTGCTGACTACATTTATTTAGTATCAGTCAAACATCCACTAACATCCAGCAGTAATCCATTATATTGTGTTGCCCTGCTTGTTTACTAGAGAGCGAACTGAGTCAGACTTTTAAGATTAATAATAATAACCAAAGCCTATAATAACGTAATAGTTCATATTATTATTGACGCTATATGAGCTTGAAGGTTCATTATTGACCTTAGTGACCTTGGACAAGGTTGACAAAAAAATCTTTGCACAATGTTCACTGTTCAATGTTTTGATGAAGGTCAAACGATGAAACTGAAAAGTCCTGAAAACTGGCGTATCAATAAACAATAAAAGCAAGATTTGAAAAAGTTCATTTAAAACAGACTTTGCAAATTTACCAAAATGTGTCTAAGCATGCCACTTTAAAATCCACTGAAGAGACGTAAAATATCGGCAGAAGACAAACATAAGATCAATGTGGAGCGATGAGGAGGCTATACAACCTTCCTCAAACAAATACCTGAAACAAACATAAATGTCATATTTACATTATATTTAATCATGTCATCTTGTTGCACCTTGTTCTTCTGTAGTGGTGTAAAGGCACCTGACTGGAGAATTTACTCCGCCTAATGTTTACGTCAAAGAACCAGCTCGTAATATCCTCATACTGGATGAAAATGCACAATAATTTGCATTCTAATTAGCAGATCTTCTGAAAATTCGTTTAAAATTTGTGCTAGAAACTGAAGAAGCGACATAGAATTCAACTGTCAATCATTTTATGTTTTGCACCTGTGCTTTTGTTCCTGTGACGTTTCAAAATGTCGTCTGTGAAAAACGACACAGAACAGGAAATGTCCACAAAATATATATATCCCCCATCTCCCCCCCCCCCCCCCCCTGTAAGACATTGCTTGTTCCAGAAAGTACTGTGCAACACAAAGATACTCCACTTTCTAAATAAACTGCCTTTAACAAGTAATTAAAGACAAACTGTAGACTTCCTAAACAGATGCTACAACTGAGCCCCTCCAAATGACTCGCTCCCTCCCCTCCTCCTCCTCCTCCCTCCTCCTCTCTCCTCTCCCTCCTCCCCTCTGACTACACTGTACACACACACACACACACACACACACACACACTCTCTCTTCCCCTACCTACCTCTCTCTCTCTCACACACACACACACACACACACACACACACGGACGCCTGGACGCTGCAGCGTTTTTTAAGAGAGTGTTTCCAGCCCTGGATAGGAGGGAGGAGGCAAGGAGGAAGGCGATGATGTCCAAATCCTGACCGTATTCTTAAAAAAAAAAAAAAAGAAGAAGAAGAAGAAGAGAGAAAAGAAAAGAAAGACATTCACACATCGGATGGATCGGAGACCCGCTGAGGAGAGCTAAAACACGGTCAGAGTGTCATTGCAGACATGGGTCGCAGCGGTACGGCACCTCTCGCTCAGCTCCTTGGGGAGTGTTTTCACTGTCAGTCCTTCAGCGCTGGAAATGGCGTTGTGATGCTGAGCATGGAAGACGCAGCGGAGGCGGATGCCAGGGAATAAAAGAAATATATGATCACCTGTGCTTTTCTTTGGGTTGGATTTTTAGTAGCGGTGGACAGTACCATGGTGAATTACCAGAAATACATTACTGTTATGCAGCTGGCTCTGGGGGTGACCGCCTCCAACAAAGAACATTGTCTTCCACCCAGGAAGCGTATGTGGTGAGTATGAATCTCGGTGCGGATGATGATGATGATGATGATGATGTTTGATAATTATGATGATGCAGGTAGGGAGAAAAAAAAAAAGGGGGGAGATTGTCGCCTCCCTCATCTTGTCAAATGATGAGCAGAGCCACGGTGCGCCCGCTCACTCTCCAAAAAATGACATAATACTCCGTTCATCCACTGCAGCCAGTCTGCACCATGTTGCAAGCATCTCAAACCCTACTGTGGTCGATACACAGTAGGGTTCGCATGTTGGGAGTTTGTGTTTGCGTTTGTGACACCTAGTCCAGTGTCCAGGCCATGTCCTTCCTCTCCACCAGTTTGTAAAGTTGAATGCGTATAAGGATGATGTCATACCCTCATCATTGTTTCCTTGCCTCCAACTTCATGTGCTTAAATGTACTATGTGGCCTCCACTGCACTGCTGCTGTCACTGGAAAATGTCATCATCAAGCTAACCATGTGGTAAACCATTACCCCTTCCTCCTTCAAAGACCTCTCTTACCCCCACTGCTGTGTTGTAACTAATTAATAAAATGTAAAGCATGAAACATGATCCTCTCCTGTTTTTATTTCATGTGCTGCAGCCAGGCCTCTGTACACCTCTCATTGCCATGTCTATTAAACATTTTCCACCCATACTCTGCTCTCAGCATGTGTGTTTGTGTCTTGTATCCACCTCGTCAGTGTCCTCATTACTCCGTGTGCCTGAATGCTACAGTATATTGCAGTGACCACCTCTCATTGTCTCTCTCCCTTTCTCCTCCCGTGGCCTCGTTCATTTGTTTACTTTAAGACAGACTTTCATTCCTTTTCATCGCTGTAAGCAGTTCGCCGCCGAGGCTGCAACGTGTGTGACATAGTATCCCTAATTACAGCCGGATTACCATCTTGTTTGAAAGCAAAGGCGGTTAATTAGGAGTCAATAGGCTCAATGGCAGTCTGATAGCAAAGTGTTTCACACAAGCTCAAAATGTATCGCACGGTGGGGATCATTTAACCACATAATGCAGTTACATCGATGTGGATCCAGTGTGTGAGAGGCTTAACTATTATCATCGCCTCTTTAGAGCCAAACTAAACCACAACACGTTTCAAGCATGGACAAAACACTGGTGCTGAAAATCTCTGGGAGGTGATCTCATGATCAAAGGAGGCTTACAAACTTGAATTTTATAACGTGTGAAATTACCTCAATTTTTACATTATGCAAATAGTGTGTGTACAGTGGGATGTTTTTACAGATTGTAGGTATTTATGGCGTAAAAAGGCGTTTCACTGTTTTAAAAAAACATGACCACCATCCGTTATGGACTCTAAGAGAAGAGGAGCAATGTCACCGAAGTGCTGCTGTAACCTCACCGGAGGTCAGACGCTCTTCACATACAGCTTTGTTTATATCTCTTGGTCTCTTTGGCTAATCATATAGCTCAGTTATCCTCCTATTAGCCTAATTGCCCCCCTAGGAGAAGATACAGGATTTCACTTAGACGGAGGACTCCTTTCATGTTTCTTCGGTCATCGTTGTTCTGATATCTACATCTACATACTCAAGTGGATTTTAGAAAGAGCCCTTATCGTCTCATCCACAGCCTTGCACTGATACAAAAGGCTAACCTTACATAACTCTTAGAGCAAGCTCTGACCTTGTTAAAATGAAAAGAATGTTTACAGCCATAGTGAAAAGCAGCAGCCCCAGCTTATTTGATATGGAGAGAAAATGCTGAGTTCTTCATGCACGTCCAATAATCCAGTAGAAACACTGACTGATCCATAAGTGGTATTTTTGTGTCTAAACTTTTTTTTCATTATATGTCACTTAACGGACCATACCAGGGATTTTTCCATGTTTCACTCCATTTACTGCCCCTGCGTTTGTGTTCAACCGACCATTTTGCTCATCATGTTGCTGCGGTTTGGACGTTTCATTGTCAAAATGTTTTTCTACCTTTCAAGCAGGTGTTGCTTCATATTAATTCCCATACCGTAAAAATACTTGACATTTCTGCTAGTTGTGTAATTG